>NC_086018.1:21962712-22274303 GCF_029281585.2 Gorilla gorilla gorilla | reverse complement strand
TGCTTTAGACCATGAGTTTGAGACCAGCCTGGGCAACATAGAAAGACCCTATCTCTACAAAAAAGACAAAAAATTGCCCGGTGTGGTGGTTCTTACCTGTAGTCCCAGCTACTCAGGAGACTGAAGTGGGAGGATTGCTTGAGCCCAGGAGGTCAAAGCTGCATTGAGCCAAGACTGTGCCACTGCACTTCATCCTGGGTGACAAAGTGAGACCCTGTCTCATAAAACAAAGGCTGGGCACAGTGGCTCATGCCTGTAATACCAGCACTTTGGGAGGCCAAGGTGGGTGGATCACTTGAGCACAGGAGTTCTTGACCAGCCTGGGCAACATGATGAAACCCCATCTCTCTACAAAATACACAAACAAACAAAATTGGCTGGGCATGGTGGCATGTGCCCATAGTCCCAGCTACTTGGGAGGCTGAGATGGGATGGTCAATTGAGCCCAGGAGACTGAGGCTGCAGTGATCTGAGATCACACCACTGCACTCCAGCCTGAGCAACAAAGAGAGACTTTGTCTCAAAAAAAAAAAAAAAAAAAAAAAGAGGCCAAGGCAGGCGGATCATGAGGTCAAGAGATAGAGACCAACCTGGCCAACATGGTAAAACCCCATCTCTACTAAAAATACAAAAATTAGCTGGGCGTGGTGGCATGCACCTGTAGTCCCAGCTACTCAGGAGGCTGAGGCAGGAGAATGGCTTGAACCCAGGAGGCAGAGGTTGCAATGAGCTGAGATCGTGCCACTGCACTCCAGCCTGGCAATAGAGCAAGACTCCATCTCAAAAAAAAAAGAAAGAAACTAAAAACAAAAACCCTAAAACTCAAATGGACTTCTCTTCCATCCTCCTTTGGGCAGGTGGGCAGCAGGGTGTGTATGCGGGGCCAGGGTGGAAGCCTGCAGGTTCTCATGCCTTTATGTGCCACATGGCAGGGACGCACTGCGGGACGGTGGCTCTGCAGTGGATGCAGCCATTGCAGCCCTGTTGTGTGTGGGGCTCATGAATGCCCACAGCATGGGCATCGGGGGTGGCCTCTTCCTCACCATCTACAACAGCACCACTCATGAGTGCCTCGGAAGAGGAGAGGGAGAGGGGCAGGGGGTATGGGTTGGGCCGAGGCACAGCTGGGTGGCCCCCAGGCTCACGTGGCATAAAGGGTTTGGGTGGGTGGACCTGCCTACCTGCTTCTCCTTCTAGGAAAAGCTGAGGTCATCAATGCCCGCGAGGTGGCCCCCAGGCTGGCCTTTGCCAGCATGTTCAACAGCTCGGAGCAGTCCCAGAAGGGTAAGCCATGCTGCAGACTTGGGGCGTGGGTGCAGAGCTGGCTGAGCCACCGGGAAGGGGCCTTGCCCACAGGAGCCTGCTCCCGTCAGGGTTCAGGGGCAGTTCTAGCACCCCCCATCCCTTCCTGTCCCCATAGCACCCTCCCACAGTGAGTGGTCAGGACCATCATCACCACGGTAAAGGGCCGGGAGCTTCTGTTATTTCTGCTAAGGCCTCCGGGGCCACTCTGTGCAGCACATGGAAAGAATAATTATTATGCTAGCAGACCTCACGGACCAGGGCTCACTGGGGCCCACGCTCTGCTCTGTGCTTTTCACCCACGAGCCTCTCACAACCCTCCCTGCTCCTTTGGGCTAGGGGATGCTGTGTGGATTCCCATTTTACAGGGTGGGGATGCTGAGGCTCAGACAGGTCACGCAAATCAGTTGAGGTCACACAGCTGGGAGGTGGTGAAGCTAAAATTGAACCCAGGCTGTCTATATCCTGCCTTTTCAACAGGCATCCCATTCACTCATTTGTTCATTTGTGGGGATGGCGCTCTAGAATGTGAGGTGGAGTCTCTCTTTTCTAATCTGGTCTTAAGTGGAGAGGAGGCCCCCAAATTCCCCAGGTACCTGAAGGGAAGCCACTGTCCATCCAGGAAGCCACTGTCTGTCCCCAAAGGAGGCACAATAGATTGTGAGATAAAAGTTGGAGGATGGGAGGGTCTCAACAACTCATGCCTCTAATCCTAGCACTTTAGGAGGCCAAGTCAGGAGGAGCGCATGAGCCCAGGAGTTTGAGACCTGCCTGGGCAACATAGCAAGACTCCATCTCTACAAAAAACGGAAAAAAAAAATTAGCTAGGTGTGGCAGTGTGTGCTTATGGTCCCAGCTACTTGGGAGGCTAAGGTGGGAGGATCACTTGAGCCCAGGAGGTTGAGGCTGCAGTGAGCCATGATTGTACCACTACACTCTAGCTTGGGCAACAAAGTGAGACCCTGTCCAAAAAAAAAAAAAAAAAAAAAAGGCTGGGCCTTTTTTTCACAGGCTCACGCCTGTAATCCCAGCACTTTGGGAGGCTGAGGCAGATGGATCACCTAGGTCAGGAGTTCAAGACCAGCCTGGCCAACATAGTGAGACCCTTTCTCTACTAAAAGTACAATAATTAGTCGGGCGTGGTGGCACAGGCCTGTAATATCCCAGCTACTCAGGAGGCTAAGGCAGGAGAATCGCTTGAACCCAGGAGGAGGAGATTGCAGTGAGCCGAGATCATGCCACTGCACTCCAGTCTGGGCAACAAGAACGAAACTCCGTCTCAAAAAAAACAAGTTGGAGGATGGAGGGGCAGGACACACTCACCATAGCAGGCCTTAGACTTCAGGTGGGGGTCCTGGGTGGTGCCCTTTGGAGTCTTCTGCAACATACTCAATCTTTGATTTTTTTTTTCTTTTTTTTTTTTTTGAGACGGAGTCTCACTCTGTTGCCCAGGTTGGAGTGCAGTGGTGCGATCTCG
This sequence comes from Gorilla gorilla gorilla, assembly GCF_029281585.2. Lineage (NCBI taxonomy): Eukaryota > Metazoa > Chordata > Mammalia > Primates > Hominidae > Gorilla > Gorilla gorilla. Next base: position 22,271,524 of record NC_086018.1, on the reverse strand, counting down.
GCTCACTGCAAGCTCTGCCTCCTGAGTTCACGCCATTCTCCTGCCTCAGCCTCCTGAGTAGCTGGGACTACAGGCGCCTGCCACCACACCTGGCTAATTTTTTGTATTTTTTAGTAGAGACGGGTTTTCACTATGTTGCCCAGGCTGGTCCCTCGATCTCCTGACCTCGTGATCCCCCTGCCTCAGCCTTCCAAAGTGCTGGAATTACAGGCGTGAGCCACTGTGCCCGACCAATCTTTCATTTGTTTTTAATACTCATTGAGAAACTCAGCATCTGTAGCCATTAAGTTGCTCAGGGTAAGAGAATGCGGGAATCATAGGCTTGGCACCTTGTGGATGCTTAGAATCATTTATTTAACTAGAATGTATTGAGCATTGTCTTAAAGAATCAGCTGTTGTTCCTGAAGCTGGGGTGAAAAACAAAGACGGCAGATGAAATCTGTGACACTCCAGGTGGGAAAAGAAACTAGGCAGGTGCGGGTGTATTACAGGCTGTAGAAAAACAGACCTGGAGGGCCTCAAAATCTGGGACTCTATGGAAGGTGACCTAGTCAGGGAAGGGGACATCTGAGCAAAGACCCAGAGGCAGAGATGGGGTCAGGGGAGTTATCTCCTGGTCTGCTATCCAGGTGTGATGGCAGGGACAGAGCCCTGTGGGGAGCTGGGGAGGCTGCAGCAAGTGACCCAAGGGGAATGGCCCAGGTTGTGTGGGATCTCTTAGGTTATGGTGAAGCCTCTGCTTCCTGTCTGAGGGAAGTGGGGGCTCGTGGAGTATGTGAGTGGAAGGGGATGGATCTGGTCTATGGACCCCTTGGATTGCTGTGTAAGGGGCAGGGAGCATGTGGGGACCTGTCCGGAGGTCACTGCAGTAATTCGTGGAGAGGGTGCTGGGAAGTGGCTGACGCTGGACAGACACACTTGGAAGTGGAGTCTGCGGATTTGAGGATGGGTTGGGTGTGATGCTTGTGTAGGGAGTCCCCGGGGACCCCTGATCTTTTGTTTGTACCTGGAAGGATGGGGTGACCCTAATGGAGACAGGCAGGGTTCTCAGGAAGCATGTTGAGCAGACACTCAGGAGCTCAGTTTTGGGCACGTTGAAGTTTGAGATGCTTTCTTCGAGCAGGCAGGTAGATCCTCAGGTCTGGTGATCAGAGGAGCAGTCCAGGCCAGCAGGTCAATTTGGGAGTTGTCAGTGCATAAATGGAGGCTGAAGCTCAGATGTCAAGCAGACCACCAGGAGAGAGAGCAAAGACAGAGGGGAGAGTAGGAGCTAGGATGGCAGGCGGGGGAGACTCGGGTGGAGCCAGGTGCTGGGATGCAGGGGCGGCTCTCAGGGAGAGTGATGAGCCCAGTAAAGCTGAGAGGGGCACTGGGTCTGGCAGTGTGGGGGTCACCAGAGAACTTGGCAAGTGTGGTGGCATGAGAGTCTGATTGGCCTGAGGTCAGGAGATTTTTTTTCTGATATTGATACATGATATTTTCTATATTTATGGGTACATGTGAGTGCTTGTTACATGCATAGAGTGTATAATGATCAAGGCAGGGTATTTGGGGTCTCCGTCACCTTGAATATTTTTCATTTCTGGGTGTTAGCACCGTAGTCCTCTCTTCGTTACTTTGAAATATACAAAATACTGTTGCTAAGCATCGTCACCCTGGTCTGCTATCAAAGATTAGAACTTCTCCTGTCTTGCCTGGGCACGGTGGCTCACGCCTGTCATCCCAGCACCTTGGAAGGCTGAGGTGGGTGGATGACCTGAGGTCAGGAGTTTGAAACCAGCCTGGCCAACATGGCAAAACCCCATCTGTACTAAAAATACAAAAATTAGCCTGGCGTGCTGGCCTGTGCCTGTAATCCCAGCTACTCGGGAGGCTGAGGCAGGAGAATCGCTTGAACCTGGGAGGCGGAGGTTATAGTGAGCTGAGATCATGCCACTGCACTGCAGTCTGGGAGACAGAGCAAGACTCCATCTCAAAAACAAACAAAGAAAAAAAAAAACAAAACAAAAAAGAACTTCTGTCTAACTACAAGGTGGAAGGAATCATATGCTGGGTGTCAGACCTTCCGGGATGTATGTGCAGCTTCTAGGAATTGAAACCACCAGCTCTTGGAAACTTGTGCCAGGCTTCAGGGTGGGAGAGGCAGTTCTAGAGCCACAGCCGCCAAGCCAAGCCAAATGGCCCCATCATCTCTCGCAAGAGCAGGAGAGTCCCTGGGGGCAGAGGCCATAGTTGTACCTTTCTGGGCAAAGGGTCAGTGTCTGTAGTGTCCATATGGGCAGTGGGGCTCAGGGGGGAAGCAGGCCCAGGGGTCTGTTTCCAATGACCTCCTCAAAAGTCAGAACTGGAAGGCAAAACCCCTTATAGGCTGGATGCACCTGTAATCCCAGCATGTTGGGAGGCTGAGGTGGGAGGATTGCTTGAGGCCAGAATTTGAGACCAGTCTTGGCAACGTAGCAAGACCCCTGTCTCTACAAAAAATAAAAATAAAAAATTAGGCTGGGAGTGGTGGCTCACACCTGTAATCCCAGAACTCTGAGAGGCTGAGGAGGATGGATCACCTGATGTTAGGAGTTCAAGACCAGCCTGACCAACCTGGTGAAACCCCGTCTCTACTAAAAATACAAAAATTAGCAAGGCGTGGTGGTACATGCCTGTAATCCCAGCTACTTGGGAGGCTGAGGCAGGAGAATTACTTGAACTCGGGAGGTGGAGGTTGGAGTGAGCCAAGATTGTGCCATTGCACTCCAGCCTGGGCAACAAGAGTGAAACTCCATCTCAAAAAAAAAAAAAAAAAAAAAGCCACGTGTAGTGGGGTGTGTCTGTAGTCTTAGGTACTTCAGAGGCTGAGGTGGGAGGATCGCTTGAGCCTGGGGAGCCAAGGCTGCAGTGAGCCATGATTGCACCACTGCACTCCAGCTGGGACAACAGAGTGAGACCCTGTCTCAAAACAGACAAACAAAAACCCTTATAGTTGGATGGGGAAACTGAGGCTGGGAGAGGGGACAGGACGGAGGTTAAGGCTCAGTCTTGCCTCTCTGGGGCCGTAGAAAAGAGGCAGGGAGCCCTTTCTTGGGGCTGGCTGTGTCTTGAAGGTGGCCTGTGCTTGACCTCGGTCAGGGTGGGATCTGCTCTTGTTTTGGCACATTCTGGTGGAGCCCATGAGTCTTACAGGATAAGGCCTTGTGGTCAGCGAGATGGGAGGGGGTCTGGCCTGGCACAGGATTTTAGACATGCAGGCACCTGCACAGACAGACACCTCATCCTGGGACAGCAAAACCCGGCCACATGCTACTGCTTCCCCTGCTGTGCCCTCCTCAGACATCCCTGGTCCATGTACACTCCTACCTGCTGAGCCCCTCCTAAAAAAAAAAAAATTACACATCCCCTCCTAAAAAAAAAAATTAAAATTAAAAAATAAATTAAAAAATTAAAAATCCCCTTCTGCTGGGTGTGGTGTTCACGCCTGTAATCTCAGCTACTCAGGAGGCTGAGGTGGGAGGATTGCTTGAATCCAGGAGTTCGAGATCAGGCTGGGCAAGATGGCAAGACCCCAACTCAAAAAAGAAAAAAAAATCTTTCCTCCTAAGCCTCATTGCCCCATCTGTAAAGCGAGTCAGGGACTGTGCCTGGGATGCTGCCTGCGAGAGATCCCGATGTCCCCCACTCAGGGTCACTAACTGTGGCTCTCTCTCCCCAGGGGGGCTGTCGGTGGCGGTGCCTGGGGAGATCCGAGGCTATGAGCTGGCACATCAGCGGCATGGGCGGCTGCCCTGGGCTCGCCTCTTCCAGCCCAGCATCCAGCTGGCCCGCCAGGGCTTCCCCGTGGGCAAGGGCTTGGCAGCAGCCCTGGAAAACAAGCGGACCGTCATCGAGCTGCAGCCTGTCTTGTGGTATGTCTGTGGGTGCGGCCCCCTGACACAGGCAGGGCAGGCACAGCCCAAGGACCTTGCAGGCCGTAGCAGCAGTGGAGCGGCCCTCTGCCTTCAGGACCCTGTGCTGATAATGGGATGAGGAGATACAGACCCTTCCCACCACGTGTGGGGACACATTCTGAGCGTGGGGTCCCAGTGGCCACTGTGGCTGGCCATGTGTCCTGAGTGGCATGGGACACTAGGAGGCTCCCGGAGGGGACACTAGGAGGACGAGCGCTGAGTGACAGGGCCACCCACCTGTGACAGGCGCCGCCCCTGCTTTGTGCTGGTCTCCCGTGTGGGCAGGTGTGGGGGGTGGTGTAGCTGAGTCCACCCCACCTGCTGCCTCACATGAGCCCCCTCTGCCCCAGTGAGGTGTTCTGCCGGGATAGAAAGGTGCTTCGGGAGGGGGAGAGACTGACCCTGCCGCGGCTGGCTGACACCTACGAGACGCTGTCCATCGAGGGTGCCCAGGCCTTCTACAACGGCAGCCTCACGGCCCAGATTGTGAAGGACATCCAGGCGGCCGGTGAGTGGGTAACCTCAGGGGCCTGGGTGAGGAACTCTGCAGTGGAAACCCTGAGCTGTAGCCCAGAGCCATGGGGTCCTCCTGTCTTGCCTGAGCCTGCAGGAAGTTCCTGGTGGAGGAGGGTCAGTGACTGGCCATGTGGGTCCACAGCTCCTGCTTATATCAAAACCAAGAGAGGCCACACAGTCCAGGAGAGCAAGTCCCTGTTGGGGTAAATGCAGGTGTAGGCAAGAGCCAGGGCTAGGGAAGCACTAGAATACAGCCTGAAGATCCAGGAGGACTTCTTGGAGGAGGTGGCGGCTGGGCTGCAGATAACTTCGTTAGGCAGAGAGAGGAAGGGATTCCTAGCAGAGGAACAGCTGGGCTAAGGCCCAGTAGAGGGCGCTTTGATTCACCAAGAGGGTTACAAGGGATGAGGGTCGCCTTGAGAGAGGCATGGGGAAGGGGATTTGTGGGGCAGGGGCCTGGAGCTTGGCTGTGGCTTTCTTCAGGTAATTTTTGTCACTGTTTCATGGAGGAGGGTGATTAGCGTGTCGACCTTTACCACTGAGGCTGGAAATTGGCATGCCAATACCCTGTCTGGAGCTGACTCCAGGAGAATTAAGAGCCTCCCTCCCTCCCTCTATCCATTCATCGTGAGGAGAAGAGGCCAAGCAGCAGGGACACCGGCAGGAATTCTCCAGTTAGAAAAGGCCCTCTGAGCCAGGTGCGGTGGCTCACGTCTGTAATCCCAGCACTTTGGGAGGCCGAGGCGGGTGGATCACCTGAGGTCAGGAGTTCAAGACCAGCCTGGCCAACATGGCGAAACCCTGTCTCTACTAAAAATGCAAAATTAGTCAGGCATGGTGGGTTGTGCCTGTAATCCCAGCTACGTGGGAGGCTGTGGCAGGAGAATCGCTAGAACCTGGGGGGCTGAGGTTGCAGTGAGCCGAGATTGCACCACTGCACTCCACAGAGTGAGACTCCATCTCAAAAAAAAAAAGAAAGAAAAGGCCCTCTGAGGCCAAGCTTGGTGTCTCATGCCTGTAATCCCAACACTTTGGGAGGCTGAGGTAGAAGTTGAGGCCAGGAGGTCCAAGACAAGCCTGGGCAACATAGTGAGTCTACAAAAAAAATATTGAGAATCTACATAAATATAGTGGGGGTGGGGGTGGGGAACAAGAAAACAAAAAATTCAAAGCATAGTGAAAAGAAATATAGCAAAACCCGGCCGGGCATGGTGCCTCACGCTTGTAATCTCAGCACTTTGAGAGGCCGAGGCGTGTGGATCACGGGGTCAGGAGATCGAGACCATCCTGGCTAACACAGTGAAACCTGTCTCTACTAAAAATACAGAAAAATTAGCCACGTGTGGTGGCGGGTGCCTGCAGTCCCAGCTACTTGGGAGGCTGAGGCAGGAGAATGGCGTGAACCTGGGAGGCGGAGCTTGCAGTGAGCCGATATCGCGCCACTGCACTCCAGCCTGGGCGATACAGCGAGACTCCGTCTCACAAAAAAAAAAAAAAAAAAAAGAAAGAAAGAAATATAGCAAAACACAACAAAAAAATTAAAATTTGCTGGGTGTAGTTGTGCCTTTAGTCTCAGCTACTGGGGAGGGTCTGCTGGAGGATCACTTGAGCCCAGGAGTTCAAGGCTGTGATTAAGCCACTGCACTCCAGCCTGGGTAACGGAGCAAGATCGCATCTCTAAAAAAAAAAAGAAAAAAGAAAACACTCTCTGGCCACAGATGAGAGAAGGCAGACAGGAAGCCAGTAAGCCAAGCAGGCAGAGGGCAGGTGGCCCCAGCCCAGCTGTCGGGTGGTGAGCAGTGTCAGGGAGACAGGAGTGCCGGAGCTGGTGAGGTTCCCAAGGAGGTGAGGTTGCCTGTGGCCCCCTCCCAGGGCACAGTCCCACCCCTCCAGTAGTGCACTCTGTCCTCCCTGGTAGGTACAGGCTTTTCCCCACCACCATGGTGCAGCCATGCCTGCCCCCAACACCACTGCTGCAGCTCCATCCTCCACGCAGTGGTGCAGCCCCATCCCAGCGCCCATTCGAGCTGCTGTCCCATTGCAGGGGGCATTGTGACAGCTGAGGACCTGAACAACTACCGTGCTGAGCTGATCGAGCACCCGCTGAACATCAGCCTGGGAGACGCGGTGCTCTACATGCCCAGTGCGCCGCTCAGCGGGCCCGTGCTGGCCCTCATCCTCAACATCCTCAAAGGTGAGTGGTCGCACCACAGCCGTGTGGTAGGACCCATGACACTGCCTCTCTCTCCCCACGCCCCACCCCTCCTGCATCTCTGCTCGCCCCCCATGCCACGTCTTTCCATCACTGAGCTCCCGAGGCGTGTCCCTGTGTCACAGCTCACCATGTCCTGAAGGAGGCAGTGCAGAGTCACAGGGCTGAAGCGGGCAATGCTCAAGGGTTGGAGGAGGAACAGGAGTCATCAGGAGGGAGAGAGGTGCAGGAGCTCAGGGCTACAGGGCCTGGTCCAGAGGGTACCCCGGTCCAGTGGGTGACCCTGCCACTTGGTCACTGAATGGCCAGAGCTGATGCGTGACGTGAGGTCCAGGCTCAGGAGCCCTCACCTTACTTCACTCTCACCACAGCCTTCTGAAGCAGCTGCTGCTATTGGTTATTAAACGCTCCTTGAGGTGGGCAAAGTGGCTCAGGCAGGTGTTAACCGTCTGAGCCCCTCAGAGCCTCTGGGGCTCAGCAACATGCACCTGGCTCTGATCAACCAGGGTACAACTTCTCCCGGGAGAGCGTGGAGACCCCCGAGCAGAAGGGCCTGACGTACCACCGCATCGTAGAGGCTTTCCGGTTTGCCTACGCCAAGAGGACCCTGCTTGGGGACCCCAAGTTTGTGGATGTGACTGAGGTAAGGGGCAGGGGCTGGCCCACTGTGGGTGTGGGGCCTGCTGTAGAGGCCTCAGGTGGGCTCCCCAGAGTGGCTACAGCCTCACACATGCTTTATGAATCCATTCCTGCCACAGAATTTGATTGCGGGCCTACTGTGTGCTCGGATGGACTCGTGGGTGACCCCCAGTCTTGGCTTCTGCCGCACAGAACTGACAGTGTGGGGAATTAGTGGCCACCCTCCTACCTCAGGTCCTTTGCACATGCTGTGGTTCTCGAGTGCTCAGTGCTGAGATGAGGAATGCATGGGGGCATTGCAGCCCTCGGGCATGGTGAGATGGATGGGTGAAAGGGAGAGGGCCAGGTGAACAGATACCTCGGCCACCCACTCCCTGTCACTCCAAACTAACGCTTCCCAGATGCCACCCTCAGCCCTGCACCACCTGACCCACTCACTCAGTAGTTGCCCCAGCTCCACGCTGGGTCCCTATAAGACCCTGTCATATCCCTTCCCGCTGAGGATCCTCACATCCCTCCTTACCTACTTGGGTCCTTGGCATTCCTGGGCGGATCTGCAGACCCCCCCACACTGACCAGTGACCTCCCAGGAGGGGAGTCAGCTGCTCGGGTGGTGTCTTCTCTTTCCCCATGAGCATTCTGCACCTCTGACTCCCGCTGCAGCCAGTGACCTGGTGTCTTGTCTCTCTGAGGGGACAAAGCCACTGCAGCGTGTCCCTCTGCCCTCCCTTTTGGCTAAGGCCAGCTCCTTCATCTACTCGCTGGCTCAGGGTGCTGTTCCTACAATGCTCCTTTCTGCCTCTGACGATTTACTTCTTTATCACGGATTATTCCCGAAAGAAAGGCAGCTGTTGTTGCTCTAGAAATTTCTATCTGCTGCCTCGTTCTGTCCTTTGCTCCTCTTAGAGCAAACATGGCTGAGCTATGTCCTCTCTCCCTTCAGGGTATCCCCTCCCCTGCTCTATCCCCATGCCACCAGATCGCCATGTCCAGCCTCAGTTTCCCCATCAGGCCCCACTCAGCAGCATCTCACACAGCTCACCACACTCTCCTCGAGTTTTCATTTTGCAAATTTTCACACCTACAAAAATGTAAAAAAACCCCAAAACTGCCCAAGCATCAACGTTCCCTTTTCCTGGAGTCTGCAGTGTGGACGTTTCTGCCGGATTTCCTAACTCTCTCCGTCTCCACCCACGTCTATTGGGATTCGTGTTTTTCTGAGGGATTCCACAGTAGGTTACTGATGTCACACCTCAGGGTGTGTCTCAAAAGTGAGACTTGAACATAGCACAGCAGGATGTCGGGGTGACACAACCTGCTGTTGTCCCTTCTCTTTACCTACAGTAGGCTCCCTTGGCTGTTTTGTTTTTGTTGTGTTTTTGTTTGGACACAGAGTCTCTGTCATCCAGGTTGGAGTGCAGTGGTGTGATCTTGGCTCACTGCAGCCTCAACCTCCAGGGCTCAAGCAATCCTCCCACTTCAGCCCCCTGAGCAGCTGGGACCAGAGGCACGTGCCACCAAACCTGGATAATTTTTATATTTTTTTTAGAGACAGGGTCCTGCCCAGACTGGTCTCAAACTCCTGGGATCAAACTATCTTCCCACCTCAGCCTCCCAAAGCGCTGGGATTACAGGTGTGGTTTTTTTTTTTGAGACAGGGTGTCGCTCTGTCGCCCAGGCTGGAGTGCAGTGGAGCTATCTCGGCTCACTGCAAGCTCCGCCTCCTGGGTTCACGCCATTCTCCTGCCTCAGCCTCCCGAGTAGCTGGGACTACAGGCGCCCGCCACTGCGCCCAGCTAATTTTTTGTATTTTTAGTAGAGACGGGGTTTCACTGTGATCGCGATCTCCTGACCTCGTGATCCGCCTGCCTTGGCCTCCCAAAGTGCTGGGATTACAGGCATGAGCCACCGTGCCTGGCCTGTTTGGTTGATTTTTAAAGGCCAGGGCAGTAGTCTTGGAAAATGTCCCACATCGTGGATTTGCCTTTCTGTTTCCTTGAGGGCAGATTCAGACAGAACACCTTTCCCTGGGATTGGTCAACTAATCCGTGGGGTGTTGCTGAAACTTTATTTTATTTTATTTTATTTTTGAGACGGAGTCTCGCTCTGTCCCCCAGGCTGTCCCCCAGGCTGGAGTGCAGTGGCGGGATCTCGGCTCACTGCAAGCTCCGCCTCCCAGGTTCACGCCATTCTCCTGCCTCAGCCCCCCAGGTAGCTGGGACTACAGGTGCCCACCACCGCGCCCAGCTAATTTTTTGTATTTTTAGTAGAGACGGGGTTTCACTGTGTTAGCCAGGATGGTCTCGATCTCCTGACGTCGTGATCCGCCCTCCCAAAGTGCTGGGATTACAGGCCTCGGCCTCCCAAAGTGCTGGGATTACAGGCGTGAGCCACCGCTCCCGGTGTTGAAACTCTCTTGAGGCATTTTCTTCGGCCTTCGGGTCCATCCTCTCTGTCTCCTCCTTGACCTCCTCATCTCCTCCTCGCCACTGCCTTGGGGACCTTGGCCAGGCTTATGGCATCCAGCAGCCACTCAATGTCAATACCTCCATGTTCATCTCTCAGCCCGCCCTTGCCCGTGAACCCATGCTTATTTATTTATTTTTTTTATACGTGCACCCATGCTCTTCAGGTCTGATGAAGTATCCAAAATCAAGCTCCTGACCATCCCCAAACCCGCCTCTTCTGCAGGGTTTACCTCGCTAGTCGGCACCATCCTTGATTCTTCTCTTTCTCCCACCCAGGCCGTCATCTCTTGCCTGGTTGATACCCACAGCCTCCCCTTTGGGCTTTATCCTTATCCCCGTCATAGCTGCCAGAGGGACCCTGTGAAAACACTCCCCAGCCTGCTCATTCCTCTGCCCTAAGCCTGCATGGCACAGAGCAAAAGCCAGTTGTTATGGGACCTAGGAAGTCCTGTGGGATGGGCCCCAGCCTGCATCTTCATCCTCTTCTCCCCACCCCACTCCATTCACTCTCTGCCTATCGCTCACCAGCTTATACCACCTGCCTCAGGGCCTTTGCACTGACCATTTAGGCCACATTCCAGGCTCTTTTCACACGTTGCCTCCTCTGAGAAGCCCTCCCTGACCACTCTGCCCATACCTCATGCCTCTTGATTCCCCTTACCTGGCTTGTGGTTTCAGCACTTTCCCTGTGTGTGTTTGTTTTTCTTGGCATGAGGGCAGGACCTAAGTGTCTGTTCCCCGTTGATTCCCCAGTGCCAGGCATGCAGTGCAAATTCTAGAAATATTTTTTGTGTGAAAGAATGAGTGATTGAATGCGGCAAGGGTCTGGAGGCTGAGGACCAGGCAGACAGACATTCAGAGTTGCTGGAACGTGACAGAGACAGGGAGTCAGACTGGCCATGCAAGGTCCTGGGCCTGCCCTTGGGTCCTGGGGAGCCACGGAAGGTTGTGGGTGCCAGAGGGTTGTGGTCAGAGTCACAGTCAAGGGCCTTCTGAGACCTGTGCCCCCTCCCCATCCTCCCTCCCCACCTCCTCAGGCCAGCTCTGGGGTCTCGGCAGGTGATCCGCAACATGACCTCCGAGTTCTTCGCTGCCCAGCTCCGGTCCCAGATCTCTGACGACACCACTCACCCGATCTCCTACTACAAGCCCGAGTTCTACACGCCGGATGACGGGGGCACTGCTCACCTGTCTGTCGTCGCAGAGGACGGCAGTGCTGTGTCCGCCACCAGCACCATCAACCTCTAGTAGGGGCTGCTGGGCCGCCTGGGTGGGAAAGGGCCAGGGGCGGGTGGCCCAGGGACTGCCCACTTATCCAGTAAGGTGGCTCCATCACCTCTTTTCCTGGTGGGAAACTGAGGCCCAACCTTGGTAGCTTATCCTGGGCCTCTCAGTGAGTATGTTTGAGCCTCAGTGGGTGGATAGGGACCAGGCTGGGCCAGACAAGGTCGGGCACTGTCTGACCTGGCTGGGCGGTAGCTTTGGCTCCAAGGTCTGCTCCCCAGTCAGTGGGATCCTGTTCAATAATGAATGGACGACTTCAGCTCTCCCAGCATCACCAACGAGTTTGGGGTACCCCCCTCACCTGCCAATTTCATCCAGCCAGGTATGGGGTGGAGGTCCGGGGGTGGGGGACTGGGGTGGAGAGGGGCGGGTGTCCTGGGCAGGCAGCTGACGGGCATCCCTGTCTTCTCCCATCGGCCGCAGGGAAGCAGCCGCTCTCGTCCATGTGCCCGACGATCATGGTGGGCCAGGACCGCCAGGTCCGGATGGTGGTGGGAGCTGCTGGGGGCACGCAGATCACCACAGACACTGCACTGGTATGTGTCACCCCTTTTCTCCCTGGCCCTGCCCACTCTGCACAGCCCCCAAGCCACGCTGATCACACTCCCATGCCCCAGGCCATCATCTACAACCTCTGGTTCGGCTATGACGTGAAGAGGGCCATGGAGGAGCCCCGGCTGCACAACAAGCTTCTGCCCAACGTCACGACAGTGGAGAGAAACATTGACCAGGTGGGCCGGGGATTGGAGAAACTGAGTCACGGTGTGGGGCCCCAGGGCATCCTGGGCTGGAGGCCTGGATCATCACAGAGTGGACAATGGTTGGTGTCCTCTCTCTAGTGCCTGGGCGATCTGGAGCCCCTGTGCCATGAGGGCCAAGCCCCCTGCTCCAATGAGACCCAGCAGGCCCCAACCTGCTCTTCCTGATGACCTGGCCTAAAATGGCACCACCTGGGCTGAGGCCTGTGACCACACAGATGTGGTTCAGGTGGCATCTGGAGCCCTGCTCAGGCTTCCCCTCTCCTCCCACCCCCACGCAGTGACTGCAGCCCTGGAGACCCGGCACCATCACACCCAGATTGCGTCCACCTTCATCGCTGTGGTGCAAGCCATCGTCCGCACGGCTGGTGGCTGGGCAGCTGTCTCGGACTCCAGGAAAGGCGGGGAACCTGCTGGCTACTGATTGCTCCAGGCAGACAAGGCTGACAAGCAATCCAGGGACAAAATACTCACCAGGACCAGGAAGAGGACTTTGGGGGACGGGCTTCCCCTGTGAGCAGCAGAGCAGCATAATAAATGAGGCCACTGTGCCAGGCTCCAGGTGGCCTCCCTGGCCTGTCTCCCCACTCTCTGGGCCTCAGTGTATTGTGTGTGAAATGGAGCCATCTGGCTGGGGAGGAACAGAGAGGTGGGATTCGGAGATCTTCACAATGCGGGCACTGGAACTAGCCTCAGCATCTTCAGCATGGGGAGAGCCAGGCACATGACTGGGGGCCAGGGGAAGGTTCACACTAAGCCCTGCCCCTTCCCACCCTGATCCCTCGGACTTTGGGGCCAGGCCCTCCCTTACTGGGGCTGGGCAGTGACACTACCTAGGATCAGCCACCAGGGGGTGCCACGACCCTGGCACTTTCTTAGGCAGAGGGTGGCCAGCTGATGCTGGGAACCCGGGCGCCTTCTCAGACCCGTAGGCGTCCAGCTCACCCTGCCGATGACACTGGAGGTGAAGCTGAGGTCCGAGGAATGGGGACTGGGCAACAGGCTGGAGGAAAACATCTCGGTCAGAGCCACGCCCCTGGGGGGTTTCCAAGTTTAAGCCCAGAGTGAAACCCAAGCTTGTGATCCTCTCCAGAGGGAGGCCTGGTTCTCAGGGAACAGCAAACGGGAAGATGTCCCCAGATCCCAGGGATCAGGGCTTGGACCAGCCGGGGACGCAGCCCAGAGGGAGTGGGTCCGGAAGGAAACAGCTCGACACAGCAGCCTTCACCATCCGCAGCCCCTCCAGGCCTCCCTCAGGGCCTGCTCCCTCCTCTGTGCACAGTTCCAACACCTGGGGCAGGGTTCTGGGAAGGGCTGGTGGAGGTGGGCTGGTGGGAGGCGGTGATCACAGCCCAGCACCTGGATATCACCAGGGGCACTGGGGCCAGGGGCCAGGTGAGGCCAGGTCGGGGCTATCCTTCAGGATCCCCGAAGACCTGGTGATTCCAAAGGGCCCATAGACAAACAGGGTTTTCTGCCTGTGGAGTCAAGTCCCACTGGGTCTGAGCTCTGGAGGGCTGTGTCTCTGGGGCTCTGCAGGGGTGAGATGGAGGTGGGCTCAAATGGTGTACAAGTCACTCCTCAATCCTTATTTTATTTATTTAATTTTTTAAAAAAAATTTAAACCAATAGAGATGGGGTCTCACTATGTTGACCAGGCTGGTCTTAACTCCTGACTTCAAGCAGTCCCCCCATCTCAGTCTCCCAAAGTGCTAGGATTACAGGGGTGAGCCACTGCACCCGGCCTCAATCCTTATTTTGGCCTGAGAGGAAAGGCTGTGGCCCCATTTGCAGGGGAGAAGACTGAAGCTGGAGGGGCAGGCCTTGCTCTGGGTTGCACAGCAGCAAGAGAAGTGGGAGCTGGCCATGAGGCTTCCTGGACCCGACACGCTGGTGGGGTACACCCTGGTTCTCCAGGTCCCATGGGGCTCAGCCCAGGACTACCTCGGGGGGTGAGGGACTTAAATCCTCTCCTTCATTCTCATCGCCCCTTCCCCCATCATTTCCTGAGGAAGGACATTCAGGGACCTGAAGGAGCGGCCTGCCCCTCCACATCTGTGGGTGTTTCTCATCAGGTGGGACAAGAGACTGAGAAAAGAAAGAGACACAGAGACAAAGTATAGAGAAAGAAAAGTGGGCCCAGGGGACCTGCACTCAGCATATGGAGGACCCACGCTGGCACCAGTCTCTGAGTTCCCTAGTATTTATTGATCATTATCTCTATCATCTCAGAGAGGGGGATGTGGCAGGACAATAGGGTAATAGTGGGGAGAGGGTCAGCAGGAAAACACGTGAACAAATGTTTCTGTGTCATAAACAAGGTTAAGAAAAAGGTGCTGTGCTTTGATGTGCATATACATAAACATCTCAATGCATTAAAGAGCAGTATTGCCACCAGCATGTCCCACCTCCAGCCCTAAGGCAGTTTTCTCCTATCTCAGTAGATGGAATATACAATCAGGTTTTACACCGAGACATTCCTTTGCCCAGGGACGATCAGGAGAGAGATGCCTTCCTCTTATCTCAACTGCAAAGAGGCCTTCCTCTTTTACTAATCCTCCTCAGCACAGACCCTTTACGGGTGTCGGGCTGGGGGACGGTCACGTCTTTCCCTTCCCACGAGGCCATATTTCAGACTGTCACATGGGGAGAAACCTTGGACAATACCTGGCTTTCCTAGGCAGAGGTCCCTGCGGCCTTCTGCAGTGTTTTGTGTCCCTGCTTACTTGAGATTAGGGAGTGGTGATGACTCTTAACAAGCATGCTGCCTTCAAGCATTTGTTTAACAAAGCACATCCTGCACAGCCCTTAATCCATTAAACCTTGAGTCGACACAGTACATGTTTCTGTGAGCACAGGGTTGGGGCTAGGGTTACAGATTAACGGCATCTCAAGGCAAAAGAATTTTTCTTACTACACAACAAAATGGAGCCTCTTACGTCTACTTCTTTCTACATAGACACAGTAACAGTCTGATATCTCTTTCTTTTCCCCACAGGGACCTTCCTGGCTGTGCCTCGGGTCAGGACCAGAATGACACCCATTCATTTCCCTGGGCCTTTGCTCGGGTGGTCCCTGCACCCTGGCCTCTGCCTGACGAGGATGGTGGGGAGAGGAGGGGGGATGTCCCCCACGCTGCTGTCTCCACTGTTCCTGCTGCCCAGGCCTCTGGGCTTCCAGGACTGCAGCGGGTCGGTGGGTGGGCTGGCCTGAGCCCGGGAATGCACTTCAGCTCCTGGTTGAGCAATGTCACTGAGGCTTGGGAGTCGGGTGGAGGCGGGAGGAGGCGTCCACAGGCCCCCCTACCGTGAGAGGCAGCCGTGGGAACAGCCTACCTCTAAACAATCACTGCAGCCCAGGCTGACCAGGGGCTCTGGCCGGACATAGGGGCCTGGCAGGCTGTGTGGCCTGTAAGGACACAGTCTGTCTCTGTGCCTCAGTTTCTCTGCTGCCCAGATGGAGAGGCCCAGACTCCAGGTGTAGACATCTGGAGCAGGCAGTGTTCAGCTGGGGAGGGAGCGGGGAGGACTGTGGGGGCCACGTGGGAAGAAGTCCAGCCCACATCACCTGCACCCCTGCTGAGCCTGGTCAACGGAGCCCCTCAGTGGGTCCTCACTCCCCTGGCTGCCTCCCATTTAGGCACCCTGAGGCCTGGGGAGAACAGAGCCAGGCCAGTGTTCCCAGAGAGGCTGCGCTGCCAGCACAGTAGTAGCGGATTTGGATTCAGGGAAGCAGACCTGCAGCCAGGGTGGGAAAGAGCTGCAGGTGGGGTGGGGCCCCCACATGGCACAGCCCCCCTCCCTGGAGGTCCATGCTGCATTTCCAGGACAGCAAGTCCCAGGGATGGATGGTGCCGGGTACCAAGGGCTAGAGGCATGGTCTGTCTGCATTTCCCACGTAAGTGTCTCGTAGTCACCAGCATTTGATGCTGTCAAGTCCCCCTGTCCTCTGTGCAGACTGGGAAGCCCTTGGCCACCCTGGGGAGTTGTGGGACCCAGGCCAGGCTGCAGAAACATAAGGACTTGAACCCAAGTTTTAAGTGACACCACCTTGTGTCCCCCTCCCTCTGCCTCCGTTCAGCTCCACCTTGATGCTGACTAGGCTGGGCCATGCAGAGAGGGTTAGGGGATAGAGATGGGAGCTGGGGAGCCGGGCTCCACTCTGGGAGGGGGGCAGCCTTGCCGGATCCAGGGAAGAGTTAAGCGGCCCCAGCTCTGCTTTCCCAGAGCTGCTGAGAACCTGGGGAATGGTGTGGAGGTTCCGGGGAGCCCTGCCCCTACCTGGCAACCGCGGTGCAACAGGCACCAAGTTCTCCTGCACATTGCGACAGTGTGACCCTGGGCTCTGGCAGGCAGTAGGTGGGGCCTTTGGACCTATCAGCAGTGAGGGAGTTAACACAGCAGCTGACTTCTCTAGGCAAAGAAAACTCCCCTCAGACGCTTTGCTGCCTGGCCTCCTGCCAGGAACAAGCAGGAGCTGAAAACTAGAAGTTGAGGCATGAGTTTGGCCACTCCGTAGTGTGCACTTGGTGAGGGCAGCAGCTCGCCACAGCTGCCAGCCATCTGTCCATTCACCCATCTGTCCATCTGGCAGCCCGCTGTTCAGACCTGTCTGTCTGTCTGTCCGCCCATCTGTAAGCCCATCTCTGTCCCATTGTCTATCTGACCATCTTTCTCTTGCTGTCCTCTTTGTCTAGCTATCTGGCCTGTCTGTCGATCCATCTTCGTGTCTGTCTTCAGCCCCCTCCTGTTTGTCCATCTGTCCAATTACCTGTGAGTCTATCTATGCATCTTCTTGTCCATTCATCTGCCCACCCATCTGTCCCTCCGTCTGCCCACCGGCCTCCCCTCTCCTTCTGGGCCGCAGAGCCATGGCCCAGGACTGCGGAGCCATGGGTGACCTGGTCCTGCTGGGGCTGGGGCTGGCGCTGGCTGTCATTGTGCTGGCTGTGGTCCTCTCTCGACACCAGGCCCCATGTGGCTCCCAGGCCTTTGCCCACGCTGCTGTTGCTGCTGACTCCAAGGTCTGCTCAAATATTGTACGGTGAGTGAGACGTGGGAGGAAGCTGGGTGGCCTTTGGCAGCCAGCCCCTCCTGGAGAAGGTGTGTGTGTGTGAGCATGTGTGTGTGTGTGTGTGTGAGAGATTATGTGTGAGTGTGAGTGTGTGGGGGTATATGTGTGTGTTTGTGGGGTGTGGGTGTGTGTGAATGTGTGTGATCGTGTTTGGGTGTGTGTATGTGACTGTGGGTGTGTGTGAATGTGTGTGATTGTGTTTGTGTATGTGTGTGTGGGTGTGTGTGGGTGTGTGTGAGTATATGTGAGTCTGAGTGTGTGGGGGTGTGGGTGGGTGTGAATGTCTGTGATTGTGTTTTGCTGTGTGAGGGTGTGTGTGACTGTGAGTGTGTGAGTGTGAATGTGTGGGTGTGTGTAAATGTGTGTGATTGTGTGTATGTGTGGGTGTGGGTGTGTGTGAGTGTGAGTATGGGGGGGTGTGGGTATGTGTGAATGTGTGTGATTGTGTGTGGGTATGTGTATGTGTGGGTGTGGGTGTGTGTGCGTGTGTGTGTGTGTGCACGTGCACTGGCCCAGGAAGCAGGAGCTGTGTGTGTGGGCTTCAGCACCTGCAGGGCTTGAGCACAAGGAGACAGCCTCAGGGCCCTTGCACAGAACAGGTGGCAGGGTGTGCCCGTGGGGCAGATGGGGACTTGGGGACAATGGTGGTGTGTGAGTCCATACCTGGCTCCAGGATTCAGGAGGCCCATTTGCATATCTCAGGTGGGAACCTGTCTGGCCCCGCCTGACCCTGCTGGCCGGTGCAGGCCCCTTCAGTGAGGCCAGTTCTCCAAGGCTGGGGTCTTCTCCCAGGGTCATGGGTGAAGGGGTTTGGAGGCTCCCTGCGTGGGTACTGGCCTGCTGGGGTACACACAATGCTGCCATAGCCAGTCTGCCCCAACACCCAGCCCGGGGCCACATCTCAGGTTTCTCAGTCCTGAGGAGCCCGGTGCCCCACCCCTCACATCCTCTCTCCCTGAGTCAGGGCCTGGGTCTCGTGAGCTGAGTGACTTGATACTTGGTGTCCTGGATGAGGGCGTGATGGAGAGAGGCCACAGTGGGTGTTTCCTGAACCTCTTCCAGGAAGGTGCTGCTGCCGCTGCAAGGAGGACACACACAGGATGCCCCTTCTTGCCCCCTGCCTCCCATTGGGCCCACAAAAGCCAGGGCAAGCCTCCCCTCCCTGCCAGCCACCTGGTCTGCTTCCCAGAAATTCTGTCTTGCAGGCTGTTGGGAGGATCCCAGTACTTTGTAAACTAAAGCAAGGGAGGAGTAGCCGTTCTCTCTCTTTGTTCATTCATTCACCTTTTCATTCATTCCTTCTTCCCTCCATTCCCCCATCTGTCCATCCTTCCCTGCCCTGATTGCTCATGCCACCCCCCCAGCCCCTCCTGACCTGGTCCTTTGGTTTCTCTTCAGGGCTTTCTGTCTCCTCCCACAGGGCTGAGAATGGCAGCTCAGGGACAAGTGGGGGCTGGGGACTGCTTAGTCTCCCCAGTGGCTCTCAGGGGATTTGAGGGTTTGACGCCAGCTGCCACCCCAGGCTGCGCCCCTCCTCTGCTCAGGAGGACATACGGGATGCGACACCCACTTAAACTCGAAGTTGCAAAGATGCAAATGAGACTGGAGTCTCAGGCACCAGAGACCACCCGTGGGCACGTGGCTTTTGGGAGTGGGGACCTGCTGCCACAGATCTCTGAAGAGTCTGGACCTGCTGGGTCTCCCCGAGTGACTGTCTGGGGGTCTCCATAGCATGCCCTGCTGTGTGCGTGACGGTCACTGGTTGGGTAGGGGTCTCTACTCTAAAGCTCCCTCTGCCGGCATCCCCTCGAACTCTCCCTTGGTGAAGAGAGAGGATGTGGTTTGCCCCAGTGTTTTATCAAACAACTCTCTCCACTTCCTGTTTTAAGAAGCTGGGAGTGGAGGAAAGCCTGGGGCTGGCCCCAGCTGCTGCTGCGGAACAGGGGTCACTGGATGCTGGGACCCTGGCCGGGCTGGCTGGAGGCCTCAGGAAGAGGCCCTGCAGAGTCCTCCCTGCAGAGGACCCTGGCCACGCTGCCACAGGGTCTGCTGGGGCCACCAGAAGCCCATGCTCCTGCCTCCATCTCTCCCCTCTGTGCTCACCTCTCACCAGGAGGCCCTCCCAGAGTTCAGTGTCCTGCTTTTTTTTTTTTTTTTTTTTGAGACGGTGTCTCAGTCTGTCACCAGGCTGGAGTGCAGTGGCGCGATCTCAGCTTACTGCAACCTCTGCTTCCTTGGTTCAAATGATTCTCCTGCCTCAGCCTCCTGAGTAGCTGGGACTACAGGTGCCAGCCACCACGCCCAGCTAATTTTTGTATTTTTAGTAGAGACGGGGTTTCACCATGTTGGCCAGGATGGTCTCTATCTCTTGATTCACCCGCTTTGGCCACCCAAAGTGCTGGCATTACAGGAGTGAGTCATGGCACCCGGCCTCATCTCCTACTCTTTCAGCACCAGGTTTTATTCTTGGGATTCTGCTACAGCCGGAGCCCCTGGGTGTGAGCTCCTAAGCTTTCTGTGAGTGTGGACCCAGCACCGTGCCTAGTAGACATACAAAAGGAGCATGGTGACAGTGAGGTCTGTCATCTCCAGCGTAATGACTGTTTTGATCCTTGTGAAAAAGGTGATTTTTGGCTGGGTGTGGTGGCTCACACCTGTAATCCCAGCACTTTGGGAGGCTGAGCGGGGTGGCTCACTTGAGGTCAGGAGTTGGAGACCAGCCTGGGCAACATGGTGAAACCATGTCTCTACTAAAAATACAAAAATTAGCTGGGCATGGTAGCGGATGCCTGTAATCCCAGATACTTGGGAGGCTGAGACAGGAGAATCACTTGAACCCAGGAGGCAAAGGTTGCAGTAAGCCAAGATTGCACCACTGCACTCCAGCCTGGGTGACAGAGCAAGACTTGGTCTCAAAAAAAAAAAAGAAAAGTTTATATTTTTGTTCTAATGGTTATCTTAATATCTTCATTCTATAATTATATGTTTTATATAATTAGCTATATAAGATATAATACCCCTAGTATGTTGTTTTTTGGATATTCTACTCGCTCCTGATGGTTAATTTATGTGTCAACTTGGCTAAGCTATGGTGCCCCGTTGTTTGGTCAAATACTTGTCAATGTCTTGCTGGGAGGTTATTTCATAGATGTGATTAACACTGACAGTCAGTTGACTTTAAGTAAAACAGATTACCCACCATAATATGGGTGGGCCACCTCCAATCACTTGAAGGCCTTAAGAACAAAAACTGAGGTTTCCCAGAGAAGCAGGAATTCTCCTTCAAGACTGTAACACACAAACCCTGCCTGAGTTTCTGGCCTGCTGACTGCTCTACAGAGTTTAGGTTCCAGACTTCGAGATCAACTCTTACCTGAATTTATAGCCTGCTGGCTTGCCCTACAGATTTTAAACTTGCTAGTCCCCACAATCATGTGAGCCAATTCCTCAATAAATCTCTCTGTATGTATAATCTATTGGTTTAGTTTCTCTGAAAAACTTTCACATCCAGTTTCCTGGATGTTAAGAATTACCGAAACTAGCTAGTAACTTCTTTTTTTTTTTTTTTTTTTTTTTTTTTTTTTTTTTTTTTTGAGACAGAGTTTTGCTCTTGATGCCCAGGCTGGAATGCAATGGCACAATCTCAGCTCACCGCAACCTCCACTTCCTGGGTCCAAGCAATTCTCCTCCCTCAGCCTCCTGAGTAGCTGGGATTACAGGCATGTGCCACCATGCTTGGCTAATTTTTGTATTTTTAGTAGAGACAGGGCTTCTCCATGTTGGTCAGGCTGGTCTTGAACTCCCAACCTCAGGTGATCCGCCGCCTTGGCCTCACAAAGTGCTGGAATTACAGGCATGAGCCACTGCGCCTGGCTCCTAGTAAATTCTTCTTTTCCATGATGTGTCTCTTACCTCTAATAATACTTTTCTTCTTAAAGTCTACTTCATTAAAAATAGTTATGCTGGGCATGGTGGCTCATGCCTGTAATCTCGGCACTTTGCTGGAGGTCGAGGTGGGTGGATCACTGAAGCCCAGGAGTTCAAGACCAACCTGGGCAACATGGCGAGACCCTGCCTCTACAAAAAATACAAAAATTAGCTGGGTGTGGCTAATATAATTCTAAGTTGGCACACTTGTAGTCCCAGCTACTTGGGATGCTGAGGTGGGAGAATCACTTGAGCCTAGAAGGGAGAGATTGCTGTAAGCCAAGATCACATCACTGCACTCCAGCCTGGGAGACAGAGTGAGGCTCTATCTCCAAAAAAAAAAAAAAAAAAAAAAAAAAAAAGTTATACAGCTTTCTTGCTTTCTTGGTTAGTGCATGCATGACATATTTTTCATGATCTTCCACCTCTCTGTATTCTTATATAAAAGACATTAGTTGGGTTTTACTTTATTTTCAATTATTTTAATTTTTATTGTCCTTTTAAATGTAACTAATGATTTATTTGGGTTGAAACCCACCACCAATTTGTTTTCCATGCCTATTCTATTTCTTCTTATCTCCTCTCACATCTTGTTTTGGATTTATTATTTTTATTATTTAATTTCCTCCTCTATTAGTTTCATAACTGTGCAGTCTTAGAGTTATTTTAAAAGATGACTGGATTATTTTAGAGCTTACAACATGCATCCTTCACTTATCAAAGTCTAACATGAGCTAGTACTTTTTGTTGTTATTGAGATAGAGAGAGTCTTCCTCTGCTGCCCAGGCTGGAGTGCAGTGGAGCAATCTTGGTTCACTGCAACCTCTACTTCTTGGGTTCAAGCAATTCTCTTGCCTCAGTCACCTGAGTAGCTGGGACCACAGGTGTGCACCACTGTGCCCGGCTAATTTTTGTATTCTTTTTTAGTAGAGACAGGGTTTCACCATGTTGGCCAGGCTGGTCTTGAACTCCTGACCTTAAGAGATCTGCTTACCTCGGCGTCCTAAAGTGTTGGGATTACAGGCGTGAGCCACCACGCCCAGCCTATGAGTTAGTACTTCTATCCTCTTCCTAGTCAGTACAAGAACCTTGGAACAGGAACTAAATTTACCCCCAGTGACTTATATGCTAATATTTTTGTGTATTTTAAATATATGTGTGTGCATAGATGTATCTGTGTGTTTTTTGTGTTTTTATTCTTATTTATGTTGAGAGTGTAGAGCTATGTAAGAGTAAAAAGAATTGTGTAATGAAGCCCCGAGTATCCATTCAATTTCAACAACAATCTTATGGCCAAGCTAATTTCATGTATCCTCTTTCCTGCTTCCCTCTACCCCACATTATTTCAGTGCAAATCCCAGATATATACCTTTACCCACACATATTTCAGTATGTTTCATTTATTTTAAACCCCACAAGATACCATTTTCTATACTCCTGTCATTTCATACCAATAACATTCATTTAGATTTACCCACACGTTTACCCTACCCTCTGGGTCCTGTTTGAAAATCAAACCCATGCTCACAGGCCAATTTTTTTTTCTTTTAGAGACAGGGTCTCACTTTGTCACCCAAGCTGGAGTGCAGTGGTGCGATTATAGCTCAATGCAGCCTCCAATTCCCGGACTCAAGGGACCCTCCTGCCTCAGCCTGCCAAGTAGCTTGGACTATAGCTGTATGTTTTATTATTATTTTGTAGACATGGGGTCTGGCTATGCTGTCCAGGCTATTGTCAAAATTCCCGGCCTCGAGCAATCCTCCCACCTCGACCTCTCAAAGGTTGGAATTACAGGTGTGAGGCAAGGCACCCAGCTCAGCCACAGGGCCCTGTTGCATCTCTCTTACTAGGAGCAAGAGCTGACTGCCCCCTCATCCCCATTCCAGAGTGTTGGGGCTGTTTTGAGCCGAGGCCGGGCCACTGGTATGGCCCAGGGAGCGGGATCATTCACTGCTGCCCCAAATCTGAGATCATTCCACCTTGACAAGACTTCCTCATCCAATCCCTTTACTTGACAGCTGGAGAAACCAATGCACACAGAGCACCCCCAGCTCACTCGGGGTCTCAGAGCTGATCCATGAGCGGAGGCTGAGATCCTGGGATCTTGTCCCCCAGCCTCCCTGCAAGCTTACTCCCTTTCTGCTGGAAGAGATGGGGCCAGACCTCGACCAGCAGCCCTGGCCTGGACATGACTGTGCTCACGCAGGTATTGAGGCCAAGATGCCCCGGCATCATATGTTTTTCTCTTTTTTTTTCTTTTTTTTTTTGAGATGGTGTCTCACTCTGTCACCCAAGCTGGAGTGCAGTGGCATGATATTGGCTCACTGCAACCTCTGCCTGCCGGTTAAAGTGATTCTCCTGCCTCAGTCTTCCAAGTAGCTGGGCCTACAGGCTTGTACCACCACGCGTGACTAATTTTTGTATTTTTACTAGAGACGGGGTTTCCCCATGTTGGCCAGGCTCGTGTCGAACTCCTGACCTCAGGTGATCCACCTGCCTTGGCCTCCCAAAGTGCTAGGATTACAGGCATGAGCCATGGCGTCACTTAAATGTAGTGAGAGGCCAGGCAAGGGGCTCATGCCTGTAATCCCAGTACTTTGAGAGGACGAGGCTGTCAGATCACCTAAGGTCAGGAGTTCAAGACCAGCCTGGCCAACATGGTGAAACTGTGTCTCTACAAAAAAATAGAAAAAAAAATCCCTGTGTGGTGGCGAGTATCTGTAGTCCTAGTTACTCAGGAGGCTGAGGCATGAGAATCACTTAAACCTCTGAGGCGGAGGCTGCAGTGAGCTGAGATGGCGCCACTGCACTCCAGCCTGGGTGACAGAGCAAGACTTTGTCTCTAAATAATTAAAGAAATAAATATGGCCGAGCATGGTGCCTTAGGCCTGTAATCCCAACACTTTGGGAGGCTGAGGCAGGTGGTTCATGAGGTCAGGAGCCCAAGACCAGCCTGGCCAAGACGGTGAAACACTGTCTCTACTAAAAATACAAAAATTAGCCAGCTGTGGTGGCAGGCACCTGTAATCCCAGCTACTTGGGACACTGAGGCAGAAGAATCGCTTGAACCTGGAAGGCAGAGGTTGCAATGAGCCGAGATTGCACCACTGCACTCTAGCCTGGGCAATGGAGCAAGACTCCATCTCAAATAAATAAATTAATAAATACAGAGCAAGATTCCATCTCAAATAAATAAATAAATGTACACCTGTAATCCTAGCACTTTGGGAGGCTAAGACAGGTCGATCACTGGAGGTCAGGAGTTCAAGACCAGCCTGACCAATATGGCTAAACTCCATCTCTACTAAAAATACAAAAATCAGCCGGGCATTTTGATGTGTGCCTGTAGTCCCAGCTACTTGGGAGGCTGAGACAAGAGAATTGCTTGAACCCAGGAGGTGGAGGTTGCAGTGAGCCGAGATCTCGGCTGCACTTCAGCCTGGGTGACAGAGTGAGACTCTGTCTCAAAAGGAATAAAAAAAATACAAAGTAAAAAAAAATGTAGTAAGATTGCAGAGTTGTGCCGCGGAAGCCTGCTGGTCCTATCCATGTAGTGAAGGCTGATTTCATACACAAATGTCACAAGAACTTTTCTTTTCTTTTTCCTTTTTTTTTTTTTTGAGACGGAGTCTCGCTCTGTCACCCAGGCTGGAGTGCAGTGGTGCGATCTCGGCTCACTGCAAGCTCTGCCTCCAGAGTTTATGCCATTCTCCTGCCTCAGCCTCCTGAGTAGCTGGGACTACAGGCGCCTGCCACCTAGCCCAGCTAATTTTTTTGTACTTTTAGAGGAGATGGGGTTTCACCGCGTTAGCCAGGATAGTCTTGATCTCCTGACCTCGTGATCCGCCCGTCTCGGCCTCCCAAAGTGCTGGGATTACAGGCATGAGCCACCACACCCGGCCTTCTTATATGCTTTTATTGCATTTGAGCGTACCTCTTTTACAGCTAAGATCTTTTTTTTAAATTTTATTTTATTTTTAGAGATGGAGTCTTGCTTTGTTGCCCAGGCTGGAGCACTGTGGTGTGATCATAGCTCACTGCAGCCTTGAACTCCAGGGCACAGGTGATCCTCCCACCTCAGCCTCCTGAATAGCTGGGACTACAGGCATGCACCACCATGCCTGGCATATTTTAAAAATGTTTGTAGAGATGAGGTCTCGCTATGTTGCCAGGCTTGTCTCAAACTACTGGGCTCAAGCCATCCATCCATTTCAGCCTGCCAAAGTGCTTGGATTATAGGCATGAACACTGCGCCTGGCCATCACATTGTTTTTTTTTTTTGTTTGTTTGTTTGTTTGTTTTGAGATGGAGTCTTGCTCTGTCGCCCAGGCTGGAGTGCAGTAGTGGGATCTCACCTCACTGCAAGCTCCGCCCTGTGGGTTCACGCCATTCTCCTGCCTCAGCCTCCTGAGTAGCTGGGATTACAGGCGCCCGCCGCCACGCCTGGCTAATTTTTTGTATTTTTAGTAAAGACGGGATTTCACCATGTTAGCCAGGATGGTCTCGATCTCCTGACCTCGTGATCTGCCCGCCTCGGCCTCTGAAAGTGCTGGGATTACAGGCATGAGCCAATAAATATTTTTATAATCATTAACTACCGAGGAGAAGCTGGAGAGAAAAAAGGTGGATGAAGTTAAGGCAGAGAGACTTTGTAAGTTTCTTAGCTGAGCTTTTGGAGACTGTATATCAGAGATCCTATTTGAGGTGATTTTCAGCTACAGAGATAGGCCTGGTCATTTGAAAAATAACGGATTAGGTGAAGCTTGCGTTTGAAATCCTCCTTCTACTTTTCATCTTTCTCTCTTGTTTATTCTGAGCATCCATCTTAGACACCCAATCTTTGTCACTTTGTGGTTGTCATTGATTTCTCTGTTATTGAGATTAGAGGTTGGCAGAGTTTCTCTGTAAAGGGCTGGAGAGAAAGTACTTCAGACTTTGTGGTCTGTGCAGTGTCTGTTGCAACCACTTAACTCTGCCCTATAGAGCAAAAGCAGCCATAGACAGTACATGGGCAGATGAGCATGGCTGGGGTCCAGTTACATTTACTTGCAAAAAGAGGGTTGGAGACTGGGTGTGATCTCACACCTTTAATCCCAGCACTTTGGGAGGCTGAGGCAGGAGGATCACTTCAAGCCAGGAGTTCAAGACCAGCCTGGGCAACAAAGCAAGACTCCATCTCTACAAAAAAATAAAATTATTATAGCTAGGCATGGTGGTACACACCCGTAGTCCTAGCTACTCAGGAAGCTAAAACTGAGGCAGGAGGGTCAGTTGAGCCCAGGAGCACGAGGCTGTGGTGAGCTATTATTGTGCCAGTGCACTCCAGCCTGGTGACAGAGCAAGAACGGTCTCGTCAAAAAATAAAAGGCTGGGCACGGTGGCTCATGCCTGTAATCCCTGCACTTTGGGAGACTGAGGTGGGCAGATCATGAGGTCAGGAGATTGAGACCATCCTGGCTAACACGGTGAAACCCTGTCTCTACTAAAAATACAAAAAGTTAGCTGGGCGTGGTGGCGGGCGCCTGTAGTCCCAGCTACTCGGGAGGCTGAGGAGGGAGAATTGTTTGAACCTGGGAGGCGGAGGTTGCAGTGAGCCAAGATTGTGCCACTGCACTCTAGCCTGGGCTACAGGGCAAGACTCCATTAAAAAAAAAAAAAAACAGCAACAACCAAACAAAACATAATGCATGTTCTCTCTTATAAATGGGAGCTAAACATGGGGACTCATTGACTTAAAGATGGCAACAACTGGGAACTGCTGGATGGGGAGGGAGGGGAGGGGCAAAAGGCCAACTGTTGGGGAGTATGCTCATATCCACGTGACAAACCTGCACATGTGCCCGCTGAATCTAAAATAAAAGTTGAAAGTAGATTTAAAAAACCCCAAGAGGGCTGGGTTTGGCTTGTGTGTCCATAGCTTGTTAACCTCCGCTTTAGATATTAACTAATAGAAACATAGTGCTTATCTTCCCAGGCCACCTATTTTGTTCCTCTCCAAGGTGATGGATAGATGAAGGCTTAATCCAGCGGCCTGGAAGTTTGCTGACGCTTGTCCTGTCAGGGATTAATGAAGCATTGTTTTCTGATGAAGGTTTCATGCCGCTGTGCTGATGTGTCTTCTCTTCTCTCTAGGCAGGAAACTGCATATCTTCTGGTTTACATGAAGATGGAGTGCTAATGGAAATGCCCAAAACCTTCAGAGATTGACACGCTGTCATTTTCCATTTCCGTTCCTGGATCTACGGAGTCTTCTAAGAGATTTTGCAATGAGGAGAAGCATTGTTTTCAAACTATATAACTGAGCCTTATTTATAATTAGGGATATTATCAAAATATGTAACCATGAGGCCCCTCAGGTCCTGATCAGTCAGAATGGATGCTTTCACCAGCAGACCCGGCCATGTGGCTGCTCGGTCCTGGGTGCTCGCTGCTGTGCAAGACATCAGCCCTTTAGTTATGAGCCTGTGGGAACTTCAGGGGTTCCCAGTGGGGAGAGCAGTGGCAGTGGGAGGCATCTGGGGGCCAAAGGTCAGTGGCAGGGGGTATTTCAGTATTATACAACTGCTGTGACCAGACTTGTATACTGGCTGAATATCAGTGCTATTTGTAATTTTTCACTTTGAGAACCAACATTAATTCCATATGAATCAAGTGTTTTGTAAGTACTATTCATTTATTCAGCAAATATTTATTGATCATCTCTTCTCCATAAGATAGTGTGATAAACACAGTCATGAATAAAGTTATTTTCCACAAAAGGACTTTGCAGTTTTAACGGGGGGCAGTAGGGATTGTGCTATAGAAATTCAAAGGCAAGGGAAGTCACTTCTGTTGTGGGGCCCTGGGAGGAGCCTCCAGGCTGGAAAGGGTTAAGGTGGAGGTCTCCGATAGGGGCAGCGTACACAGTGGACTGGCTGCAAAAGGCCGTGCTCAGCATTCAGACAGCATCACACACTCTGCTTTTCTCTACCAGGGAGGCAGGTGGGGAAGGATAGCGATGGGAAGGCAGGCGGAGCTCAGAATGTGGAAGGGGATCCAGCGAGGCTTGGAAGTTTGCACCTGATCTGGTGGGTGGTGAGGAGCCCTCGAAGGGGCAAGGAGGCGAGGAGCACTCAGCTGTGTTCTTACGCTGATCTGCCACTGGGGTTAGAGACAAACGTGGTGGGAATGGAAAGCCACGCACAGTCACTAGCGCCTCTGGGGGAGAATGGATGTGGCTGGTGAGAGAACAGGGGCCCAGGGAGAGTCCGGCACCAACCCGGGGGGGAGCCCAGTGGGTGTGAGCACCCCCACTTTAGAGATGAAGTGATGGAGACATTCAGATGTTTAACCCCTTGTTCAAGATTCCATACTTGATAAATGGCAGATCAAACTCCCAACATAAAATGTGGGTCATTTCTTTATTATTTTATTTGTATTGGTTAACAATGATCAGCCATGCAAGAATAAATGATTATTGTAAAATCTGCAAACAATGTAGATATGTAGAGAATCCCTTCCTTGGAGCTTGACCTTGTCAGACAGGTATAGATGAGTGTTCGGGGGCAGCCGTAAAAACTGCCAGAGACTGGGCTGCTTATAACAGAAACGCATGGTCTCCCAGAAGCCCACATTCAAGGTGTCCAAAGGCCTGGCTCCTGGAGGCTCTGGAGGAGAGCCTGTTCCCTGTCTCTCAGCTTCTGCCGGTTGCCAGCAAGTGTTGCCGTTCATTCACTCCAGCCACTGCCTCCATCTGCACACAGCAAAACAGCATATCCTGAAGTGCTCAACCTTATAGCCATTATTTTTAAATATCCGGAACATACAGGACCGTGGGAGTGGCTGTTGGAGAAATTTTCATGAAGGAAGAAAGATTACAACTAAGTTTTAAAATGCTAGTTTTGTTTGTTTTGTCTTGGAGAGGAGGTAAAAGTGGGAGTAAAAATAGGGAGTTTGGTGTAAGGTGGGAAAAGCAAAGGATCCCCGCATGGATGGGCTGGAGGGTGTGATGGGAGAACAGTGAGAAGTACGTTTGGGGAAGCAATTGGAAATAGTAGCTAAGCTTAATCACAATCTATCAAAAGGGACTTATTGAAGAATTAATGTGTGACTAGGAACAGGGAGGTTATGGGCTTGTCAGCTCGACAGTGGGCACTCAGTTCCACTAACAAATGCTGCCCGTGTGGGCAGACAGAATGATGGACAGACAGAATGATGGGCAGGCAGATGAATGCATGGGCTTTACGTGAAACAGGTCCACTTGGTTGCTGACAAGATACTGTTTTAAAGTTCCATTTTGCCATACTTCGAACAGCTTGTCATTAGCTCAATTTAGCCACATGTAAAATCACTAAGGCAGACTTCCAGAGTTCCCACATGAAAATCAAATGTAAACCAGCTGTGACCTACTTCAACACCATCATCGGGAGTCAGAAGTTGAACTCTTTTTTGATGTTTAAAGCCTGCATAATATTCGCTGTATTATTATTCAGCATATTACTATTTCCTTCGTGATGGAAATTTGGTTTATCCCATTTTTCTATTCTATCAAAACACCGCTACATAGAAAATCCCCATGTACATATTTCTCCTAATTGTGGAAATAGTTTACATAGAAGACTCTAGACATGGGATGAAATTCCCAGGTTATTGGAATTTTAAAATAGATAGGTACTTCCAAATTGACCTCTTACAAATTATATGAATTCATAAACTTCCAACTGTTATGGAGTTACCCATTTTGAGAAATCTGTGCTAAAAGGACCCAAACAATGCTGATGACAATGATCAGGATAATAAGTGCGCTGGGAAGACAACAAAATGATTTAGATCTTAGACAAGTCATTCTAGGTGTCTCCACTGTTTCAGTTCTTGCGTTCGTTCATTCTTGTGCTTTTTCGTTTTACCAAATAAAATAGCTCCTTGATGTCATATGAATCCACGCTATGCTTAATGAGTATTGGTTAGTAAAATGCCTATAACTAGTAATCTTCATCTATGCAATTAAATATTAATTCATAAAACACTTCAAATGTAAACAATAATTAGTAAATGAAAAGTACATAATACCTCAATTAGAAAAAAATCACTCCATTAAAAAGACATTATTTGTGTGATAAAAGAGATTGCCATTTTTGTATTTTTCTACAAGGTTAAAGAAAACTAAGTCAACTTATACAAGTGAATTTTAAAAGACTTTAGGGCGGGCATGGTGGCTCACGCCTGTAATCCCAGCACTTTAAGAGGCCGAGGAGGGCAGATCACCTGAGGTCAGGAGTTCGAAACCAGCCTGACCAACATGGTGAAATCTCATTTCTACTAAAAATACAAAAAAATTAGCCCAGTGTGGTGGCACGTGCCTATAATCTCAGCTACTTGGGAGGCTGAGACAGGAGAATAGTTTGAACCTGGGAGGCAGAGGTTGCAGTGAACCAGGATCGTACCATTGCACTCCAGCTTGGGCAACAAGAGCGAAACTCCATCTCAAAAATAAATAAATAAATAAATAAATAAAAGCCTTTAACCCAGAATGCTGAGTAAATTGGCCAAAAATGCTAACCTACGCATTTCAATACTATAGGAGTTGCATGGGTAGAAATAACTAGATGAAATACTTCTGGTATTTCACCTTCCCAACCCACATGAGCCAGTGTTTTTTCTGTGAATAACAAAAACAGCAGAATTTACTTGCCTATCCATAAGAGGTTACCACTTCTGTGTGTTCCCCTGAAACAGGTGGTGGCTGGGTGAGAAGGTGGACGGCACTAGGGCAGGAGATGGGGGCTCCAGTATTGTGGGCGAGCTTCCTAAACCTCTGCAACTTTCAGCCCCTAAATGGGATGAGCCATCAGAATTTTTAGCACAATGCCCAGAACAAAGTAAGGATTTGACAAATGACGCCTCTCTCCACATTGTTCTGTCATCAGCCACCGCGTCCTGTACCTCCAAGCCCACTGGGCTCCGGCTGTTTCCATCACATGCAGAATGACTCAGAGCCTGGCCTCCAGCCACCCTCCTGGCCTTTCTGCTTCTCACTCTGCCACTGGCTCCTCATGGACCAGCCTGGGTGTCCTCAGACATACCACACACTTCACTGTGGGAGTCACGCAGCCCTCACTGCTCCTTCGCCAGGGAGCCACGGGGCTTTCCTCCTCAGGAGGACTCTGCAAGCAGCTGGATGAAGGGCCCTCCCGTCTCTCATCCTTCCTTAATTTTTGTCGCAGCTCTCCTTCCTTCCACTCAGTGCAGCGCACACTGATTGATCCTCCATCTTCCCCAAAAGACAGGAACAGCATGAGCAGTAGAGAGTAGATTCCAATGATAGAAAAAATAGTCAGTGATTTCTCATTTCCATTGATCATCAATGAAGAAAATGTATCCTGAAGGTCATGTACCTCCTATGGGGCTGCTGCATCCTCAGCCTCCTGAATTTCAGCCCAGCACCTTCCTCCCCAGCACAGCAACAGGTCAGCCCTTACCAGCATCCCTCTCTTATTGCCTTTGTGCAGAGCCAGCACCAGGGCCAGGGGAGGCCTTGGGATTGTCCCTCCCCAGCAATCTGTGAAACAATCCTTTATGTCACCAACAAAGCACAGCCTTATGCACTGGTGGTCAGTCCCTCCCAACACCTCTGTCACTGTAAAGCTGGCAGGCAACCCTCCAAGGTTGGCCTTCCCAAGCACTGCACCTCTAGGTGACAGAGCACGTCCTTACCTTGAGGCCTGGGCGCCCAGTCTATCCTATCCAATGAGCGAGCTGTGGAGAAGGGGGGATTCCGGGTTAAGGGGTGACTAGCAGGGCTCCTGCTTTTATGTTGCCCTGTTGGGAAGGCTATTAAAGAAACACAAAGTGCTAAGCAGTGAGGATAGAACATGTTTTCATTATTTAAACCAATACATTCCACAGATGGAATAATAAGAAATGCTACAACCAAGCTAACTGAATCCAACAGCATATCAAAAAGATAATCCACCATGATTCAAGTGGGTTTCATACTAGGGATGCAGGGATGGTTTAACATACGCAAGTCAATAAATGTGATACATCACATAAATAAAACTAAAAACAAAAATCACATGATAATCTGAATAGATGCAGAAAAAGCCTTTGACAAAATCCAGCATTTCTTTATGATTAAAACCGTTCATCAAAATCAGCATAGAATGGACATACCTTAAGGTAATAAAAGCTATCTATGACAAACCCACAGCCAACAGTTTCCTGAATGGGGGAAAGTTGAAAGCATTCCCCCTGAGGACGGGAACAAGACAAAGATGCCCACGTTCACCACTTCTCAACACAGTGCTGTTCACTACAGCATTGGTTATAAGAGCAAGACTGGAAACAGAACAAATGGATACCCATAGCGGGGTGCTTAAGTAATTTTGGGAATAGTCATGGGGTGCAGTACTTTATAGCTCTGAAACAATACAATGGATTTACATTTGAAATGTGGAATGATAACTAAGGTGCATTGCCCAGTGATATATGCAGAGGTACAGAGGACTTTGTGTAAACACATTCACACATCAGCCTGCATTCCAGGTGCATGCTTCTATTTGCACATAGATTGCAGGGATGATATGCAAACAAAAATGTTGACTTGGTGTTTGGAAGTTCAGAGTGGAAGGGAAACTTCCTTGCTAACCTTTTATGATATTTAGAGTTTCTAAATGTGAATACATAATACATTTAGAAATCTTAGTTAATAAGAAAAGCCTCTGTTCCTGGCCTCTTGCTGGCACATGTCTGGTGGAAATGGGGCTGTCATGCTAATGTGTGCAAACTGAGAAAAATCCAAGAATGGGAGTCTGCTTTTTTCATCATACAAATAATTGTTAATAGAAATAGTATGATAATTGCTCATTGATATACCATGCATATTCTATTAGATAATAATAAATTTCTGAAATTTGAACTATACTTACACATGGAAATTGAAATATATGGATGAAACATTGTGGCTTATATAGGCAATTGTTTTATTGGCATTTTACAAACTGATCATCATTCCTCATGGCACGGGTCTATGTGATATTAAGTAGCTTGTTATGCTTGGGAAAGGCAGTGATGACCACAAGAATGACTTCAACTACTAAAGTACAATGGAGATTTCAACAATGTTTTGTTTAATATTTAAATATTTCATTGTGCTCCCAGGCTTTTTCTCACCCTAATAGCTCTCATCCATATCATGTGGGTCCCATTAATACAGATACCTCTGAATGCACCACTCTTCCATTATATCCAGTCAATTGCTGGTTACCTTGGGCCTACAACTGGGGGAGGGCAGGGGCTGCTGGCCACCTCCTCATCTACAGTAAGAGTCAATGAGCAGTTAAATGGATACTGAAAACCATTTATCCTGCTGGAGTGAGAAATAAATGGTTTCTTTCAATAGCGTGGTAAAATGCATCTTTTCCAAACTATTTATATGACTCAAGGCCCATCTCAATTTCAGATGTGGTTAGCCTCAATTCCTGATTCTCACCAAGGTGTGTAATGTCATCCACGGCCCAGTGCAGAGGAACACAGGTGCTGCCGTCAGACTGCCAGGGTCCGATCCCGCCTCCTCACTCACCCCGGGAGATCCCTTTAAGCCAGGAGTCAACAGTGAGGCTGGAAACATGAGTGCTTTTTAAAGTCCTGAAAGTTCAGAGGCAGACTGTCAATTTCTCCTCCACCCCTGGGCACATACCAGGAGAACTCTGTCTCCAGGTTGAAGGAAGTGCCTGTGAGAGAGTTGTGTCCCTCAGATTCTGTTCACCACAGGTGACACTCGATGCAACCCCAAACCTCTTCTGCACAATCCCAAGGGGTGCTGACTAATCCAACCCAAAGGCTGTGATGTTTGGCAGAGGCAGAAAAGAAAAGGCCAGGTGTTCTGGGAAAGACCACCTTTAAATAACACAGCACCCTCATAGCCCAGAGAGACAGTTCTAACTATTATGCCAATAAACCCGGAAAAGACCAAATCCAATATGACACATATTTCCTGTTTCGTTTTGATTTCATGCCCCCTCCCTTAACCTCCCAAGCAGCATGGATACCCCGAAGGCCCCTGGGAACTCTCTCCAATTGGATCTTACGTGGAAAGTAGTTACCTACCTACAAATCCCCATCATCAGATATGCTCTCCACAATCAAATCTTTAGAAACACAAACACCAGGATAAGTCATTAGAGAGAGGCCCACCCACTCCTCCCACCCTAGCTGAAGCCATGGTGCTTCGCACAGGATCCCCTGGTGTTTCCTCTGGGCTCACAGATATCCCTACAGCCTCTCTGGACATTGTTTTATACTTGCAAAATCATTTGCTCTCACCAGACCCCAAATCCTCCTTCCCAAAAGGAGCCCAGAATCAGGTTTCTGTACCCTAGAGATGGCGCTTTTTCCTCAGGAAGTGAGTTCTTTCAGGGTACGTATCATTCTCCAGTGTCAATGGCTCCTGCAATTATAGAAAAGAAAACATTAGGAGGGTGAAATGATGCCATACACGTCACACAGATCTGATAGTCTCTCGACAACTTGAGAGAGAAAATAAGAAGGGGTATAGTGATTGAGTCAAAGGTCGAAGTCCCCCAAAACTGGCACGGAAGACACCTGTGGAAAAGACAAGACCTTTTCCCACAGAATTTATCTTTAAAGTGTATCTAGATTGGCAGTTTCACAACTCTTAATCCATGGGGGAAAACTGCTGTGGAGGGAAACACCTCTGCATTGCAGTGGATCGTGGATGCTGCCATCTACCACACCCCAGTGTGCCTGGCATGGGTTGGTGAGAGGCTGCCAATCAATAGCACCACACCAAGGGAATTGCAGATGTCATAAATAGTCCACATTGGCAGATGTTCATGTCTACATTTGATTAAACTGCAGATGACATCGATAATGCACACCGGCAGATGTTCATGTCTACATCTCATTGGAAAGAAGCCAGGAAAGTAACATTTATGTTCAAGACAAAGAAAAGTGTCTTACATTGGCAGCATCTTCTTTTTTACCGATGTCTTGTACAGTGTCCTCATTAGCAATGTCATATACAGCGTCCTCATTAGCGATGTTGTATACAGCGTCCTCATTAGTGATATCGTATAGAGCGTCCTCATTAGCGATGTCATATACAATGTCCTCATTAGCGATGTCATATACAGCAACCTCATTAGCTACGTCTTGTAAAGCATCCTCATTAGCGATGTCATATACAACGTCCTCATTAGCGATGTCGTATACAGCGTCCTGGTTAGCGATGTCTTGTACGGTGTCCTTATAAGCAATGTCGTCTACAGCATCCTCGTTAGCATGCCTTGTGGGTGTCATTAGCGATGTCATATACAGCATCCTCATTGGTGATGTCTTATATGGTGTCCTCATTAGCGATGTTGTGTACAGCGTTCTCGTTAGCAATGCCTTGTACAGTGTCCTCGTTAGCGATGTCATATACAGTGTCCTCATTAGCGATGGCTTGCACACTGTCCTCATTAGTGATGTCGTGTACAGCATCCTCGTTAGCGTGCCTTGTATGGTGTCATTAGCGATGTCGTATACAGCGTCATAATTAGCGATGTCTTATACGGTGTCATCACTAGCGATGTTGTGTACAGCGTCATCGTTAGCGATGCCTTGTATGGTGTCCTCATTAGTGATGTCGTATACAATGTCCTCATCAGCGATGTCATATATAGCGTCCTCATTAGCGATGTCGTATACAGCGTGCTCACTAGCGATGTCTTTTTTTTTATATATATACTTTAAGTTTTAGGGTACATGTGCACATTGTGCAGGTTAGTTACATAAGTATACATGTGCCATGCTGGTGCGCTGCACCCACTAACTCATCATCTAGCACTAGGTATATCTCCCGATGCTATCCCTCCCCCCCACCCCCACCGCACAACAGTCCCCAGAGTGTGATATTCCCCTTCTTGTGTCCATGTGATCTCATTGTTCAATTCCCACCTACGAGTGAGAATATGCGGTGTTTGGTTTTTTGTTCTTGCGATAGTTACTAGCGATGTCTTATACGGTGTCCTCATTAGCAATGTCGTGTACAGCGTCCACGTTAGCGTGCCTTGTCGGTGTCATTAGCAATGTCGTATAAAGCGCCCTCATTGGTGATGTCTTGTACAGTGCCCTCATTAGCGATGTCCTGTACAGCCTCCTCGATAGCATGTCTTGTACGGTGTCATTAGCGATGGCGATGCCCTGGGCGGCGTCCTCGTTGGCGATGCCCTGGGCGACGTCCTCGTTGGCGATGCCCTGGGCGGCGTCCTCGTTGGCGATGCCCTGGGCGGCGTCCTCCTTGGCGATGCCCTGGACGGCGTCCTCCTTGGCGATGCCCTGGACGGCGACCACGTTGGCGATGCCCTGGGCGGCGTCCTCGCTGGCGATTCCGTGGGCGGCGTCCTCGCTGGCGATGCCGTGGGCGGCATCCTCGTTGGCGATGCCCTGGGCGGCGTCCTCGTTGGCGATGCCCTGGGCGACGTCCTCGTTGGCGATGCCCTGGGCGGCGTCCTCGTTGGCGATGCCCTGGGCGGCGTCCTCGTTGGCGATGCCCTGGGCGGCGTCCTCGTTGGCGATGCCCTGGGCGGCGTCCTCCTTGGCGATGCCCTGGACGGCGTCCTCCTTGGCGATGCCCTGGACGGCGACCACATTGGCGATGCCCTGGGCGGCATCCTCACTGGCGATTCCGTGGGCGGCGTCCTCGCTGGCGATGCCGTGGGCGGCGTCCTCGTTGGCGATGCTCTGGGCGGCGTCCTCGTTGGCGACGCCCTTGTCGGCGGCCTCGTTAGTGATGTGGTGTACAGTGTCCTCGTTAGCGATGTCGTGTGTGGCATCCTCGTTAGTGATGTCGTGTACGGCGTCCTCATGGGGAGCTAGAAGAACACAGAGTTAAGGTCAGTGCCCTGGTGGTGGAGACTGTGAATCACCCAGGGGCTTGCTTGGTGTGATGCATGGAGGTGGCTGATCACAGCATGGGCCAAGCTGATGCTGGGACATCCTCCCAGGTGGACCTGCACTAGTGAAGCTAAGGGATGTGGCTCAGAACACTTTCTGCTGTGGGAATCATTTTCCAGGTTCAGGTATGCATTATCCGGTGAAATGGGGAAATATAAAAAATAAAAATTGACAAATTCATGAAAAGCCTTCCATGAGTGCAAGTGTGAGTTTTTTATCCACTTTACATTCAGTATGCATTCACACATACAAAATATTTTTACAAGAAATCAGAAATTTTAATTTTTGTCAGTTATGTTAAATCTAACTTAGCTGCCAACATAAAGATTCTATCTCATTTACTTGGTCTCGAGAAAATCTAGCACATAGTAAGTAGACCAAAATGTTTATTAAATGAAAACACAGAGCAGAGATAGGGGGGGCTGCTAGGCAGACTGGGTTGCACCTGATTACCTGGATGATAATAAACTGCACAAAACCTCGGTCAAATTAATATTGAAACTGCCTTTTGCTTGGGCTCGTTTCCCTTGCGGAAGAAGGATGACCAAGAAGATGAACAGGAAAGAAATGAGAAACAGAGGCCTTTGCTTAGTAGCTAAAGGCCACCTTCTGTAACATGAAATAGTCTGCAAGTGGCCTTGAACTCTGCCGTGATTTAGTGACAGAGTTCCCTCATGTCTTCTACCCAGGTTGAAGTCCAGCAAAATCGTGACTGTCCTCTTTACAACTTGCGAGACCACACTGCTTCTGCATTTGCCTGTTGTATGTATGAGATTTACACTTGTTTTAAAGCAACATTTTGTTTCAGTTGGGCTGGTGGCCATACCCGGCACTAGCCAGTCAATAGTGAGATGGCTCCTCATGGAGGAGGCTTGGCTTGAGGCTGAGGGTCTTTAACCCACATATACAAGACAGTTGCCACTAAGGGATGGAAGCCAGGCTAATAACCAAGTGCCACACAGAGTTCCTATCTGTTCCTCCTCACCATTTTCAGCTGGCAGGATTTGAGCATTTTAGGGCTTGGGAAGATAGTATTACTAAATCTACTAAAATACATCACCCAACCTTATAGACTTTGGCCAGTTGCTGAGCAAATTAACTTCACAACTGAAGTGGGCCACACTGGCCTTTGTGGTCCCCCACTCCTCTTAGAATTTGTGAGCGTGGGGCCTACTGGAGGGTGGGAGGTGGGAGGAGGGGGTGGATCAGGAAAAATAACTGATATTAGGCTCAATATATGGGTGATGCAATAATCTGTACAACAAACTCTCATGACACACATTTATATATGTAGCAAACCTGCACATCCTGCACATGTACCCCTGAACTTAAAAGTTAAAAAAAAAAAGGGATCTGTGAGCTGAGCCAAACACCTGGGGATCTTTGTGCTTTTGACACACTGATGACTATGCCTGTCCGTGGGGAGATGAGCCTATAACTGCCCTGGGTTGTGTGACCACGGAGGCCACTTTATGATGATGGGCAGTGTCTGGGGCCTTTTGGGCTCATTGCTTTAGGGCTTCTACATGAATGCTGGACTCCCTGTGTGGTGGTGAACACCCCATGACTAAGTGCATGTCAGCGTCAGCACTGGCCCACACTCCTGGGTTCGTGTTTTCACTTTTTCGTTCAGGAACTCGGGAGCTGGGGCCACTCCCTTGGCCCTTTAGGTTCTCCACCTGAGCAGTGGGGTAATAAGGCAGACCCGGGGATGGCTCTGGTGAGGGTGGAGGAATCACTGTACAGAGAGAGTAGAGCGGGGGTGGATTTTATTGTTAGAAGTGGACACTGGTGATTGGGTTGTATAAGTGGGAAATCTCTCCTGAGCAAACACACAGCCTCACCTGTACAGAAACACACACATTCACACCACACGATGCAGCCTCACACAAGACACCACCAATCCTCAAGCACCCAACTCAGCACCACCCAAAAGGGAGCACAGCTGCTTCCTCAAAATTTGGCCATAATTTTTCCCTGGGGAATTCAGGTTTTAAAAAAAACACTTCCCCTATACTTATTCCTATCACGATCCCAGGATCAGGGAGGCTCTTCACATTGAAACTAGGCAAGGATGCCACACCTTTCTTGGCATCCAGATTGTTTTCTTGGCAAGTGATTCCAGAATACTTACTAGATTCATGCCTCAGAGGGGCCACCTGCACCACCTGCAATACAGAAACAAAGCTTTTTGAGGGGTATGTCATGTTGTGGATTGTTTGCACAAGGCTCTGTTTCTCTCAATGAATACCGAAAACTTGATCAGAAAGTGTAGTCAACTTCAAGGCCTCCAAAACAAGGGTAGGATACACACTGGAAAAGACATCAGCTTCTGGATGGTGGATCTCTCAGGTCCACGTAGG
The DNA here is from genome assembly GCF_029281585.2 of Gorilla gorilla gorilla. NCBI lineage: Eukaryota > Metazoa > Chordata > Mammalia > Primates > Hominidae > Gorilla > Gorilla gorilla. Next base: position 22,232,413 of record NC_086018.1, on the reverse strand, counting down.
TTGGCAAGTGCAAAATACTGAATCCAAGGAGAAGACATTGCTTCCAAGGACAAGGACCCCAAGGATACAGTCTACAACCTGAAGCCGTCATAGCTAAATGCCATTTTGGATTACATATCAGTTGCTAAGAGTCACTTCTTCCTCCCCCTCAGAAAACTGCATTTAATACCTGTCATGGACATTGTCATTTTTTCACATGTAAAGTCAGTTGAAAAAGAAAGACACCAAGAAAGGAACATTTCTATTTCAGAGAAAGCAAGGCAACCTTACCCTCGCGTTGACTGGCCTCTCTCCATCTCCTCTGTCCTTGTGAACTAGAGACTCCTCAGAGGCTAGGAGGACACAGAGCAACGGTTAGTCATAGATGCTTTTGTTCATGAGTTATTCAGGGAGCTCTGCTTAATGTGGACAACAGGACAGTGTGTGTGGATGTGTTTCATTAAAAGCACAGCTTGAGCTCCTGCTAGAAAATCTTCCCTCGTGGAAAGACAGGCAAGAACGAGGAGCTAAGGAGCAAGAAATAGAGTCCCTGGCATTTTGCTGATGGCAACTTAAGGCAATGGGAATGAGTCAGTCTACAAATGGTACTGAAGCACATGCTATAGTTTGATGAGAGTCCCACTGCTCACACTGTGAGGTTTGAAACCCAGCTAAATGGTTTTCTAAACCTGTAAAAACAATATTAGCTTGCAGGATTTATGTCCCAAGACTACTTTTACCTCTGAGGATCCACAGTGGCTGTCACTGCAGTTGTGTATTTTAGCATTTTGCACTTGAATAAAAGCAAAGTTTAATAGATAGATCGGATTCAATTCTAGGCAAAACAGTCTATGGTATTTATTCACTAATCCTTTGTTATAACTGCTGATGGGAGAATTAGAAGTACTGAAATTATATCTTTTAAAATTAATTAAAGCATAATTATTAATCACACAATATTTTTTCATCCAGGCCTCCTTTTCTTTGTCATGCATGCATATTAATTGAGGATGGAGAATATCTACGCTTGTTCAGGCCAGCCAACATAGGACAGTTTACTTCAAGAGAGGAGACATGGGTTGAATGCTGGTGTGTTTTAACTCTGCAGCGCAAACAGTTGCAACAAGTGTGGTGAACTAATCACCAGATGGCCCTTTGCTGCCTTATTTGTCATTGTGCCTTACATGTAGCTTGCAGGATTTGATTACGCTTATGTTTTGTGGTGATCATACTTTCAACTATTCCTAAAATACTGCTTCAGTCTTATCTGTTTGGGGTCAACTGCTGAGGATTTCATACAAATTAATGAAGTTTGTGAATCTAAAGTTCTACACAAAGGTGGAAATATTTGCAAATCATTTATCTTGTAAGAGACTAAAATTTAGAATATATTTTAAATATATTTAAGATATATTCAAAAATCTACAACAACAAATTAACTAAATAAAAATCAGACAACTCTATAAAAATGGGCAAAAGACTTCAACATATATTTCCCTAAAGAAGATACAGCCACAGACAGTAGCACAGGAAAAGCTGCTCAGGATCATTAGTCATTAGGGAAATGCAAATGAAAAACACAAGCAGCCACCAATATACACCTACTAGGATGATTTAAAGGAAAATAAGTGTGAAGAAGGACGTAAAGAAATTGTAATCCCGATACATTGATGGTAGAAATGGATAAAGTTGCAGCCACTGTGAAAAACAGTTTGCAGTGGCTCAGAAGGTTCAATACAGAACCCCTGTTGGACCCAGGAACTCTACTGTTAGGCACCCCAAAGAATAGAGAACAGAAATCAAACAGATGTTTGTATACTAATGTTTATAGCATCACTTTTCACAGGAGCCAAAAGGTGGAAATAATCCAACCATCAGTGAACAAATGAATGTAATAAAAGCAAGGTGGTCTGCATGCAATGCTACATCATCCATCTGTAAAAAACGAACATAATTTTGATAGATGATACAACATGGGTGGACATTGAGAACATTATGCTTAGTGAAATAAGCCAGACACAAAAGGAATATATTGTATAATTGTAATTACATGAAGTGCCTAGAATAGTCAAATTCATACAAGAGAAAGTGGGATAGGAATCACCATGGGCTGGAAATAGGGGGAAGGTGCTATATTACTTATTGTGGACAAGGTTTTGTAAGAAATCATCAAAATTGTGGGTGTAGATAGTGGTGTTGGTTATGCAACCCTGTGAATATATTGAATGCCATGGAGTGCACACTTTGCTTAAAAGGTTCAAATGATAAATATTGTGTTATATATATTTCCCCACGATAGAAAACACGCACAGCCAAGCCCAGATGCCAGTCTTGTTAGCTGCCTTCCTTTACCTTTAAGAGTGGGCTGAAGCTTGTCCAATCTTTCAAGGTTGCTGAAGACTGTATGATAGAAGTCATCTGCATTGGGAAAGAAATTAATGAAGAGAGGAGAAAACTTGAGAATCCACACTACTCACCCTGCAGGGCCAAGAACTCTGTCTCCCATGCATTGCTGACCCGTCTCAGTATTTCCTGTGACCACCTCCTTTTTCAGCTGAAGACTTTGCACCTGAAGGGGTTCCCAGGTTTTTCACCTCGGCCCTTGTCAGGACTGATCCTCTCAACTACTGACCATTTCACCTCCATTCATGTCCATGCCACATCAGGCTGTGTTGTCTAGATGGAATGAATCTACCCCAAATGTCCCTTTCTGGAGGAAGCCACCATTACGCTGTACCTCCAAGCATAATGGTACGTCCACACACACCAAGGCACCTCGCTCATGCAAGGTGTGTGTCCTCTAACAAAGTTTCACGCTCTAAACCCAGATAACTTTTCAAACCCAAGTTCTGTTGATTCCCCTACTTTGGGTGCTCCATAGATGCTCATTTGTCTACTAAACACTGCCCCAGGCAATTAAATATTCCAAAGTGACCAGCAGAATTTTTATGTTAATTCTGACATTGCATTGTTAGTACAAGTGTTTTTCCCCCTTCAAATTTATGTCTTTGTTACTGATAAATGTAACTGATAATGCGTTTTTCAGCTATGTTGCCAAGCATATTTATATAAAAATATACTCAGATTGTTTTCAGAATTTGACAAAGATGATAGCAACAACGATAATCTCATTTGTTTTATACTAATCTTTATGTGTTACTTTCATCATTTCTTACATATTGGGGCCTACCATACATTGTACGGTGAAATTAGTGCTATGCATCATGGTAGAAATATAAATTGGCAAAAGTAATTTAGAAAACAGTTCTCTTGTTTCTTAAAAAAATTAGGCTGGGTGTGGTGGCTCATGCCTATAATCCCAGCACTTTGGGAGGCAGAGATGGGTGGATCACCTGAGGCTAGGAGTTTGAGACTAGCCTGACCAACACAGCAAAATCCTGTCTCTACTGAAAATACAAAAATTATCCAGGCATGGTGGTGTGTGCCAGTTGTCCCAGCTACTCGGGAGGTTGAGGCACGAGAACTGCTCAAACCTGGGAGGTGGAGGTTCCAGTGAGCCAAGATTGTGCCACTGCACTCCAGCCTGGGTCTCAGAAAAAAAAATTTTTTTTTGACCAAAATGTCATTATGCATTACATGACTGTATATGAATGCTCAAAGCTACATTACTCATCAAAGAAAATAACAAAACAATTAAATGTCCATTAACTGATAAATGAATAAACACTATCTGTATGAGTAGACACAGCAGACTATGAAGGAAAACACATGACCAGCACGTGCTAACATGTCAATTAACTTCAAACATAGTATGCTAAATGAAGGAAGTCAGATTCCAAATATATATATATATGTCCATTTCTATTAAGCAAGTGGGAAATTTGTGGAGATGGAATGTCACAGCAGTATTGCTTAGGGCTGGAGATGGGGGTGGGGATTAACTGCCAGTGCGCAAGAGAGAATTTGGGTGAGGGAAACATATTTAAATTAGATCGTGGTGATGGGTGCACACAGTATCAATTTAATAAAGCATCAAATTGTAGACCTTTTCAGTGGGCAAACTTTATGGTGGGTTCACACCCAATATAGGTGTTAAAAATAAATTAATGTTACGGAAATTATTGTCGGGTTTTTAACAAGCCAAGAGATATGCTGTGAAAGCAGCATTAATTCAAATGGTTGTCACAGGTCACTTAAAGTTAATCAGATGGTTGTCCTACAAATATAGGGTGAATGTTATTCATGAATTTCCTGAATCTATTGCAATAATCACATTTTTTTCCATTAAACTCTTGAGGTAGCTAATTTTATTTATTGCATTTTCAATGTTAATCTACTATTTCATATATTGAGATTAACTCACATTAGTCAGAATTTACAGTATTTTAAAATATCACAGAATTTAATTTACCTTATCTGGTTTTGGTTTCAAGACTATACTAGCCATTTCATTTAATTGTACATGTAGGGTATTCTAATTTATGGAAAACTATTACATCTTCCTTCTTTTTTTTTTTTTTTTTTTAGAAATTACTTCTAGGGATCTATATGGTAGAGTCCATGGAGAATTGTTTTAATTCTTCATTCACGTCTTCAGTGGGTATAGGATTGGTCATATTGGTCATAGTTTTCTGCTCGGATTTCAATAAGAAACTTGTGGAAGAACCTGAAGGGTGGGATCTTTGAGGGAGCCTAAGACAGAGCAAGACAAGCTAAGAAGGAGGGCAGTGCCACAGCAGAAGTGCCATTGATGCCCCCTTGCCTAGATTGCGGAAGAGACATCCAGCTGTAGACACTGAGGTGCAGGAAAACAATGGAGCACCATCAGAGAAAGCAGTGCCCAGGAACAAGGAGGCACTGATGGTGGCAAGGGGCAAAGACAGCTGCCACAAGGCTGTTCACATGAGGGTCTCAGGCTGCATAGACACCCACACCAGCTGAGGGGTCCTGGTTTTCATAAAGTGTGTGGCTCAGCCAGGCCACCAACAAGCAGTTCACAAACAGTAGTAATACGACACTTTCCAAAGACCTTACTTGAGTAACACGGTGATCCTCACAAATTTCCAATCAGGATGGTCGCACAGTTCCTCCTGCTTTAGGACTCAGAGCCTGCCCGTGGTCACAGTGGGTAGGTGCAGACTCTGAAGATGCACTTTGGTCAGAGACCCCGCTGAACTCTGTCTAATGAGGACCTCTGTCCTGTCTGCTGACCACCGGTCAGAGGTGCAGGCTGCAGTGGGGAGTAAGAATGCCACCTTCTCAATGTTGGGAAAACTCCCTGCCAGAACTGAGAATGGCCCTTTCTAAGCAGAAGGCAAGCTCAGACTAAAGAAGGAGGCCGAACACATCAGGTTGGCAGATTGCCAAAGATTCACTCAGGGAGAGCCCACATCCTGGGCCATCTTGGGTGGTGGCAAGATGAGGTAGACAACTGCTTTTGCAACACATACCTGACAACAAAAAATCAACAACTGTAAAAGAGCCACAAAATCCCCAAATATTTGCAAATTAGCAATGCACTTTTAAATAACTCATGGGTTAAAGAAGAAGTCTCAATAGAAAATTAAAAATACTTTTAACTACATTAAAAGAAAATGTGACTTGGCAAGATTTCTGGATGTAGCAAAAGCAGTCCTTAGAGGGAAATCTATAGCATTGGATGCAATATACTAAAAATCACAAGACCTAAAATCAGTAATATCATGTTTCAATTAGGGAACTGTAGAAAATAGAGGAATGCAATGGAAAGCAAGTAAAAGTAATACACAACATCACAGAAATCAATAAAATTAAAACACTCAAATCATCAGAAAATCAATAAAACCAAAAGCTGGTTCTTTGATATGCTCATTACAATGAATGAATTGATATGCAGGCTAACCAAGAAAAAGAAGATAACACAAATGACCAATTTCAGAAATAAAAGAGGAGCCATCTCTACTGAACTGTTAGGCATTAAAAGGAATATCATGAACAGTTCTATGACCGCAGTTTGATAACCTCAGTGAAATGTATCAATTCCTTGAAAGGCAATCTTCCCAAGGTCATGCTAGGATCCTAATTTGAATAATCTTATGTCTATTAAATAAGTTGAATTCACATTAAGAGCATTCCGAAAAAGAAAGCACCAGGCCCAGATGGTTTCTCTCATGAAATCTACCGAATTCTTCAACAGGTGAATAAAAAGACAAAAATTCATTTAATGCAATATTATTTGGTGATTTAATGTGCCATTTTTTGCCATTAAGGCATAAAAAAGACATGAAAGCAGCTAAAGTGTACATCAATTTAGTGCAATAAATTCATCTGAAAAAACTACATAATATATGATTCCAACTATATGACATTCTGGAAAAGACAAAGCTGAAGCGATAGTGAAAATATTAATAGTTGCCAAGGTTTCTGGAGAAAGAGGACAGAGATTAATGAGAAGAGAGGATCTTTAGGGAAGTGAACATTTTCTTTATGAGACCATAAGGGTGAACATAATGTTTTAAATATTTCAAAATTCATATATATGTATAACAGAAAGAATGAACATTATGCAAATGTAGGCTTCAGATAATAATGTATCAATATGTTCTCATTATTCTAGCAAATGTACCACAGTAATGTAAGATGTTACTAATAGGTGAAATTAGGAAGTGAGGGTGAGGAGACAGAATAATATGGGAACTTCGTGTATTATATACTCAATTTTTATTTATTTATTTATTTATTTATTTATTTATTTTGAGATGGAGTTTCACTCTTGTCACCCAGGCTGGAGTGCAATGGCATGATCTTGGCTCACTACAACCTCTGCCTCCTGGGTTCAAGCGATTCTCCTGCCTCAGCCTCCTGAGTAGCTGGGATTACAGGCACCTGCCACCACACCCAGCTAATTTTTTTGTATTTTTAGTAGAGATGGGGTTTCACCATGTTGGCCAGGCTGGTCTCCAACTCCTGACCTCAGATGATCCGCCTGCCTTGACCTCCTAAAGTGCTGGGATTATAAGTGTGAGCCACCACGCCCGGCCATATGCTCAGTTTTTATGTCAATTTAAAACTCTCTAAAGAAATATATTAATTGAAAAATAATAATATAGCACCACTCTTTCAGGGAGATCCATGCTTATGTTTAACAACCAGGTAAGTTCTAGACATTAGCTTGAAACATTGTCTATCATTAAACATGAACCAAAATTGACTTTTAAGTAGATATTTACTTTTGTGGTTGTAGCAATATTTACTCACCAGGCAAATTAGAATCCTGACACATTAAAAAATATGGCTTAGTCTCTTCATAGTTTCCTCTTACATATGGGACACTGAATACTCCCCGCAATTGCTATTCTTGAATCAACTTAATTAATGAACTTCCACAGTACCTTCTTGTGGGTACCTCTTCTTCTTTACCCAGGAGCCAGGAGGTCTCCGACACTGGTTGGTGTGCACAGCATATCTTCTTGTATTCTCTATCAGAGAAGATGCTGGTTAATGCATTTACAATAGATAGGGCTGTTGACATCTTGCTGACAGAAGACCAGAGGGAAAATAGTGATAATCTGTTCTAAGTTTAAACTTATGATCCTTTTCTTTACAGGCTTCCAAGCAGAGCCCACTGAATCAAAGTTGGGTTTCAGGAAGATCACAGAGTTCAGTGAGCACTCAACACCTCTATCAGACAGACTGCGTGGGCAGTGCCTTCCTGGAGAGGAGAACACAGCAGGATGACTGTGAGTGCAGGGCTGGTGCAGAGTGGGGGCCCGGATTCAAATTCCACTAAGCCATGTGGACCTGGCAAGCTCATGTCCTCCCTCTGCCCTCAGTTCTCTGCACTGTCATAATGTAATTTTAGCAATACTTTTTAGGCCCTATTTAGGCCCTACTTCTTAGTATCACAGTACAGGGCTAAAAAATCATTAAATACAGGAAAACCTTAGAGAGGACTGGTACTTCAGTAATGTTCTCTAAGTGTTTACTACATGCCAGGAGGAATAAGCTGGACACTTAGCAGTGGCGGAATATGGAGGGGGAAGTTGGATGGCTCCGGGGCAGTGGAGCATGCTTTCCTGTTCAGCTTTTCCGTGGGCATGATGCCTTATGGTTTATGGAGAACAGCAGCCCTGCAGGGGGTGCAGAGGAGGGGCTGTGGCTGAGATTTTACACTTGAGGGTGCTGACATTCAGAGATGATAAGTGACGAGCAGAACCTCAACCCCGCTGAGTGAAGGACCTGAGATGGGAAATGTATTTGGTTCCCTAGAGAGAGAGATTCCTGAAAAACTGCCACCTCTTCCTCACGCCCTGTGCCAGAGACCCAAGAGACCCCTCACTGTCTTTCTCCAGTCCTCCTAGCCCAAGGTGTGTGGGTGGACAAAGGTGATGCTCTGGAGGAAATGCCTGAGATAAGGACAGGTCCTTAATGATAAAGAATTCTCCTTCCTCTTTCAGATCCTTCACCTCCCCAGTATGACAGCTTAAAGGCTGTCATCTCTGTGGCCTGCCTCTCCTTTCCCTTCACCCTGCCAGCTGCCTCTCAGTGACTGTCTCCTCCAGTGACTACACTGAGGGACCAGGGACTGCTTGCCTCCCGAGGCTGCTCAGACCTTCCGACACTGCAAAATGATTGTCAAAAGATGGGTCTGCAAAGAGTAACTTCCCTTCCACTGATCAAACCTGAATATGCAAGCTACTGTGAATTAACTGGAAAAGTGGCCGTGTGGGCTGGTGCTTTGGTGATTTAATGAATAAAGTCTGCAACCCCCACTGCCTCCTTGACTATTGATCAGAGCTGCCTGCAATAAGGTCTGGCTAAGAATGGGCAGCGGCTGCACCAGCTCTGGGTAAAATTTGACCTAAAATGACCAGTCTCATTCACTAACCTCACCATAGTCTCATGGGTTCAATGGACCTGTCCAATCCTTTGCTCTGTTCTCTCCGTCACCTTCCTGTGTAAGTTTCCTCCACCACGCACATAATAGAAACATGGCACAGGGGAGCTAATCACCTCCTTTATCCCCCACTTCAGGCTCACACAGAAGTTTATAGTAAAAGCCTTTTCAAATGACTGCTTTAACTGCTGCTACAGCATGTGTCATCAGTTGAATGGAATCTGTCATGTGACTTTAAGCAACCCTTTGTTGAGAGACAAGATTCAATACTAGGGACAGTATTCTAGTGTACTACATCATTGATTTTATGTTATGAAGATCATCATTTATTGAAAATGTGTAAATAACGAAGCCCAGCCTTACTCTTCAATGCTGTGTGTGTAAATCCACTGAGTGTGCTGACCCCCATGCTTGTACCCACCTGCTAACACAGAAAGGGTCCATTCAGAAGGGAGGCACAGCTCCAGCACTGAGGCTGTCCACACCAGCTTCACAAGAGAGTTGCCACAAGGACGACGGATACCCAGATAACAACCAAATGGTAATTTGAGTACTTAATGGTCATGATCCCTAAAGTGTGTAGCTCAGAGGGCTTGTGGTGATAACTCCATCAAGACTCGAAAACATCTCCCCAATTCTTATTGGACTTGATCCATGTCTTGAGGAGACCCAGCTATGACACGCAGGCACCACATTGTCCTACTTAGTGCCTCCCTTAGTGTTTCAGAACCTGTGATTTGATCAGAAACATGGGCTTTCTATGTTGGTTTCACACTAAGGACTATGTGACACCTGCAGGAAGATGCCTACATAGCTACCTGGATTATGAGATCATGAGGCTCTCTTATGTGAGGGATGGCGTTTGGGATCTCTGCAGGAGTGGGTAATTCTAGGCATAGAGGGTGCTGGAACTCCCTTGCATGGTGAATAGTGATCTCTTCACTGGCTGATAAATAGAGGTTGTAGTTCAGGCCTTCAACATTAGCGCCGTATGAGTAAACATTTTGACTCTTCACTATGCAGCAAGTGAACCAGGGCACATTTATGTATGTGGCTTAGTTTCTCCATCTGGCATGTGGGCTCAATAAACAAGCTCACAACATATGGGCATGATGATGATGAGGTGTGAACTAATGTAAGTAAAGTATGTGGTCTGATTTGTTAAATTAAGAAAAATGGCATTGAGATTTGTGCTGGGTAAACACATTTTTTTCCTGGGGGAAACACACATAGACACACATTCACAAGCAAATCATGCAGACGTGCACACAGACCACCTCACCCCACCCCCGCCCTAATACACACATACCCACACACAACCTAATGTGAACACGTTCCCAGAAACTATACATAGATAAAAAGAGTATGTCACCTGGAAAACCAGTTTCTTTTACTCTACCCCACATCCTCATTCCCACCAGATGTCTTGGATCATGGAGGCTCTCCAGACAAAAGCCAGCAGTTAAGCTCCAGATTTCCCATAGAATCCTTTTCTAAGAACCAGTGAGTGATTCCAGAATACGTACCATTGAATGTGCTCCCTGAAGTCACCTGTAATTAGAGAAGGAAAACACTCTGAGAATCAGGCTATGCTATGGATGGCTCACACAGGTCTTTTGTTCACTTGGAAACTCTGGGTAACCAAGATTGGAAATAAGGTTCAAGTCAAAAGCCCCAACTCTAGAGTAGAGTTCCCTTAGGAAAGCACAGGGGCTTTTCTGGAAGAATGTTTCTGTCTAGGTAATTTTTGAGTAGCAATTGCAGAATTCTTATCTAAAGTGGAAAGCTTGTTCCTGAAGAAAACATCCCTTAACACGCAGTGTACTGTCTGACACTGCCAATTTTGCACGTCCTCTGGAATCAGGTGTCAACTGGTAAAATACACCTCCTCCATCCCCAAGGAAATATTATCTAACATCTATAATGTAGTGGATAATTTTCCCATAGCTGATATCAACTGAAAAATAAAGGATCCAAGAAAACAACATTTACATCTTAGGCAAAGACAGGCTACTTTACCTTGGTAGTAGAGTAGGTCTCCTTTTTCACACGCTTTTTGGAAGGCTTCTTCGAGTCACCTAGGGGATGTGGAGGGACACAGCATGGCTGTCAGTTCATTGGCAGTGCTACTCATGAATGACTCAGGGACTGGAACTTAGGGGTGTGCCTGGTTAACAAGCATGGAATGAGCTTCTCCTGGACCATCTTCTTCATGGACCAAGGAAGGCAAAGAAAGAGCAGCAAGGAAATGAGAGTAGAGCCCTTGGCTTTCCAGGTAATGGCAAATGAAAGCAACGTGAAATAATCAAACTCCAAATGAACAAATGCTAAAATACATGCTAGGATTCAACCACAGCATCCTGTCACTTCTTCAGACCCTTTAAAAGCCCAGCAGGACTGCCACTACCTTCTTGACATCTACCAAGTCCCTTTCAACCTCCACAGACCCACATACACTGCTACTGCATTTATCATGGAGGGTATAGGGTTCTGCCTTGTTTATGTGTGAATTTTTTAAAAACTAGATTTAATACCATGCACCAGCATTAATTATATTTATTTCTCTTCTTGGTTATGAAAATAATCAGTCAGGCATAGTGGCTCACACCTGTAATCCCAGCAGTTTGGAAGGTGGAGGTGGGCAGATCATTTGAGGTCAGTAGTTCGAGACCAGCCTGACCAACATGGTAAAACCCCATCTCAACTAAAAAAAAAAAAAACAAAACAAAACCCAGCTACTCAGGGGGCTGAGGCAGGAGAATCCCTTGAACCTGGAGGCAGAGATTGCAGTGAGCTGAGATTGCACCACTGCACTCCAGCCTGGGTGACAGAGACTTCATCTCAAAAAATAAAAAAATAAAAAATCAGGCCAGGTGTGGTGGCTCATGCCTGTAATCCCAGCACTTTGGGAGGCCGAGGCGGGTGGATCATGAGGTCAGAAGATTGAGACCATCCTGGCTAACAGAGTGAAACCCCATCTCTACTAAAAACACAAAAACTTTGCCAGGCGTGGTGGCACGTGCCTGTAGTCCCAGCTACTCGGGAGGCTGAGGCAGGAGAATCGCTTGAACACAGGAGGCAGAGGTTGCAGTGAGCTGAGATCATGCCACTGCACTCCAGCCTGGGCAACAGCGCAAGACTCTGTCTCAAAAAAAAAAAAAAAACCTCCCCTAAAAATAATCAATTATTAAAGATTAGAAAATACTGAAATACTTATATTTTAAAATAACCACTATAACCATACATTTTCCGTTCAGTCTTCCTTTGCCCTGTGTTTGCAGTCATCATGTGAGGGGCTGCCTATGTTCAGCCCAGGCAACCCACAGCGAGAGAGGGCAGAGCGCGGAGATGGCCCCTGGTGAGCACTGAGGCTCTTCAAACCAGCTGCCGAGGGAGTTGCAAGCAGGGTGACACATGAGGTTCATTATTTAATGGTATTTTGTGTTCTTACTTGTCCCCAGTTTGTGTAGCTCACAGACTTTTTTTTTTTTAACATTTCTATAGGGGTCATTTGAAGTTCATAACGCCATCAAACATCAGTACAGGGTCTTCCCATTATTTACCGGCTTTGGGACATGTGCTGAGGAGTGACCGCGCACTGAAGGAATGTGACCGGTTGTCCCAAGTGTTGTCCTCCAACTCAAAATCCGCAACCAGTTCAAAAGGATTTGGGCTTTTATGTGCCTTTCACATAAAGACTATGACACAGCTAAGCTATTCATGTACTAATACCTGCCCTGAGCTGTGTGACCACAGACACCACCCTATAATGTGGCCAGTGTGTAGGAACTCTACAGGCTCAGATCATTCCACACATACATGCAGATGTTGGAACTCCCTTGCACAGTGACTCATGATCCCAAGGCTGAGTGCTGAGGGCAGGTCAATAGTTCAGAGCCTCAGCACTGGGGCTGTATGCTTGGGTTCCCATCTTGGCTCTTTTGCTGAGGGGCTCATAAGCTTGGGCACATTCATCTCTGTCTTTTTCTGCCCAGCGAAAGGTGATAGTAAATCAATCATGCCATTTGTCTGTGGTGATGGCCGAATGATTTCATGTAGGTAAAGTGTACAGTATAAGTGCTCATGAGGCTTAATTATCAGTGAAATGTCTTGCTTTAGATTTCACAGCTTAGTAAGGCTCAGAGGCTTATTCACGCCCAGGATTCTGAACTCCCAAGTCATTGTTCTATGACATACACCTGCTTGGCCTAAAACCGACCACTTTATCATAATGCAGACCCAGTTTTGAAAGAAGCAGATAAAGTTGTCAAAAGCACTGACTCTGCCTCAGCGCACACTCAGTGCGCTCCACACAAAGGGCATCACCATCTGCCACAATGGCCCAGTGGCCTGGCTGGCACAGACAGTGGTAGAGCAAAGGGCAAGAGATCCCTAATCCCATCACCATGGTCGATAGGGCATCATAGACATTCCAGGGTAAAGGCACAATCCACATTGTGAGGTCCAACTGCTGCCATGTAGACAGGTATGTTTTTACATGTACAGGAAGATCATTGAAGATAAGTGTTTTATATCCATGGTTAACAGATGAGATGACCATGAAATGAACACGAGTGTACTCGGTGGAGCAGCCTATCTATTCATTCTTCTGCGCTAAAACCTGTGAAACAATATCATCTTGCCTTATTTACTAACAAATACAAGTGCCTCTAAACTTAGACAGTTTCCAAGTCATGGAACTGATGAGCACTTAGCTCCTGCAGAGAGCTCTGGATGATGGGTCGGGAGAACAAAGACACAATACATCAAAACAGCATTAAGAAGTAAACAGGTTTTCAAAGCTCTCTACATGCAAATTTACACAATTATCCTTTTAATTTTTATCTTCATATATATGTACATAATCTACTTGCTTCTGAGTATAAATAAAACTGTATGTTCTTAGTTAATAGTCTCTACCAATTCATTCTATTTATCTTTCTGAGTTGAAATACTGCATCTCATTGGATAACAAAAAAAAATTTGACTAACACTACACTGGAAAGGTGAGTAGGTTGGGTGATTGACTGTGATTGACAATTCCATGATTCTGGATGACTTCCAAAGCACAAAAATAAATGTCTGTTTTATTTCACATGTAGACAAGACACATACTTATTACTTTAAAAAATTAATATGTGAATGGAAGTGACTTACCACAAATTTATTAAAGTAAATACACATTTCACAAAAAAAGAAGAGAGGAAGGGAAAAACATGTTAAAAACAAAGAGAGGTACATTTTATTGTGTGAAAAGCCTCCAACCCATCCATAGTAGTGTCGCTTTGTTCCAAAGTTTTCGAAAGTAATGATTTCATAGGTTCTTAATTAGGTTAAAAACTGCATTAAAATAGACTTTGCCATATTCTCCCATGGGGAATAACTTAATCTGTGGGGTGGGGGATGGAACGTTGAAAGATGCAGGAAGTAAAAGGAAATTATATATATATTATATAATTATACATATTATATATATAATTATATAATATATATTACATATAATATATATTATATAATATATATTATATAATATATATTATATAATATATATTACATATAATATATATTATATAATATATATTACATGTAATATATATTATATAATATATATTACATATAATATATATTATATAATATATATTACATATAATATATATTATATAATATATATTACATATAATATATATTATATAATATATATTACATATATTAAATATATAATATATATAATATATACATTATAAATATTATATATAAATAATATATATTATATATTTTATATATTTTATATATTATATATATAATATCTTACATATATAATATATTTTTATATATTATACTATACATATAATATATATTGTATATTTATTATATGTATATATTATATATTATATATATATATAATTTGGGAATTTGGGAATAAACTGAATCCCAATTCACACTGGGACTACACCAGCTGACACCATGGCTGGCTAATTTTTTCTATTTTTCGTAGAGACAGGGTTTCACTGTATTGGCCAGGATGGTCTTGATCTCCTCACCTTGTGATCCTCTTGCCTTGGCCTCCCAAAGTGCTGGGATTACAGGCCTGAGCCAAGATACATATTTTTTAAATGAAGAAAAATTTCAAAGGTACTCTGCTTGGTACAATAATCAAATATATAAATTGAGGAATAAAACATAACCATGAAACATATTTATAACTGCATATGGAAAATACAGAGGAGAATTTTTTAAACATCATATTTTGAAAGCATTAACTAGTAATTTGAAAAGATCGCATTTGACAGGCCAGTATGAACATACCTTGAATGCAGCCACACAGATTCCCCATAAGAAAAATCAAAATCAGGGAAAATGAAACCGCAAAGGTTCAATCTGCTCTGACCTTTGAAAAACTCAGCACAGATAGTAGCACTTAGGACCAAGGGAAGGAGATCCCTAATCCCATCACCATGGCGATAGGGCATAAACATTCCAGGGTGAAGGCACAATCCACACTGTGAGGTCCAACTGCTCCCATGCAGACAGGTGTGCTTTTACATATACAGGAAGGTCATGGAAGGCTCAGTGTTTTCTTTCAAAAACTGAATGCCAAGCCCACACATTATTAGGCTGTGCTTCTTAAAATAAGTTATGAGATGGGAAACAGGGCATCCCCACATATATATATATATACACATATATAATTATATATAATATAATATATAAAATTTCTTTTCACATCCTGCATCCGTATATTACATATAATATAATATATATAATACAATATATAATAATATATAATCATTATATATATACTATTATATATTCTTATATATATAATTTTATATATAATATAATATATTCTTATATACATAATTTTATATATAATATTACATATAATGATATATAATATATATTACATACAAAGATATATAATATATATTATCTATAAAGATACATAATATATATTATACATAAAGATGTATAATATATATTATATATAAAGATGTATAATATATATTATATATAAAGATGTACAATATATATTATATATAAAGATATATAATATACTATATTATAAAATGCATTATATATAATATACATTCCATGTAAGATAATATAATATATAATATATATTATATTATAAAAATGTAATATATATTATATAATCTGATATATATTATATTGTATAAAATAATATATATTATATATTAAGTAAATATAATATATACTATATATAATATCATATAAAATAATATATTATATATTATATATTATATTATATAAACGTAATATATATAATATATTATATAAATATAATATATATCATAAATTATATTATATAAACATAATATATATCATATATTATACTCTATTTACATAATATAATATATAATATAAATTATATTATACTATATATAATTATATATTATAATTATATATAATTATATATAATTATAATTATATAAAATTGTAATTGTATGTAATATTATATTATATAATAGTATAATATAATGTATGAAATATTATGATATATATAATATAATATAATATATAATATATTATGATATATATAACATACTATAATAATATATAATATAATATATAATATAATATAATGATATATAATATAATATATAATATAATATAACTATACATAGTATATAATATATATCTCCTATGATATAAATTACATATCATCGAGGATATATATCATAGATGATATATGATATATATCATAGATTATATAATATATATCATAGATTATATATAATATAAATGATATATATTATATATCATCTATGATATAATATTATATAATCTATGACATATATTACATATTATATCATATATGATATGATATGATATATTATATCATATATGATATGATATGATATGATATATTATATCATATATGATATGATATGATATAATATAACATATATGATATGATATAATATAACATATATGATATGATATAACATATATGATATTATATAATATAACATATATGATACGATATATATTATATATTATATATTATTATATAATATATTATATATATTATTGTATAATATATATTATATATTATATAACATATTATATATATTATTGTATAATATATATTGTATATTATATAACATATTATATATATTATTGTATAATATATATTATATATTATATTACGTATTATATATATTATTGTATAATATATATTATATTACGTATTATATATATTATTGTATAATATATATTATATAACGTATTATATATAATATATATTATAAGTCACATATATTATATATGATATATATTATAAGTCATATTATATATTATATAATATACATATGTAATTTATTTTTAGAGAGTGTCTTCTTCTGTTGCACAGGCTGGGGTGCAATGGCGCCATCTTGGCTCACTGCAACCTCTGCCTCACGGTTTCAAGCGGTTGTCCTGCCTCAGCCTCCCAGGTAGCTGGGACTACACCACAGTGGGACTACACCAGCTGCCACCATGCCTGGCTAATTTTTTGTATTTTTAGTAGAGACAGGGTTTCACTGTATTGGCCAGGATGGTCTTGATCTCCTCACCTTGTGATCCTCTTCCCTTGGCCTCCCAAAGTGCTGGGATTACAGGCCTGAGCCAAGATACATATTTTTTAAATGAAGAAAAATTTCAAAGGTACTTTGCTTGGTACCACAATCAAATATATAAATTGAGGAATAAAACATAACCATGAAACATATTCATACCTGCATATGGAAAATACAGAGGAGAATTTTTTAAATATCATATTTTGAAAGCATTAACTAGTAATTTGAAAAGATCGCATTTGACAGGCCAGTATGAACATACCTTGAATGCAGCCACACAGGTTCCCCATAAGAAAAATCAAAATCAGGGAAAATGAAACCACAAAGGTTCAATCTGCTCTGACCTTTGAAAAACTCAGCACAGATAGTGGCAGTTAGGACCAAGAGCAGGAGATCCCTAATCCCATCACCATGGCGATAGGGCATAAACATTCCAGGGTGAAGGCACAATCCACACTGTGAGGTCCAACTGCTGCCATGCAGACAGGTGTGCTTTTACATGTACAGGAAGGTCATTGAAGGCTCAGTGTTTTGTTTCAAAAACCCAAAGCCAAGCCCACATATTATTATGCTGTGCTTCTTAAAATAAGTTATGAGATGGGAAATAGGGCACCCCAAAATATATATATATATATATATAATTCTACATAATATAATATATATAATTTCTTTTTACATCCTGCATAGTTACATTACATATAATATATTATTTATAATATAATATATAATAATATATAATTTTATATATTATCATATATATAATTTATATATACTGTTATATATAATGACATATAATATATAATATATAAAGATATATAATGTGTATTACATATAATATAATATATTACATAGTACATAACATATATAATATATATTCCATGTAAGATAATATATAATATAATATACATTATACAAAATAATATATATTTACGTAAATATAATATATATAATATATATAATATATCTTATATATAACATATATAATATATATAATATATATATTATATATAACATATATATTATATATAATAACATATATTTGTATAAATATAATATATATTATGTTACATATATTATATATAACATAATATATATTATATATAATATAATATATATTATATTATATATATTATATATAATATAATATATATAATATATAATATATATTACATTATATGAAGAAAATATATAATATATTACATTATATGAAGAAAATATATAACATATTATATTATATAAATATAATATAACATGTTATATTATATAAATATAATATAACATGTTATATTATATAAACATAATATATAATGTATTATATTATATAAATGTAATATATAATATACTATATTTTATAAATATAATATATAATATATTATATTATATGAACATTATATATAATGTATTATATTATATGAATGTAATATGTAATATATTATATTATATAAATATAATATGTAATATATTATATAATATAAAATAATATATAATATAATATAATATATACATATTATATAATATAATATAATATATACATATAATATAATATAATATAATATATACATACAATATAATATAATATATACTTATAATATAATATAATATAATATATACTATATTATATAAAATAATATAATATATACTATATTATATAAAATATAATATATACTATATTATATTATATAAAATATAGTATATACCATATTATATAATATAGTATAATATACGATGTAAATATAATATATACTATATAATATAATATATTATGATATAAATATAATATAATATGTTATATTATATAAATATAATATATAATGTATTATATTACATAAATATAATAAGTAATATATTACATTATATAAATATAATACATGATATATTACATTATATAAATATAATATATAATATATTATATTATATAAATATAATATATAATATATATTATGTTGTATAAAATAATATATTATATATTATATATTATATAAATATAGTATATATTATATATTATATTTATATAATATAATATATAATATACATTATATTATACTATATCTAATATAATATTATAATTACATATAATCATATATAACATATAATTATGATTATATATATTATATATATAATTAGATATGATTATAATTATATATCGTTATATTAATAATATATATAATTATCATCATATATAATCTTATATTATACAGTAATATAATATAACATATAATATATTATGATATATATAATATAATATAATATATAATATATTATGACATATACAATATGCTATAAGATAATTATATATATTATAATATATAATATAATATAATTATATATCATATAATATATAATATAATTATATATAGTATAATATATGATATAATATAGTTATATATAATATAATATATACTATAATATAGTTATATATAATATAATGTATACTATAATATAGTTATATATAATATAATATATAATATAATATAGTTATATATAATATAATATATAATATAATATAATTATATAATATAAGAAATAATATCACATAATTATATATAATATTATCTATAATGTAATTATAGATATTATCTAGAATATAATATAATTATATATAATATAATATATAACATAATTATATATAATATAATATATAACATAATTATATATAATATAATATATAACATAATTATATATAATATAATATATAATATAATTACATATAATATAATATATAATATAATTACATATAATATAATATATAATATAATATAATAATATATAATATAATATATAATATAATATAATTATATATAATATAATACATAATGGATATCTCATATGATATATAATATATATCTCATATGATATATATTATGTATCATCAATGATATATATCGTAGATTGTATATGATATATATCATAGATTTTATAATATATATCATAGATTGTATATTATATATCATAGATTACATATAATATAAATGATATATATTATATATAATCTATGATATATAATATATAATCTGCCATGTATATTATACCATATAATAAAATATATTATATCATATAACATATAATACATTCTTTAATATAACATATTATATATTATATGATATATAAAATATTATATATTATTGTATAACATATTATATATTATTGTATAACATATTATATATTATTGTATAATATATATTATATATTATAAAACATGTATGTCATATAATACAATATATATTATAAGTCATATTATATATTAAATATTATAAGTATTATAAGTCATATTATATATTATATATTATAAGTCATATTATATATTATATATAATATATATTATAAGTCATATTATATATTACCTATTATATATATATAATTTATTTTTAGACAGTGTCTTGTTCAGTTGCACAGTCTGGGGTGCAATGGCGCCATCTTGGCTCACTGTAACCTCTGCCTCACGGGTTCAAGCAGTTGTCCTGCCTCAGCCTCCCAGGTAGCTGGGACTACACCACAGTGGGACTACACCAGCTGCCACCATGCCCGGCTAATTTTTTGTATTTTTAGTAGAGACAGGGTTTCACTGTATTAGCCAGGATGGTCTTGATCTCCTCACCTTGTGATCCTCTTGCCTTGGCCTCCCAAAGTGCTGGGATTACAGGCCTGAGCCAAGATACATATTTTTTAAATGAAGAAAAATTTCAAAGGTACTCTGCTTGGTACCACAATCAAATATATAAATTGAGGAATAAAACATAACCATGAAACATATTTATAGCTGCATATGGAAAATACAGAGGAGAATTTTTTAAATATCATATTTTGAAAGCATTAACTAGTAATTTGAAAAGATCGCATTTGACAGGCCAGTATGAACATACCTTGAATGCAGCCACACAGGTTCCCCATAAGAAAAATCAAAATCAGGGAAAATGAAACCACAAAGGTTCAATCTGCTCTGACCTTTGAAAAACTCAGCACAGATAGTGGCACTTAGGGCCAAGGGCAGGAGATCCCTAATCCCATCACCATGGCGATAGGTCATAAACATTCCAGGGTGAAGGCACACTCCACATTGGGAGGTCCAACTGCTGCCATGCAGACAGGTGTGCTTTTACATGTACAGGAAGGTCATTGAAGGCTCAGTGTTTTGTTTCAAAAACTGAATGCCAAGCCCACACATTATTATGCAGTGCTTCTTAAAATAAGTTATGAGATGGGAAATAGGGCATGCCCAAATATATATATATATATAATTATATATAATATAAGATATATAATTTCTTTTCACATCCCACATCCTTATATTACATATAATATATTACGTACAATATAATATATAATAATATGCAATTATTATATATATAGTATATTATTATATATAATTTTATACATAATATTACATAAAAAGATATGTAATATATAATATATAAAGATATATAATATATCATATATAAAGATATATAATATATATTATACATAAAGATATATAGTATATATTATATATAAAGGTATATAATATATATTATATAAACATATATAATATATATTATATATAAAGATATATGATATTTATTATATATAAAGATACATAATAGAATATATTATAAAATACATAATATATATAATATATATTCCAAGTAAGATAATATGTAATATATAATATATATTATATTACATTAAGATAATATATGATATAATATAATATAAGTTATATTGTATAAATATAAGATATATTATATATTATATTATATAAATATAATATATACTATATATAATATCATATAAAATAATATATTATATACTTAATATTATATTATATAAATATAATATATATCATATATTATATTATATTTACATAATATAACATATTATATATTATATTATACTATATATAACTATATAATATTATAATTATATATAATTATATATATTTTATATATTTTATATAAAATATATTTTATATATTTTATATATTTTATGTATATATAAATATATATCATTATATATATAATACATATATATATAATTATAATTATATATAATTATATATATAATTATATATAATTGTAATTATATGTAAGATTATATTATATAAAAATATAATATATTATATGATATATTATGATATATATAATATAATATAATATAAAATATATTATGATATATATAATATATGATAAGATAATTACATATAATATAATATAAAATAAATTATGATGTATATAATATATGATAATATTATTATGATATATATAATATATGATAATATAATTATATATAATATAATACATACTATAATATACTTATATATTATATAATAGAATTATATATAATATAATATATAATATAATAGAATTATATATAATGTAATATATAATATAATAGAATTATATAGAATATATAATATATATCTCATATGATATATAATATATATCTCCTATGGTATATATTATATATCATCGATGATATATATCATAGATGATATATGATATATATCATACATTATATAATATATATCATAGATTATATATAATATAAATGATATATAATATATCATCTATGATATACATTATATATCATCTATGATATGATATAATGTATCATCTATGATATTATAGAATATGTCATCTATGATGATATGTATTATAGTATATATTATATATTATTCCATAACATGTTATATAAATTATTGTATAATATATATTATATATTATATAACATATTATATATATTATTGTCTATTATATATTATATATTATATAACGTATTATATATTATTTTATAATATATATTATAAGTCACATATATTATATATAACATATATTATAAGTCATATTATATATTATATAATATATATATAATTTACTTTTAGAAAGTGTTTTGTACTGTTGCACAGGCTGGGGTGCAATGGCGCCATCTTGGCTCACTGTAACCTCTGCCTCACGGGTTCAAGCGGTTGTCCTGCCTCAGCCTCGCAGGTACCTAGGACTACACCACACTGGGGCTACAGCAGCTGCCACCATGCCTGGCTAATTTTTTGTATTTTTAGTAGAGACAGGGTTTCACTGTATTGGCCAGGATGGTCTTGATCTCCTCACCTTGTGATCCTCTTGCCTTGGCCCCCCAAAGTGCTGGGATTACAGGCCTGAGCCAAGATACATATTTTTTAAATGAAGAAAAATTTCAAAGATACTCTGCTTGGTACAACAATCAAATATATAAATTGAGGAATAAAACATAACCATGAAACATATTTATAACTGCATATGGAAAATACAGAGGAGAATGTTTTAAATAACATATTTTGAAAGCATTAACTAGTAATTTGAAAAGATCGCATTTGACAGGCCAGTATGAACATACCTTGAATGCAGTCACACAGGTTCCCCATGAGAAAAATCAAAATCAGGGAAAATGAAACCACAAAGGTTCAATCTGCTCTGACCTTTGAAAAACTCAGCACAGACAGTGGCACTCAGGACCAAGGGAAGGAGATCCCTAATCCCATCACCATGGCGATAGGGCATAAACATTCCAGGGTGAAGGCACAATCCACACTGTGAGGTCCAACTGCTGCCATGCAGACAGGTGTGCTTTTACATATACAGGAAGGTCATTGAAGGCTCAGTGTTTTGTTTCAAAAACTGAATCCCAAGCTCACACATTACTATCCTGTGCTTCTTAAAATAAGTTATGAGATGGGAAATAGGGCACCCACAAATATATATACATATAATTATATATAATATAATATATGTATAATTGTATATAATATAATATATATAATTATATATATAATATATATAATTATATATACTATATATATAATTATATATATAGTATATACATAATTATATATTATATATATAATTATATATAATATAATATATATGTATAATTATATATAATATAATATATAATTATATATAATATAATATAGATGATATATATAACATATATATAATTTCCTTTTACATCCTGCATCCTTATATTATATATAATATAATATATATAATTGTACATAATCATTATATATAATATAACATATATAATTATATTTATTATATACAATATAATACATATAATTACATATATTATATAATTATATATAATTACATATATTATATAATTATATATAATATAATTATATATAAGGAGTAATATATAGTATATATAATATATAATATAATATATAATACACATTAGATTATAATATATTCTATAATATATAACATATATTGTATATAATATATAACATATATTGTATATAATATATAACATATATTGTATATAATATGTAACATATATTGTATATAATATATTATAATATAACATATATTATAATATGATATATTATATAATATATAACATATATTATATAATATATAATTATAACATACATTATATATTATATTATAGTATAGTATATATTATAAAATAATATATACAATGTATATGATAATTATATATATTATATATCATATATATGATATTATATAACATTATATAATATATAATAATAATATAATATATAATATATTGTGATATATTACATATAATACAATATAATATAATTATATGTCATATATCATATATAATATATATCACATATAATATATGATATATTTTGTATATGATATATGATATATAATATATAATATATGATAAATATTACATACAATATATGATATATTACATATAATATATGATATATAATATATGACATATATTACATATAATATATGATATATATTATATGTAATATATTATACATATTATATAATGTATACGTTATATATCATATATTATATAGAAAATATATTATATGTATTATATACAATATATTATAATATATTATATATAAGATACATTGTGTATGTCATATAATATAATATATATTATATGTCATATTGTATATATTATATATAATATATATAATGCATTGTATACCTAATATATTTATTATTTATAATATATTATGTATATAATATATTATAAATAATATATAACATATATAATGTGACATATATGTTATATATATTATGTAATATATATTATATATATATAATTTTTTTTTAGACAGAGTCTTGTTCTGTTGCACAGGCTGGAGTGAAATGGTACCATCTTGGCTCACTGCAACCTCTGCCTCAGGGGTTCAAGCAATTGTCCTGCCTCAGCCTCCCAGGTAGCTGGGACTACACCACACTGGGACTACACCAGCTGCCACCATGCCTGGCTAATTTTTTGTATTTTTAGTAGAGACAGGGTTTCACTGTATTGGCCAGGATGGTCTTGATCTCCTCACCTTGTGATGCTCTTGCCTTGGCCTCCCAAAATGCTGGGATTACAGGCCTGAGCCAAGATACAAATTTTTTAAATGAAGAAAAATTTCAAAGCTACTCTGCTTGGGACAACAATCAAATATATAAATTAAGGAATAAAACATAACTATGAAACATATTTATAACTGCATATGGAAAATACAGAGGAGAATTTTTTAAATAACATATTTTGAAAGCATTAACTAGTAATTTGAAAAGATCTCATTTGACAGGCCAGTGTGAACATACCTTGAATGCAGCCACACAGGTTCCCCATGAGAAAAATCAAAATCAGGGAAAATGAAACCACACAGGTTCAATCTGCTCTGACCTTTGAAAAACTCAGCACAGATAGTGGCACTTAGGACCAAGGGAAGGAGATCCCTAATCCCATCACCATGGCGATAGGGCATAAACATTCCAGGGTGAAGGCACAATCCACACTGTGAGGTCCAACTGCTGCCATGCAGACAGGTGTGCTTTTACATGTACAGGAAGATCATTGAAGGCTCAGTGTTTTGTTTCAAAAACTGAATCCCAAGCCCACACATTATTATGCTGTGCTTCTTAAAATAAATTATGAGATGGGAAATAGGGCACCCCCAAATATATGTATATATATATTTATGTATTATATAATATATATATTATATATAACATATATATAATTTCCTTTTACATCCTACATCCTTATATGTAATATTATATATGATATATAATATATAAAAATATATATAATGATTATATATGGTATAATACATATAATTATATATAATCATATATTGAATATAATAGTAAATAATTATATATGTAATATAATATATCATAGATAATATATAATATATATTATATATCATATATCATATATATTATATTATATATCATATATCATATATATTATATTATGAGTTATTCATGAGTTATTCAGGGAGCTCTGCTTAATGTGGACAACAGGACAGTGTGTGTGGATGTGTTTCATTAAAAGCACAGCTTGAGCTCCTGCTAGAAAATCTTCCCTCGTGGAAAGACAGGCAAGAACGAGGAGCTAAGGAGCTGTGCTAAGGAGAGATGGAGGCAGGAGCATGGGCTTCTGGTGGCCCCAGCAGACCCTGTGGCAGCGTGGCCAGGGTCCTCTGCAGGGAGGACTCTGCAGGGCCTCTTCCTGAGGCCTCCAGCCAGCCCGGCCAGGGACCCAGCATCCAGTGACCCCTGTTTCGCAGCAGCAGCTGGGGCCAGCCCCAGGCTCTCTTCCACTCCCAGCTTCTTAAAACAAGAAGTGGAGAGAGTTGTTTGATAAAACATTGGGGCAAACCACATCCTCTCTCTTCACCAAGGGACAGTTCGAGGGGATGCCGGCAGAGGGAGCTTTAGAGTAGAGACCCCTACCCAACCAGTGACCATCACACACACAGCAGGGCATGCTATGGAGACCCCCAGACAGTCACTTGGGGAGACTCAGCAGGTCCAGACTCTTCAGAGATCTGTGGCAGCAGGTCTCCACTCCCAAAAGCCACATGCCCACGGGTGGTCTCTGGTGCCTGAGACTCCAGTCTCATTTGCATCTTTGCAACTTCGAGTTTAAGTGGGTGTTGCATCCCGTATGTCCTCCTGAGCAGAGGAGGGGCACAGCCTGGGGTGGCAGCTGGCGTCAATCCCTCAAATCCCCTGAGAGCCACTGGGGAGACTAAGCAGTCCCCAGCCCCTACTTGTCCCTGAGCTGCCATTCTCAGCCCTGTGGGAGGAGACAGAAAGCCCTGAAGAGAAACCAAAGGACCAGGTCAGGAGGGGCTGGGGGGGCGGTGGCATGAGCAATCAGGGCAGGGAAGGATGGACAGATGGGGGAATGGAGGGAAGAAGGAATGAATGAAAAGGTGAATGATTGAACAGAGAGAACGGCCACTCCTCCCTTGCTTTAGTTTACAAAGTACTGGGATCCTCCCAACAGCCTGCAAGACAGAATTTCTGGGAAGCAGACCAGGTGGCTGGCAGGGAGGGGAGGCTTGCCCTAGCTTTTGTGGGCCCAATGGGAGGCAGGGGGCAGGAAGGGGCATCCAGTATGTGTCCTCCCTGCAGCGGCAGCAGCACCTTCCTGGAAGAGGGTCAGGAAACACCCACTGTGGCCCCTCTCCATCACGCCCTCATCCAGGACACCAAGTATCAGTCACTCAGCTCACGAGACCCAGGCCCTGAATCAGGGAGAGAGAATGTGAGGGGTGTGGCACCGGGCTCCTCAGGACTGAGAGACCTGAGATGTGGCCCCGGGCTGGCTGGGTGTTGGGGCAGACTGGCTATGGCAGCATTGTGTGTACCCCAGCAGGCCAGTACCCACGCAGGGAGCCTCCAAACCCCTTCACCCATGACCCTGGGAGAAGACCCCAGCCTTGGAGAATTGGCCTCACTGAAGGGGCCTGCACCGGCCAGCAGGGTCAGGCGGGGCCAGACAGGTTCCCACCTGGGATGTGCAAATGGGCCTCCTGAATCCTGGAGCCAGGTATGGACTCACACACCACCATTGTCCTCAAGTCCCCATATGCCCCACAGGCACACCCTGCCGCCTGTTCTGTGCAAGGGCTCTGAGGCTGTCTCCTTGCGCTCAAGCCCTGCAGGTGCTGAAGCCCACACACATGGCTCCTGCTTCCTGGGCACGTGCACACACACTCACACACACACACATACACATACCCACACACACACACATACACATACCCACACACAATCACGCACATTCACACACACCCACCCCCCATACTCACACTCACACACTCACACCCACACACACTCACACAATCACACACATTTACACACACCCACACTCACACACTCATAGTCACACACACCCTCACACAGCAAAACACAATCACACACGTTCACACCCACCCACACACTCACACTCACATACCCACACACACCCACACACTCACACATACAAACAAACACAATCACACATTCACACACACCCACACCCCACAAACACTCACACTCACACATATACCCACATACACTGACACATAATCTCTCACACACACACATGCTCACACACACACTCTCACATACACGCCTTCTCCAGGAGGGGCTGGCTGCCAAGGGCCACCCAGCTTCCTCCCACGTCTCACTCACCGTACAATATTTGAGCAGACCTTGGAGTCAGCAGCAACAGCGGCGTGGGCAAAGGCCCGGGGTCAAATGGGGCCTGGTGTCGAGAGAGGACCACAGCCAGCACAATGACAGCCAGCGCCAGCCCCAGCCCCAGCAGGACCAGGCCAACCATGGCTCTGCAGTCCTGGGCCATGGCTCTGCGGCCCAGAAGGAGAGGGGAGGCCGGTGGGCAGACGGAGGGACAGATGGGTGGGCAGATGAATGGACAAGAAGATGCATAGATAGACTCACAGGTAATTGGACAGATGGACAAACAGGTGGGGGCTGAAGACAGACACGAAGATGGATCGACAGATAGGCCAGATAGCTAGACAAAGAGGACAGTAAGAGAAAGATGGTCAGATAGACAATGGGACAGAGATGGGCTTACAGATGGGCGGACAGACAGACGGGTCTGAACAGCGGGCTGCCAGATGGACAGATGGGTGAATGGACAGACGGCTGGCAGCTGTGGCGAGCTGCTGCCCTCACCAAGTGCACACTACGGAGTGGCCAAACTCACGCCTCAACTTCTAGTTTTCAGCTCCTGCTTGTTGCTGGCAGGAGGCCAGGCAGCAAAGCGTCTGAGGGGAGTTTTCCTTGCCTAGAGGAGTCAGCTGCTGTGTTAACTCCCTCACTGCTAGTAGGTCCAAAGGCCCCACCTACCGCCCGCCAGAGCCCAGGGTCACACTGTCGCAATGTGCAGGAGAACTTGGTGCCTGCTGCACTGCGGTTGCCAGGTAGGGGCAGGGCTCCCCGGAACCTCCACACCATTTCCCGGGTTCTCAGCAGCTCTAGGAAAGCAGAGCTGGGGCCGCTTAACTCTGCCCCGGATCCGGCAAGGCTGCCCCCCTCCCAGAGTGGAGCCCTGCTCCCCAGCTCCCATCTCTATCCCCTAACCCTCTCCGCATGGCCCAGCCTAGTCAGCATCAAGGTGGAGCTGAACAGAGGCAGAGGGAGGAGGACCCAAGGTGGTGTCACTCAGGACCCGGGTTCAAGTCCTTATGTTTCTGCAGCCTGGCCTGGGTCCCCCAACCCCCCCAGGGTGACCAAGGGCTTCCCAGTCTGCACAGAGGACAGGGGGACTTGACAGCATCAAATGCTGGTGACTACAAGACGCCCCTGTGGGGAATGCAGACAGACCATGCATCTAGCCCTTGGCACCTGGCACCATCCATCCCTGGGACTTGCTGTCCTGGAAATGCAGCATAGACCTCCAGGGAGGGGGGCTGTGCCATGTGGGGGCTCCACCCCGCCTGCAGCTCTTTCCCACCCTGGCTGCAGGTCTACTTCCCTGAATCCAAATCTGCTACTACTGTGCTGGCAGCGCAGCCTCTCTGGGGACACTGGCCTGGCTCTGTTCTCCCCAGGCCTCAGGGTGCCTAAATGGGAGGCAGCCAGGAGAGTGAGGACCCACTGAGGGGCTCTGTTGACCAGGCTCAGCAGGGGTGCAGGTGATGTGGGGTGGAATCCTTCCCACATGGCCCCCATAGTCCTCCCCGCTCCCTCCCCAGCTGAACACTGCCTGCTCCAGATGTCTACACCTGGAGTCTGGGCCTCTCCATCTGGGCAGCAGAGAAACTGAGGCACAGAGACAGACTGTGTCCTTACAGGCCACACAGCCTGCCAGGCCCCTATGTCTGGCCAGAGCCCCTGGTCAGCCTGGGCTGCAGTGATTGTTTAGAGGGCCGTGGGCTGTTCCCACGGCTGCCTCTCACGGTAGGGGGGCCTGCGGACGCCTCCTCCCGTCCCCACCCGACTCCCAAGCCTCAGTGACATTGCTCTACCAGGAGCTGAAGTGCATTCCTGGGCTTAGGCCAGGCCACCCACCCACCCGCTGCAGTCCTGGAAGCTCAGAGGCCTGGGCAGCAGGAACAGTGGAGACAGCAGCGTGGGGGATGTCCCCCCTCCTCTCCCCACCATCCTGGTCAGGCAGAGGCCAGGGTGCAGGGACCGCCCGAGCAAAGGCCCAGGGAAAAGAATGGGTGTCATTCTGGTCCTGACCCGAGGCACAGCCAGGAAGGTCCCTGTGGGGAAAAGAAAGAGATATCAGACTGTTACTGTGTCTATGTAGAAAGAAGTAGACGTAAGAGGCTCCATTTTGTTCTGTAGTAAGAAAAATTCTTTTGCCTTGAGATGCTGTTAATCTGTAACCCTATCCCCAACCCTGTGCTCACAGAAACAAGTACTGTGTCGACTCAAGGTTTAATGGATTAAGGGCTGTGCAGGATGTGCTTTGTTAAACAAATGCTTGAAGGCAGCGTGCTTGTTAAAAGTCATCACCACTCCCTAATCTCAAGTAAGCAGGGACACCAAACACTGCAGAAGGCCGCAGGGACCTCTGCCTAGGAAAGCCCGGTATTGTCCAAGGTTTCTCTCCATGTGACAGTCTGAAATATGGCCTCGTGGGAAGGGAAAGACCTGACCGTCCCCCAGCCCGACACCCGTAAAGGGTCTGTGCTGAGGAGGATTAGTATAAGAGGAAGGAAGGCCTCTTTGCAGTTGAGATAAGAGGAAGGCATCTGTCTCCTGATCGTCCCTGGGCAAAGGAATGTGTAAAACCCAATTGTATATTCCATCTACTGAGATAGGAGAAAACTGCCTTAGGGCTGGAGGTGGGACATGCTGGTGGCAATACTGCTCTTTAATGCATTGAGATGTTTATGTATATGCACATCAAAGCACGGCACCTTTTTCTTAACCTTGTTTATGACACAGAGACATTTGTTCACATGTTTTCCTGCTGACCCTCTCCCCACTATTACCATATTGTCCTGCCACATCCCCCTCTCTGAGATGGTAGAGATAATGATCAATAAATACTAGGGAACTCAGAGACTGGTGCCAGCGTGGGGCCTCCGTATGCTGAGTGCAGGTCCCCTGGGCCCACTTTTCTTTCTCTATACTTTGTCTCTGTGTCTCTTTCTTTTCTCAGTCTCTTGTCCCACCTGATGAGAAACACCCACAGATGTGGAGGGGCAGGCCGCTCCTTCAGGTCCCTGAATGTCCTTCCTCAGGAAATGATGGGGGGAGGGGCGATGAGAATGAAGGAGAGGAGTTAAGTCCCTCACCCCCCGAGGTAGTCCTGGGCTGAGCCCCATGGGACCTGGAGAACCAGGGTGTACCCCACCAGCGTGTCGAGTCGAGGAAGCCTCGTGGCCAGCTCCCACTTCTCTTGCTGCTGTGCAACCCAGAGCAAGGCCTGCCCCTCCAGCTTCAGTCTTCTCCCCTGCAAATGGGGCCACGGCCTTTCCTCTCAGGCCAAAATAAGGATTGAGGCCGGGTGCAGTGGCTCACCCCTGTAATCCTAGCACTTTGGGAGACTGAGATGGGGGGACTGCTTGAAGTCAGGAGTTAAGACCAGCCTGATCAACATAGTGAGACCCCATCTCTATTGGTTTAAATTTTTTTTAAAAAATTAAATAAATAAAATAAGGATTGAGGAGTGACTTGTACACCATTTGAGCCCACCTCCATCTCACCCCTGCAGAGCCCCAGAGACACAGCCCTCCAGAGCTCAGACCCAGTGGGACTTGACTCCACAGGCAGAAAACCCTGTTTGTCTATGGGCCCTTTGGAATCACCAGGTCTTCGGGGATCCTGAAGGATAGCCCCGACCTGGCCTCACCTGGCCCCTGGCCCCAGTGCCCCTGGTGATATCCAGGTGCTGGGCTGTGGTCACCGCCTCCCACCAGCCCACCTCCACCAGCCCTTCCCAGAACCCTGCCCCAGGTGTTGGAACTGTGCACAGAGGAGGGAGCAGGCCCTGAGGGAGGCCTGGAGGGGCTGCGGATGGTGAAGGCTGCTGTGTCGAGCTGTTTCCTTCCGGACCCACTCCCTCTGGGCTGCGTCCCCGGCTGGTCCAAGCCCTGATCCCTGGGATCTGGGGACATCTTCCCGTTTGCTGTTCCCTGAGAATCAGGCCTCCCTCTGGAGAGGATCACAAGCTTGGGTTTCACTCTGGGCTTAAACTTGGAAACCCCCCAGGGGCGTGGCTCTGACCGAGATGTTTTCCTCCAGCCTGTTGCCCAGTTCCCATTCCTCGGACCTCAGCTTCACCTCCAGTGTCATCGGCAGGGTGAGCTGGACGCCTACGGGTCTGAGAAGGCGCCCGGGTTCCCAGCATCAGCTGGCCACCCTCTGCCTAAGAAAGTGCCAGGGTCGTGGCACCCCCTGGTGGCTGATCCTAGGTAGTGTCACTGCCCAGCCCCAGTAAGGGAGGGCCTGGCCCCAAAGTCCGAGGGATCAGGGTGGGAAGGGGCAGAGCTTGGTGTGAACCTTCCCCTGGCCCCCAGCCATGTGCCTGGCTCTCCCCATGCTGAAGATGCTGAGGCTAGTTCCAGTGCCCGCATTGTGAAGATCTCCGAATCCCACCTCTCTGTTCCTCCCCAGCCAGATGGCTCCATTTCACACACAATACACTGAGGCCCAGAGAGTGGGGAGACAGGCCAGGGAGGCCACCTGGAGCCTGGCACAGTGGCCTCATTTATTGTGCTGCTCTGCTGCTCACAGGAGAAGCCCGTCCCCCAAAGTCCTCTTCCTGGTCCTGGTGAGTATTTTGTCCCTGGATTGCTTGTCAGCCTTGTCCGCCTGGAGCAATCAGTAGCCAGCAGGTTCCCTGCCTTTCCTGGAGTCCGAGGCAGCTGCCCAGCCACCAGCCGTGTGGACGATGGCTTGCACCACAGCGATGAAGGTGGACGCGATCTGGGTGTGATGGTGCCGGGTCTCCAGGGCTGCAGTCACTGCCTGGGGGTGGGAGGAGAGGGGAAGCCTGAGCAGGGCTCCAGATGCCACCTGAACCACACCTGTGTGGTCACAGGCCTCAGCCCAGGTGGTGCCATTTCAGGCCAGGTCATCAGGAAGAGCAGGTTGGGGCCTGCTGGGTCTCATTGGAGCAGGGGGCTTGGCCCTCATGGCACAGGGGCTCCAGATGGCCCAGGCACTAGAGAGAGGACACCAACCATTGTCCACTCTGTGATGATCCAGGCCTCCAGCCCAGGATGCCCTGGGGCCCCACACCGTGACTCAGTTTCTCCAACCCCCGGCCCACCTGGTCAATGTTTCTCTCCACTGTCGTGACATTGGGCAGAAGCTGGTTGTGCAGCCGGGGCTCCTCCACGGCCCGCTTCACGTCATAGTCGAACCAGAGGTTGTAGATGATGGCCTGGGGCATGGGAGTGTGATCAGCATGGCTTGGGGGCTGTGCAGGGTGGGCACGGCCAGGGAGAAAAGGTGTGACACATGCCAGTGCAGTGGCCGTGGTGATCTGTGTGCCCCCAGCAGCTCCCACCACCATCCGGACCTGGCCGTCCTGGCCCACCATGATCGTCGGGCACATGGACGAGAGCGGCTGCTTCCCTGCGGCCGATGGGAGAAGACAGGGATGCCCGTCAGCTGCCTGCCCAGGACACCCGCCCCTCTCCACCCCAGTCCCCCACCCCCGGACCTCCACCCCATACCTGGCTGGATGAAATTGGCAGGTGAGGTGGGTACCCCAAACTCGTTAGTGATGCTGGGAGAGCTGAAGTCGTCCATTTCATTATTGAACAGGATCCCGCTGACCGGGGAGCGGACCTTGGAGCCAAAGCTACCGCCCAGCCAGGTCAGACAGTGCCCGACCTTGCCTGGCCCAGCCTGGTCCCTATCCACCCACTGAGGCTCAAACATACTCACTGAGAGGCCCAGGATAAGCTACCAAGGTTGGGCCTCAGTTTCCCACCAGGAAAAGAGGTGATGGAGCCACCTTACTGGATAAGTGGGCAGTCCCTGGGCCACCCGCCCCTGGCCCTTTCCCACCCAGGTGGCCCAGCAGCCCCTACTAGAGGTTGATGGTGCTGGTGGCGGACACAGCACTGCCGTCCTCTGCGACGACAGACAGGTGAGCAGTGCCCCCATCAACCGGCATGTAGAACTCGGGCTTGTAGTAGGAGATCGGGTGAGTGGTGTCGTCAGAGATCTGGGCCCGGAGCTGGGCAGCGAAGAACTCAGAGGTCATGTTGCGGACCACCTGCCGAGACCCCAGAGCTGGCCTGAGGAGGTGGGGAGGGAGGGTGGGGAGGGGGCACAGGTCTCAGAAGGCCCTTGACTGTGACTCTGACCGCAACCCTCTGGCAGCCACAACCTTCCGTGGCTCCCCAGGACCCAAGGGCAGGCCCAGGACCTTGCATGGCCAGTCTGGCTCCCTGTCTCTGTCGCGTTCCAGCGACTCTGAATGTCTGTCTGCCTGGTCCTCAGCCTCCAGACCCTTGCTGCATTCAATCACTCATTCCTTCATGCAAAAAATATTTCTAGAGTTTGCACTGCATGCCTGGCACTGGGGAATCAACGGGGAACAGACACTTAGGTCCTGCCCTCATGCCAAGAAAAACAAACACACACAGGGAAAGTGCTGAAACCACACGCCAGGTAAGGGGAATCAAGAGGCATGAGGTATGGGCAGAGTGGTCAGGGAGGGCTTCTCAGAGGAGGCAACGTGTGAAAAGAGCCTGGAATGTGGCCTAAATGGTCAGTGCAAAGGCCCTGAGGCAGGTGGTATAGGCTGGTGAGCGATAGGCAGAGAGTGAATGGAGTGGGGTGGGGAGAAGAGGATGAAGATGCAGGCTGGGGCCCATCCCACAGGACCTCCTAGGTCCCATAACAACTGGCTTTTGCTCTGTGCCATGCAGGCTTAGGGCAGAGGAATGAGCAGGCTGGGGAGTGTTTTCACAGGGTCCCTCTGGCAGCTATGACGGGGATAAGGATAAAGCCCAAAGGGGAGGCTGTGGGTATCCACCAGGCAAGAGATGATGGCCTGGGTGGGAGAAAGAGAAGAATCAAGGATGACGCCGACTAGCGAGGTAAACCCTGCAGAAGGGGCAGGTTTGGGGATGGTCACGAGCTTGATTTTGGATACTTCATCAGACCTGAAGAGCATGGGTGCACGTATAAAAAAAATAAATAAATAAGCATGGGTTCACGGGCAAGGGCGGGCTGAGAGATGAACATGGAGGTATTGACATTGAGTGGCTGCTGGATGCCATGAGCCTGGCCAAGGTCCCCAAGGCAGTGGCGAGGAGATGAGGAGGTCAAGGAGGAGACAGAGGATGGACCCGAAGGCCGAAGAAAATGCCTCAAGAGAGTTTCAACACCGGGCGCGGTGGCTCACGCCTGTAATCCCAGCACTTTGGGAGGCCGAGGCCTGTAATCCCAGCACTTTGGGAGGGGGATCACGACGTCAGGAGATGGAGATCATCCTGGCTAACACGGTGAAACCCCGTCTCTACTAAAAATACAAAAAATTAGCCGGGTGTGGTGGCGGGCGCCTGTAGTCCCAACTACTCCAGAGGCTGAGGCAGGAGAATGGCGTGAACCCGGTAGGCGGAGCTTGCGGTGAGCCGAGATCGGGCCACTGGAATCCAGCCTGGGCGATAGAGGGAGACTCCATCTCAAAAAAAAAAAAAAAAAAAAAAAAGAGAGAGTCTGACTCTGTTGCCCAGGCTGGAGTGCAGTGGCGCGATCTCGGCGCATCACAATCCCTTCCCCGTCCCCGGGTTCAAGTGATTTTCCTGTCTCAGCCGCCGGAGTAGCTGGGACTACAGGCGCGTGCCACCATGTCTGACTAAATTTGTATTTTTACTAGAGACGGGGTTTCACTATGTTGGCCAGGCTGGTCTCCAACTCCTGATCTCGTGATCCGCCCGCCCCGACCTCCCAAAGTGCTGGGATGCGTGAGCCTCCACGCCTGGCCACTATTTTTTCTTTTTCTTTCGTGTGTGTGTGTGTGTGTGTGTGTGACGAAGTTTCGCTCTTGTTGCCCAGGTTGAAGTGCAATGGTGTGATCTCAGCTCACTGCAATCCCCGCCTCAGCAGGAGAGCAGGAATCGTCAGTGATCCACTGGCGGATCTGCAGCCATTGTGCGCGCCAGGTCTTCCCATGTCTTTTGTGCGCGCGCCCCTTCTTCCAGTACCTATCCTGCGGGCGTCCCCTAGCCTCCCGCCATTGCCAGCAGGTGCTGAGATCGCGCCATTGCACTCCAGCCTGGGGGACAAGAGCAAAACTCCATGTCAAAAAAAAAAAAAAAAAAAGGATGAAAATTTTGGAAACATATGGAAGAAATCAAATGGATTTCTAGCTCAACTAAATCGTAATTATTCAGTGTCTAGTTTTTCCAAGAAACCACATATTTCATGTCCACAATCAGGGCCACAGTCCCAGCTCTCAAGTGTGGTTGTTTCCTAAGCAAATTGAAGAACACAGGCATAAAAGTTCATTAAATCAATAAACCTTTTTCTCTCTGTCTCTCTCTCTCTCTCTTTTTTTTTTTTTTTTTTTGAGACGGAGGTTCGCACTGTCACCCAGGCTGGAGTGCAGTGGTGAGATCTCGGGTCACTGCAAGCTCCGCCTCCCGAGTTCACGCCATTCTCCTGCCTCAGCCTCCGGAGTAGCTGGGACTACAGGCGCCCGCCACCACGCCCGGCTAATTTTTTGTAGTTTTAGTAGAGACGGGGTTTCGCTATGTTGGCCAGGCTGGTCTCCAACTCCTGACATCGTGATCCGCCCGCTTCCGCCTCCACCTCCCAAAGTGCCACCGCTCCCGGCCTTTTTTTTAGGACAGAGTCTCGGCCCGGCGCGGTGGCTGACGCCTTTAATCCCAGCACTTTGGTAGGCCGAAGCAGGCTGATCACGAGGTCAGGAGATCGAGACCATCCTGGCTAACACGGTGAAACCCCGTCTCTACTAAAAAATACAAAAAATTAGCCGGGTGTGGTGGCGGGCGCCTGTAGTCCGAGCTACTCCAGAGGCTGAGGCAGGAGAATGGCGTGAACCCGGTAGGCGGAGCTTGCGGTGAGCCGAGATCAGGCCACTGGAATCCAGCCTGGGCGACAGAGGGAGACTGCGTCTCAAAAAAAAAAGAAAAAAAAAAAAGAGAGAGTCTGACTCTGTTGCCCAGGCTGGAGTGCAGTGGCGCGATCTCGGCGCATCACAATCCCTTCCCCGCCCCCGGGTTCAAGTGATTTTCCTGTCTCAGCCGCCGGAGTAGCTGGGACTACAGGCGCGTGCCACCATGTCTGACTAAATTTGTATTTTTACTAGAGACGGGGTTTCACTATGTTGGCCAGGCTGGTCTCCAACTCCTGATCTCGTGATCCGCCCGCCCCGACCTCCCAAAGTGCTGGGATGCGTGAGCCTCCACGCCTGGCCACTATTTTTTCTTTTTCTTTCGTGTGTGTGTGTGTGTGTGTGTGTGTGTGTGTGTGACGAAGTTTCGCTCTTGTTGCCCAGGTTGGAGTGCAATGGTGTGATCTCAGCTCACTGCAATCCCCGCCTCAGCAGGAGAGCAGGAATCGTCAGTGATTCACTGGCGGATCTGCAGCCATTGTGCGCGCCAGGTCTTCCCATGTCTTTTGTGCGCGCGCCCCTTCTTCCAGTACCTATCCTGCGGGCGTCCCCTAGCCTCCCGCCATTGCCAGCAGGTGCTGAGATCGCGCCATTGCACTCCAGCCTGGGGGACAAGAGCAAAACTCCATGTCAAAAAAAAAAAAAAAAAAAGGATGAAAATTTTGGAAACATATGGAAGAAATCAAATGGATTTCTAGCTCAACTAAATCGTAATTATTCAGTGTCTAGTTTTTCCAAGAAACCACATATTTCATGTCCACAATCAGGGCCACAGTCCCAGCTCTCAAGTGTGGTTGTTTCCTAAGCAAATTGAAGAACACAGGCATAAAAGTTCATTAAATCAATAAACCTTTTTCTCTCTGTCTCTCTCTCTCTCTCTTTTTTTTTTTTTTTTTTTTTTTGAGACGGAGGTTCGCACCGTCACCCAGGCTGGAGGGCAGTGGTGAGATCTCGGGTCACTGCAAGCTCCGCCTCCCGAGTTCACGCCATTCTCCTGCCTCAGCCTCCGGAGTAGCTGGGACTACAGGCGCCCGCCACCACGCCCGGCTAATTTTTTGTAGTTTTAGTAGAGACGGGGTTTCGCTATGTTGGCCAGGCTGGTCTCCAACTCCTGACATCGTGATCCGCCCGCTTCCGCCTCCACCTCCCAAAGTGCCACCGCTCCCGGCCTTTTTTTTAGGACAGAGTCTCGGCCCGGCGCGGTGGCTGACGCCTTTAATCCCAGCACTTTGGTAGGCCGAAGCAGGCTGATCACGAGGTCAGGAGATCGAGACCATCCTGGCTAACACGGTGAAACCCCGTCTCTACTAAAAAATACAAAAAATTAGCCGGGTGTGGTGGCGGGCGCCTGTAGTCCCAACTACTCCAGAGGCTGAGGCAGGAGAATGGCGTGAACCCGGTAGGCGGAGCTTGCGGTGAGCCGAGATCAGGCCACTGGAATCCAGCCTGGGCGACAGAGGGAGACTGCGTCTCAAAAAAAAAAGAAAAAAAAAAAAAAGAGAGAGTCTGACTCTGTTGCCCAGGCTGGAGTGCAGTGGCGCGATCTCGGCGCATCACAATCCCTTCCCCGCCCGCCCCCGGGTTCAAGTGATTCTCCTGTCTCAGCCGCCGGAGTAGCTGGGACTACAGGCGCGTGCCACCATGTCTGACTAAATTTGTATTTTTACTAGAGACGGGGTTTCACTATGTTGGCCAGGCTGGTCTCCAACTCCTGATCTCGTGATCCGCCCGCCCCGACCTCCCAAAGTGCTAGGATTATAGGCATAAGCCACCACGCCCGGCCTCTTTTTTTTCTTTTTCTGTTTTTTATCTGGAGACTGAGTTTTGCACTTGTTGCCCAGGCTGGAGTGCAATGGTGCGATCTCAGCTCACTGCAATCTCCACCTCAGCAGGAGAGCAGGAATCTTCAGTGATCCACCGGCAGATCTGCAGCCATTGTGGGCACCTGTTCCTCCCGCGACCTTTGTGCCCGCCTCTCTCCTTCCAGTACCTATTGCATGACCCCCCACGTCCGCCTCCCGCCATTGCCAGCAAGTGCCTGGCGCGGGTACCTGGCTGCGCTTATTAATCCGTTAAGCTCGCTCTGTCACGGGCGCCATTATGTGCTCACGCGCCCGCTCCCTCAGGTTTAAAAGGCGCGCTGCCCGGCAACAGAAGAAACTGCTGGCTTAGCCTTTGGCCGAGTTGGCGGCTGGACGAGGACGCTCAGAGCCCAGCTCTCGAGAGTTCAAGCAACCGACGGTTCCCCACTGCTCCCAGGAGCGGTTACCTGGGCACTCTGTGCCCCTCCTTCCTGTTCGGGCCCAGGCCGAGGACCTGCCAGTAGGGCTCAGTTGCCTGGAGCCCGTTCAGCCCATCCCCCAGTTCACTTTGCTTGTGGGATCTCCCCGTTGCTCCTGCCCGTGGACTGAGTGGCAGGCCATCCTACAAGCACCCGGACACTTGACATCAGTGGTGTCAAGACAACTCTAAGAAGGTTTTCCGTGATCCCGCAAGCCCTGCGGTCCTTCCTGGGATCCTGCCTTCAATTTGATTGCACAGGTACCACAGCAAGCCAGTGCTGTGTGCTCCGAGTTCCAGGGCGTCCTCCAGCTCAGCCACTGCACTGAGAACATGGACTCTCTGTGGGGCCCAGGAGCCGGGAGTCACCCCTTTGGGGTCCACAACACCCGGCTGTCCCCAGACTTGTGTCCAGGGAAGATAGTGTTGAGGGCCCTCAAGGAGAGCGGGGCAGGGATGCCTGAGCAGGACAAGGACCCTAGAGTCCAAGAGAATCCTGGTGATCAGAGAAGGGTCCCCGAGGTCACCGGGGATGCATGGTCTGCATTTCGGCCCCTGCGGGACAATGGAGGCCTCTCTCCCTTTGTGCCCAGGCCCGGGCCTCTGCAGACAGACCTCCATGCCCAGAGGTCAGAAATCAGACCTAACCAGACATCCCAGACCTCCTGGACGAGCTCCTGCACCAACCGAAATGCCATCTCCAGCTCCTACAGCTCCACGGGAGGCTTGCCGGGGCTAAAGCGGAGGAGGGGGCCAGCCTCATCCCACTGCCAGCTGACTCTCAGTTCCTCAAAGACAGTGAGTGAGGACAGGCCTCAGGCTGTCTCTTCAGGTCACACCCAGTGTGAAAAGGGAGCAGATATAGCACCAGGGCAGACACTCACCCTCAGGAATGACTCCTCCACATCCGAGGCCTCTAGGCCCAGTACACACAAGTTTCCCCTGCTGCCACGCAGGCGAGGGGAGCCTTTGATGCTGCCACCTCCCTTAGAGCTGGGGTACCGGGTCCCTGTTGAAGACCTTGACCGGGAGAAGGAGGCGGCATTCCAGCGCATCAACAGTGCGCTGCAGGTTGAGGACCAGGCCATCTCGGACTGCACACCCTCACAGCCTTCCCACACTTTGTCCTCACTTGCAACAGGGGCTTCTGGTCCGCCTGCGGTTTCTAAAGCACCCAGTATGGATGCACAGCAGGAGACACACAAGTCCCAAGACTGCCTGGGCCTACTGGCCCCCTTAGCATCTGCTGCAGGGGTCCCCTCTACAGCTCCCATGTCTGGGAAGAAGCACAGACCACCAGGCCCCCTGTTCTCCTCCTCAGATCCCCTTCCTGCCACCTCTTCCCATTCCCAGGACTCAGCCCAGGTCACCTCGCTGATTCCTGCCCCCTTCCCAGCTGCAAGCATGGATGCGGGCATGAGAAGAACAAGGCGTGGCACTTCTGCTCCTGCAGCTGCCGCAGCAGCCCCTCCCCCCTCCACATTGAACCCCACGTTGGGGTCACTACTGGAGTGGATGGAGGCCCTTCACATTTCTGGGCCTCAGCCACAGCTGCAGCAGGTGCCCAGAGGTCAGAACCAGAGATCCCAGACCTCCCGGACCAGCTCGTGCCCCAAACGAAAGGCCATCTCGAGCCCCTACAGCTCTACGGGAGGCCTCCCGGAACTAAAGCGGAGGAGGGGGCCAGCCTCATCCCACTGCCAGCTGACCCTCAGTTCCTCAAACACAGTGAGTGAGGACGGACCTCAGGCTGTCTCTTCGGGTCACACCCAGTGTGAAAAGACGGCAGATACAGCACTAGGGCAGACACTCGCCCCCAGGGGTGGCTCCCCCAGATCCCAGGCCTCTAGGCCCCGTAGACGCAAGTTTCCCCTGCTGCCACGCAGGCGAGGGGAGCCTTTCTTTGATGCTGCCACCTCCCTTAGAGATGGGGTACCGGGTCCCTGCTGAAGACCTGGACCGGGAGAAGGAGGCGGCATTCCAGTGCATCAACAGTGCACTGCAGGTTGAGGACCAGGCCATCTCGGACTGCAGACCCTCACGGCCTTCCCACACTTTGTCCTCACTTGCAACAGGGGCTTCTGGTCTGCCTGCCGTTTCTAAAGCACCCAGTATGGATGCACAGCAGGAGACACACAAGTCCCAAGACTGCCTGGGCCTAGTGGCCCCCCTGCATCTGCTGCACAGGCCTGTAGTCCCAGCTACTTGGGAGGCTGAGGCAGGAGAACGGCATAAACCAGGGAGGCAGAGCTTGCAGTGAGCTGAGATCGTGCCACTGCACTCCAGCCTGGGTGACAGAGCGAGACTCCGTCTCAAAAAAAAGGAAAAGAAAAAAAGTTCTTGTGACATTTGTGTATGAAATCAGCCTTCACTACATGGATAGGACCAGCACGCTTCCGCGGCACGACTCTGCGATCTTACTACATATTTTTTATTTTGTATTTTTTTTATTCCTTTTGAGACAGTCTCACTCTGTCACCCAGGCCGAAGTGCAGCCGAGATCTCGGCTCACTGCAACCTCCACCTCTTGGGTTCAAGCAATTCTCCTGTCTCAGCCTCCCAAGTAGCTGGGACTGCAGGCACACGTCAAAACACCTGGCTAATTTTTGTATTTTTAGTAGAGATGGAGTTTTGCCATATTGGTCAGGCTGGTCTCGAACTCCTGACCTCAGGTGATCGACCTGTCTTAGCCTCCCGAACTGCTACAATTACAGGTGTATGTTTATTTATTTATTTATTTAAGATGGAATCTTGCTCTGTATTTATTAAGTTATTTATTTGAGATGGAGTCTTGCTCCATCGCCCAGGCTAGAGTGCAGTGGTGCAATCTCGGCTCCCTGCAACCTCTGACTTCCAGTTTCAAGTGATTCTCCTGCCTCAGTGTCCCAAGTAGCTGGGATTACAGGTGCCTGCCACCACAGCTGGCTACTTTTTGTATTTTTAGTAGAGACAGTGTTTCACCGTCTTGGCCAGGCTGGTCTCGGGCTCCTGACCTCATGAACCACCTGCCTCAGCCTCCCAAAGTGTTGGGACTACAGGCCTAAGGCACCATGCTCGG
This sequence comes from Gorilla gorilla gorilla, assembly GCF_029281585.2. Lineage (NCBI taxonomy): Eukaryota > Metazoa > Chordata > Mammalia > Primates > Hominidae > Gorilla > Gorilla gorilla. The sequence goes on along the minus strand of NC_086018.1, from coordinate 22,189,365 downwards.
CCATATTTATTTATTTAATTATTTAGAGACAAAGTCTTGCTCTGTCACCCAGGCTGGAGTGCAGTGGCGCCATCTCAGCTCACTGCAGCCTCCGCCTCCGAGGTTTAAGCGATTCTCATGCCTCAGCCTCCTGAGTAACTGGGACTACAGGTACTCACCACCATGCAGGGATATTTTTTTCTATTTTTTTTAGAGACACGGTATCACCATGTTGGCCAGGCTGGTCTCGAACTCCTGACCTTAGGTGATCTGACAGCCTCGTCCTCTCAAAGTACTGGGATTACAGGCATGAGCCACTGTGCCCGGCCTCTCACTACATTTAAGTGACGCCATGGCTCATGCCTGTAATCCTGGCACTTTGGGAGGCCAAGGCAGGTGGATCACTTGAGGTCAGGAGTTCGACACGAGCCTGGCCAACATGGGGAAACCCCGTCTCTAGTAAAAATGTACAAATTAGTCAGGCGTGATGGTACAAGCCTGTAGGCCCAGCTACTTGGAAGGCTGAGGCAGGAGAATCACTTTAACCGGGAGGCAGAGGTTGCAGTGAGCCAATATCATGCCACTGCACTCCAGCTTGGGTGACAGAGTGAGACACCGTCTCAAAAAAAAGAAAATAGAAAAACATATGATGCCAGGGCATCTCGGCCTCAATACCTGCATGAGCACAGTCATGTCCAGGCCAGGGCTGCTGGTCGAGGTCCGGCCCCATCTCTTTCAGCAGAAAGGGAGTAAGCTTGCAGGGAGGCTGGGGGACAAGATCCCAGGATCTCAGCCTCCGCTCATGGATCAGCTCTGAGACCCCGAGTGAGCTGGGGATGCTCTGTGCGCATTGGTTTCCCCAGCTGTCAAGTAAAGGGATTGGATGAGGAAGTCTTGTCAAGGTGGAATGATCTCAGATTTGGGGCAGCAGTGAATGATCCCGCTCCCTGGGCCATGCCAGTGGCCCGGCCTTGGCTGAACACAGCCCCAGCACTCTGGAATGGGGATGAGGGGGCAGTCAGCTCTTGCTCCTAGTAAGAGAGATGCAATAGGGCTCTGTGGCTGAGCTGGGTGCCTTGCCTCACACCTGTAATCCCAACCTTTGAGAGGCCGAGGCGGGAGGATTGCTTGAGGCCGGGAATTTTGACAATAGCCTGGACAACATAGCCAGACCCCATGTCTACAAAATAATAATAAAACACACAGCTATAGTCCAAGCTACTTGGCAGGCTGAGGCAGGAAGTTCCCTTGAGTCCGGAAATTGGAGGCTGCATTGAGCTATGATCGCACCACTGCCCTCCAGCTTGGGTGACAAAGTGAGACCCTGTCTCTAAAAGAAAAAAAAATTGGCCTGTGAGCATGGGTTTGATTTTCAAACAGGACCGGGAGGGTAGGGACAGACAGTGCTGTCACCCTTAGGTGCTGAACACTCAGAAACGGGCCAGCGGCAGCCCTGTCCTCACCTGCAGACACCAGATTGGGCAGAACAGCACGTGGCACTTGCAGCTCTTGCAGTGAGGGCAGAACCCAGTGTCAACCCTTCTGCCTGTGGGAGGGGCTGCTGAGGCCTGCAGAGAGGCCAGGGTGGAGGCTCATCCCCTTGTCCAGCCCTTGGTGTGGTCTCCACCAGGTCCCCAGCCCACCAGTGTAGGGCGCCCCTGAGCCTGCTGCTGCCACGGGCCCTGTCTCTACCCAGGACGTCCCCCCACCCTCGCAGTGTCAGGGAAATGATCATGGTGGTGGTGACACTCTGCAGGCAGGGCTGCTGAGAGAAGCTGAGAAGGGTCACACTGCAGGCAGGGGCCCGTGTGACAAGCCCCTCTCACCCCGAGAGAGCTGACCAGGCAGCTCACGAGCAGAGCCACATCCAGGGAGTCCGAGAAAGGTTCTGGCTGGGCTCAGCCACCTCATTGGCCACGGGCAGCCTTTGTCGTGTGAGCCTTGCTCTCCTGGGGAGGCTCAGGCTGACGGCTGATGTGGGCATTGCCGAGGGTAACCTGTGGCCCAGTGTATATGGCCGGCTCTCCTCAAGCTGCATTCATTCAAAGTAGGACCCAGGGTGCATGCCCATCTCCAGCCCAGGGCAGCTCCCCTGTAAGCTGGGTGAGCTACTGAAGCCAAGGCGGGAGGCAGCTGACAACACCACCCACGGCCCATGCGGAGGTGGTAGAAAGGCTGGACTCAGCAGGAACACCAAATCCCGGACCAGGCAGAAACCACCCAAGACTGAGGAGCTCGTGCCAGAGCGGTGGCCACAGGTAAGAACCCGGGCCCAGGCTGTGTGTGGCGGGAATCCTCCATGTCCCAGGGCTTAGCGTAGCAAAGGAAGACCAGCCGGGTCACCCTGGTGGCCATCTGTCCCTGTCCCACCTGCAGAGTCAGAACAGCCTCTCCGCAGTGGGGATCATCTCTCTCTGCTAAAGCAATAGCGGTCCCTGCCCCAACCAGACTACCCCACTCAGTGGGGTTACGGATGCTGCTCCAGCATCCTAACACTGCCCAGCTGGTGCCTGCCTGTGCTCACCCACACCCCCCAGGCCGGCCTTCCCTGCAGCCTGGGCTTGGCCACCTTGGCCTGATTGAGCACTGAGGACTCCTGGGCACCCAGCCCCATCACTGCACCTGCTGCTTCCAGCCCCACCCCACCGGCTCTGGGGTTCTTCCCAGCGGCGCTGATCATGAAATCAACATGCACACAAGTCGTCTCAGGAAACTTTTTAATGAAAGTGTCGGCCACGGTGGTGTGTAGGTGGCTGAGCTCAGATTGCAGCTGCTAAGACACCAGCCACTTACCAAGAGAAAGCCAGGCTGCTTCAAACCCAGGGCCCGAGGCAAAAAAGCATCACTTCTGGTCGGGGAGTCTGGAAGCCATGCCTTGTGGGAGGTCACACTGGCATCTAGGCCTTTGCCTGCATTGCAGAAGGAGAGCCGGGTCCCCCTCCTGGAGAACGCTGCGTTCCCCAGCCCCACACCGGCTTTGCCACCACACAGGCTTTTGAGGCAGGAGGTGGGTAAGATGTAGCTGTAGACCCAAAGCAACCACCAGCCCTGGGACCCTGCGGGAGAGGAGCACTTTTAGAACATGGAAAAGTGTGGTCATCCCATCATTAGACAGCACACATCCTACATAAATAAAAAGTCGTATGGGGAAGGAGGTTGGGGAGGGAATAAAAAATTGGCACAGACATTGATAGACTGGTTTCCAGTTTCAAGGTAATAGATGCACATCATGAGACCAGAGGAGGCAGAGACAAGGGCTGGATTTGGCTTTTCTAAGCAACATGTGTTCCTGCGCAGGGCTGAATGGTCGCTGAGACAGAGATGGAAGCCAGGACAGGGGAGCCCACCGGGCCCAGATAGGTACAGAGAGCAGAGGCTCCTGTTCTGTCCTCGCCACCCATGAGGGTGACACTGCTTGTAAATGGTGGCTGTGCTCTCCCAGCAAGAAAAAAGCACAACTAAATCCACACTGCACACAGACGCAGACAGAAAGCCTTCAAGTGGCTCTGTTTTCTGCTCCCTGCCTTGCCAGGTCCACAAGCAGAGAGGAGTGTCAGGCGCATGGCCCCACTGTCAGGCTCCCTAGTGAGCTGTGGGTTCAGCAGGAGCTGCCCACTGACACACAGGGGACACCCACTCCTCCCACCTTGGGAGCGGTTGCCAGACAGAGCCGCACTGGGTGCTGGTGTCATCCAGGGACCCCACACACTTCCTTAAATGTGATCCTGCTTCCCTCTGGGCAGCTGCATCCTCTCCTCCTGCAGGACCGTCTGGAAACTTGGCTCTCAGTTTGCTCTCCCTTCTCTCCTCTGCCTGCCCCAAGCCCCTCTTTCTAAAAAAGTGATGCCATGTTCAAGGGATTATTTCTTGAAAATACTTGGCGGCCTCCATGCTTCTGTTTTCTTTGAGCCAGGTAGTTAGGAGGGCTTACAAAGAATGCCTGGGCTCCCCCGCAGGTGTCGGCAGATAGGGTAGCGAATGGTCCTGTGCCTCCACCTGCTCCGGGAGGGAGTCTCCCATCTCTAGGCCTGGCCCCTTCCTAGCCCTCCACGTATCCTATTCTCCAGAGACTTCAGAACCCACTCCTGAGAACAGCGGAGCCAGGCGCTTAGAGGAAGACCAAATGCTGCCAGGACACGGATTGTCCAGGGATTACATTCCAGCATCTTATTAGGTATCTGGATCTGTTGAGGAAAAAATTAGAAACTATGTATAAAACTTAAAAATATTCAAGCATCAAAAAGTTATTTAGGATGAAAGTTTTAAAACAAGTCATCAGCAAGCTGCTACCACCAAGTGGAGACTTATACAAAAGTTGAGCGAGTCCACTGAGCTGAGAGGACAGAAATGAAGTCACCTGTGCTGGGGCAGGGGCAGGGGCAGGGACACTGGGGGCAGGGAGTGTGTGGGCAGAGAAGCCAGAGAAGTCCAGGCCTGTGGAAGCCAAACAGGAGAGCGTGGGCCGGAAGGGCGATCAGGATTGGGGGACGAGGTCGCTCTCCCTGGAGAACGAACCCTAAAGTGCGTAGCCTGGGATTCCCTCCCTGGGGGTCCTGTCCCCCGACATTTCACGGGCCTTCTGAGCTGCCTTCCAAGGAGGACTAACACGGCAACAAAAGACCCATTTCTGCACAAAAATCCTTCTGGAAAGAAAAAGAAGAAAGCCAAGAATGGAGTCAAAATGCTACCCAGTGCTGACTAAGCCTCTCAAACCCTGTTCTAAGTGGAGTGTGGTTTCTAAGTCAGGGAAATGGAAGAGGCCCCATCCACACAGGGACAGGGCCACAGCCCCCACAGGATGAAGCAGCGTTTATTCAAGATACAACAGTGAGGGAATCCGGTCACGTTCCCTTCTCCCCAGAGAGGGCGCTTCTTGACAAGTGATTCAGTAGAAATCTTTTAGACTTGGCCGGGCGCGGGGGCTCACGCCTGTAATCCCAGCACTTTGGGAGGCCGAGGCGGGCGGATCACGAGGTCAGGAGATCGAGACCATCCTGGCTAACACGGTGAAACCCCGTCTCTACTAAAAATACAAAAAATTAGCCGGGCGTGGTAGTGGGCGCCTGTAGTCCCAGCTACTCGGGAGGCTGAGGCAGGAGAATGGTGTGAACCCGGGAGGTGGAGCTTGCAGTGAGCCGAGATCGCGCCACTGCACTCCAGCCTGGGCGACAAAGCAAGACTCCGTCTCAAAAAAAAAAAAAAAGAAATCTTTTAGACTCTGTAAGTTAAGTTCATAAAAACCACTGCTTTCACCCTGTCTCCCAGGGCCAGGCCTGGACTCAGAGATGAACTGGCTTGGGGCGCCCTCGGGTGGCCACATAAAAAACCCACAGTCTGAGGCCAGCCTGGGGCTTTCAGACCTGGGCGGGATCTGCCCAGGCCACCTGTCCTTCTCCTTTGGGCCGCTGTCTCTTGGCAGATGGCCTGACACCTGGGGGTAGCCCAAGGATGCCTCAGAAAATCTTGATTCCCACTCTACAGATGGCCCGATTAGCCAGAGGTTTCCAGGCCATCTGTCCGCCTCCAGGAGATGGACTGGGACCTTTAGACATCGGTGGAGAACAGGATGCTCTGTCTCTTGCTGTCCAGGGCAGGGATGGCCTCCAGCCGCAAGAAGTACAGCAGCACCTCGACCTGCCCTCGCAGAGTGGGGAAGAGGAGAGTGGCTCAGAGGGGGGCTCACAGCTGCTGGTGGGGAGGTCTTTGGGGCCCAAGCCCCCAAGTCCACCTCAGGTGCTAGAAACCCCTGCTGGTGTCATGAACCCCTTACAGTGAGACGGGGGTGGGGTGGGGTCCTGACAAGGCATGACTTGTTGGGTGGGGGGTGGTTATTTATTTTAGAGATGCACAGGGCCTTGCTCTGTCCCCCAGGCTGGAGTACAGTGGCTCCATCATGGATCACTGCAGCCTCTAACTCCCGGGCTCAAGCAATCCTCCTGAGTCAGCCTCCCAGATACCTAGGATTACAGATGTGTGCCACAGTGCCTGCCTAATTTTTCTTTGTATTTTTTCTGCAGATGGGGTTTGCTACATTACCCAGACTGGTCTCAAACACCTGGGTTCGGTTGTCCTGCCTCGGCCTCCCAAAGTGCTGGGATTACAGGCATGAGCCACCACACCCGAACACTTGGGGTGGTTTTAAGCCCCCAGCAAGGTGCACCAGCAGGACCAGGAGGTGGCCTGGGCACCCCCTATCACTCCCATCCATGCAAACCTAGGCAAGTCCCTCTCTCTGAATCTCAGCCACCACCACATACAATGCAAGTCGGAAGATGGGCAGGACTGGGGGTGGGGCAGGCAGAGACCACCTCTGTCAGGCTGGGGTTGCATGGGCTGGAGACTGTCTTCCCATACCTGGGACATGACCTCCAAGGACCTGCTGTCAGTCATGGTGATGGGCTGGCTGGGGTTGGCAGGGAGCTTGCTCTCCTTCTCGGAGGGCCAGAGCAGCGTGGGGCCAAAGACAGTGGCGAGGTTGTGCAGGGACATCTTATTGACCACCTCCTTCTCTGCCACCCTGTAGAGGACCGAAGCAGAGGGTGCTGTTTCAACGCCACCACCAGGAGAGAGGCAGAGGGGCTGTGCCGTGCTAGAGTCCTCAGGGAGGGAGTGACCTCGACCCTGGCTGTGCTGCAAGCTGACTCCAGCCTTGGTACTTCTGGTTCTCAGTGGCCCAGGACAAGGGGCCAGCTCTGGGCTGATGGGGAGGTCTTCATGATGTGCTTGGGAGGGAAGAGGGGGGTCCAAGTGCACTGCTGGCCACAGCCAAAGCTCTGAGCTCTTTGTTAAGGCCACAGTGCAGAGGGAGGAGGGTGGCAAAGAGGAGAGGCAGGGGTGGGGGTGGCAGTGGTGCTAGTCCTTAGAAGCAGTGAGCTACTGCAGACAGGGGTCGGGGGAAAAGGTCCTTGGTGCTGGGGGTCTGGTGGGAGCAGAGGGGCACCCCAACGGCCTGGAGACCTGGAGTCCTGGGCAGCCACAAGGGAGCTGGGCTACCTTTCCAGGTGGTCTAGAAGGAAAAGGAAGGTGAGCAGGTTGGCCTCCGGCAGGGACGACAGCAGGTTGAGCATGCAGCTCTTCTTTGCAACTGGGTCTGAGAGAGCTGCAGGAGGCAGTGGGTTACTCCTCTGGGTTACGACAAGCCGGAGACCTCTCCCGAGGTGGTCACACGGAGCACCCGGGACACGAGTCCTTGCGCAGTTTAGGCTTGTCATCATCGTCACACCCACAGCGCTGGCCACCAGTGAGGACCCTGTGAGGGGCACCTGTGTGGGGTGTGAACCACCTGAACGCCTTTTCTCTACCTCGCAGGGGTCAGCAGCACCCGGTGAACAGCAGCAGGAGGAGCCGCTAGAGCAGCTGCTCGTGGGCAGAGCTGCCCTTGGACAACTCCTGCCACCACCCCCTCCCCAGAGGAGCCCAAGGCAGGGGAGGCTCAGCATGGAATGAAACAGGGGAGTGAGGGACACAAGGAGGTGGGAAGTGGGAGGGTCCCAGCCCCACCAAGTACGCAGAGACCCCCTCGTCGTCCTGGACATCACAGGGACACCTGCAGGCTGAGAGACCAGGTCGTCTGTGCATGGGCCCGGGAGGCAGACCTGCCCCAAGGGTGATGCAGAGGCCACAGGTGCTGCACGCACCAGCACCCACTATAGACATCAGCCTCCAGGTTGACTAAGGGTCAGGTCATGTTTGAAACCATGCTTGGCTGGACCAGGACCCATGGCAAGAGCACCTGGGCACCAGTGTTTAGCCCTGGTCTGCAGGAAGGAGGACAGCAGACTTTAGGACCCCACAGCACGGCAGTGCTGACCATTTCACCCACTTGGCCTCCTTGAGGAATAGGGATGGGGAGCCCTCTGGGGATGGGCAAGGCCTTCCAGGACAGGCTCGGTTCTGGTCCCCTGCTTTTTGAGGTTGGGTTAAAATGCCGACCATGGCAGAGGGGTCACAGCTCAGGTTCCCACACCTCGCTTTTCACAGCCTCCGAGGGCAGCAGTGCACGTGGAGGAGACGTCTCCCACGAGGCCAAGGCCTCCAGTGCTCACCGATGCCCTCTGCGAAGCTGGGGTAGAACTCGTCAGTGAAGAGGGGCTCGGGCAGCTCACAGAAGTACAGCTTCAGCGTGCCTGCGATGGCGTTCACGTCCATCTCGCTCATCATCACCGACACGTCCTTGTTATCTGGAAAGAGCAGGGAAATGCAGCGGCCTCCTTGAAGATCCTGAGTGAGTCACCCGCCATCCCTGCCTTGGCTAAAGCACCGTCCCTGCCATGCTGACCACTGTGTGGGTCCCTCCTGGGCTTTGAGCAGCTCATCTGACTCCTCCCAAGAGCTGTGCATGGTTCTGTGTCTGCAGAGTTGATAGGGGTGCGTGGGCATTCCCATTCCTCTCCCCTGCTTGGCCTGATGTGATGGCCAGGAGGAGGCCAGCGTGGCAGGACACAGTGCCTGCGTGGGGATTGGGTGGCTCTGCCCTGTACATGGCAACCACCCCTGCACCAGTGTCTTCTGATAGCAGGAAGGCCGTGGGAGAATCTGATTGGTTTCAGTGTTTGAACTGGCGTCTTCCTTTGGACCCAATTGGCCATTAGTGCTTACATCCTCACCACAGGCCAGGTTCATTCTGGGCCCCCAGAGGGAGCTGAAACTACCACAGGGCCCTCCCAGGGATGCTGGGCATTCTAGGGGTCCTGGTCAGGGTGGGTGGTGTGTGCTGCAAAGAAGGGTCTGCAGGCACAAAATCCTGTTGCTTTGAAGATGCTGGGAAGGACCCTCTGGGGTCTCAGTGCCCTCCCCTGGCATTTGAGGCAGGTCTGGGTCCTTCAAAGCCTGTGAGGGTTGGTGAGATGGAGGCGGAGATGCTGCAGCCCCGGCCTGCGCTGAATTTCATCAGTGCCCTCTGCCCACCACATCCTCATACAGGGCAGTGGACAGACCGCACTGAGTCCTGGGCTTCCACCTCCTGTCCACCCCCAAGGCAGGAAGGCCAAGTCCCCACAGAAGCCCCTGGTCCACTCCACCAAGTGGCATGAGTGGGTACGATGGTGTAAAAACTGGCTTCTATGGAAGCTGTTTGTACAACTCTTGTTTTCTCTTTTTTTAAAATAATACAACAGTAAATGAAGAAAAGACACAGAGAAGGATGTGACATGCCTGGGCCATGGAGCACTCTGAGATCTCATCGCGGACACCACTGCCCACACCTCCATCCCGTCCTGCGCAGGCCGACACTCACTGACGTCGAAGGCTGCCTTCAGTGCCTGGATGTCCGTGGCCACACCAGACACGCGGTAGATGCCCACCTCCTCCATGCCTCGGCGCTCGATCTCCTCCACGCACTGGCGCACGATGTAGGGCACCTTGGACCTCTCTCTCCTGTGGGAGGAGGGAATGTTCTCAGTGTCCTGAGAGCCCTGCTTGGGCCATAACACAGGAGACCTGCTCCCTATCTGCACACCCGGAGGTGGGGTGAGGACGGTGACGAAGGTACCCAGGTCTGGGGCTGCACACAGAGCCTTCTGCATGCCTGTCCTCCCTCTGCAAGCTCTGTCCTCATTGCATGTACTTTCTCAGGAACCTTTCAAGCGGCCAGAACCCCTGCGAATCACACATGATCTTTGCGGGAAGGTCAGGAGGCCTGTCTAAGTCAAGTCAGCACGGGAAGGGCATCTGACAGATTCCAGGCCTGGGGTTAGCAGCCTGTGCCCCCAGCTGGGAGGTCAGACCCGGTGTTGGTCCTGCCACCCACGTGCTCTGTGAGAGGAGAATCCCTGACCCCTGCCCTGGGCCTTAACACACATCTGACGAATGAATGAAGGGTTGCCTCAGCACCGGTGCTCCAAGTCCTGCGATGCGAAGTGCTTTTCTCCTCTGAGTCTTAGCAATGGACAATTCCAATACCTCCACACAGGACACTAGAGTAAGAATCCTTCACAGTTAGAACGCAGTGCTGTGCGGAGGCCTTAACTTGAGTTCTGTTTTGCACCTGGATTTACCAGCACATCAAAGCTGCTTCGCAAGCCCCCTCATTAGCAGGGCTTATCTGGGGGAGCTGCTGATGGAGTCCTCGCTGCTCATGCCCACAGCCCTCCCAGAGTGCTATGCGAGTGGCTGCCATGCAGTTGGGGGTGGGGCGTGGTGTTTAGACACAGATAGGAGTCCAGGATATGACTGATGGAGGCCCTGGCCCACGTGACCAGCAAGGTCAGAGGCCCAGCCAGATTCCATCCTAGGGAAGCAAATGAATTCTCAGAGGAAGTGGTCTGTGTCTGCATGAACTGCTCTCAAACCAACAAACAGGCTTCTCTTGGCAACTGACTCATGACAAAGGGGCAGGGGTTATGGCCATTCAACAGGAATCTGGGACCGTGACTAATTCCAAGCAAGGGCAGAAAACCCTGCACTTGGGCAGTTCCTGGAGCCAGCCTACTGCTTCCAAGCAAGGTGGCAAGGACATTCCTGAGCTGGTTTGCAGGAAACACAGGAGGTAGCTGAACACGCAGTGTTCCCTGGGGCCTGACCTCACTATGCAGTGGCCACGCACAGAGAGGAGAGACCGACACATGCTCTTTTCTGCAGAAACAGCTGAAGGGACAGGCACCCTCAGTGCGTGAGCCCAAGCCCCTCCCCACTCACTTGGTGACCACAGCAATCTTGACTCCGAAGATCCTTGTCTGTTTTTGGGACGGCATCCTCTTCAAGCTGAACTCCCTGCTGTTGAACTTGACCGAGAGCTTTACTTCGATCTACAGTGGGGAGAAGGGGCACAGTCCTCTAATCCTTCTGGTCCTCATAGGCCAAGGTCCCAAGGACCCCTGGGAGTCTCATCAAATATTTCCACCCCCAAGGCATGCAGAGGTCTCAGCATGAGGTGGAGTCGCCCCTCGGGGAAGCCCCTACTCTACTTCAGCAAGAGCCAGGATTGTTGAAGATGATGTAAACGACTGGTTTCTGCAGAACCATCTCCTAAAATCCCCACTGCTTCTCTTGCTTGCTTACTTTTTTTTAAGATATGGGATCTTGCAATGTTGCCCAGGCTGTAATCAAACTCTTGGGCTCCAGTGATTCTCCTGGCTCAGCCTCCAGAGTAGCTGAGATTATAGTGTACTGTGACCAGCTTTCTCTTAGTACCAATTAAAAATTAAGTAGGAAAGACAGAATAATGTAAGAAAAAGCCAAGAATCTCAAATATTAACATTTTACCATTTATACCCGGGCCTTTTTGGGTGTGTCGTTGCTTTTAAGGTCTAAACCTTTCTGGGGTACCTAAAGACAAATCAGGGGTCTCCATTTCTATGGACAGCCCCCAGGTCCCTGAGTGGGGCCCCACCTGTCCTGGTGGTGCCATGAGACCTTTGTTTGAGGAGGGATGCTCAGGGCCTGGCTGGCAACTGCATTCCAGCCAATGAATGACGATTCCCGTGCATGGTGATTCTGCTCTTGGGGGCCCTCCCTCCTCCAACCAGGCTCCCTCTCAGATGCCGCCTCAGGCTCAGCCACCTCTGACTGATTTGAAATGAACAGAGGCCACCCTATCCTTCTGGGCGCCAGGAGAGTCCCACGGACACGTACCCCATTCATGGCGACTGCCAGTCTCTGTCCTGCAGGGCCTGCGGGTCCAGCTGAAAGCAAGGAGTCATGATTGGCAGAGGCCCTGCGGTCTGTTCAGAGGCCCCACGGGGCAGCAGCCCACACCCGCCACTTCCCCAACCCTTAGTCAGAGGCAGAGCCCGACTGCGGCCAGCACCTCCATCCAGAGGCCGAGAGACGTAGAGTAAGGAGGGGCCTGCCAGACACCCCTGGAACCCAGGGCCCCACTGCTCCCAGAGCCCTGCTGCCTGGGGTCTCCACCCCCTCCTCCCTCTGCCCCTCCCAGTTGGGAGCTGAGGACAGGCAAGGGACCCTAGAGGCCACAGCCACCTGGGCCTTCTGCAGGTGAAGTGGCCAGAAAATAAGAAGCTCTGGAGCAGGTCAAGGAGCCCAGCCAGCTGCCCCTACTTCACAGGTGTGTGCACCTGGGCTTCCCTCCCTGCACCTGCTCAGCACGAAGGCTCACCACAGGCACACCTGGGGGGTGACCCCTTCTCACTTCCCCTTCTAGGTCCTACTGGTTAACGTTTCCCAAGGCTCTGAACTGTGCAGCCAGAGTGGCACAGAGAAGCAAAGGGCGGCGGGACGTCTCCCACCAGGGGCCATGTGGCCACAGGCTCTCATTCCGCACCTGGCCCTGAAGGTCGTCAGAGGCCACACTCCAGGCCTCAGGGACCCCACCCTGAGAAGCAGCATCTGTGAGCAGGGAGCGGTCAGTCAGAACCGCACACAAAAAGGAAACTCTCAAGTGGCACTTTCCCCCGGAGTGAACCCTAAGCAGAGGCGGGAGAGGACAACATGAGGGATGCGGACAGAGTGCGCTTTCTCTGGAAAGGAGGAGTTTCATACCACTGCTGGGAGCTTTAAAAAATGGAAACCCTGCCTGTGATATCAGCACTTTGAAAGGCCGAGGCAGGAGGATCACTTGAGCCCATGAGTTTAAGACCAGCCTGGGCAATATAGTGAGACCCTGTCTGTATTAAAAAAAAAAAAAAAATTAAAAAGGCAGCCAAGCATGGTGGCACATACCTGCAGTCCCAGCTGCTTGAGAGGCTGAGGTGGGAGCATTGCTCGAGCCTGGAAGGTGGAGGCTGCTGTGAGCCACGATCATGCCATTGCACTCCAGCCTGCGCAACAGAGCGAGAGACCCTGGCTCTAACTAACTAACCAAGTAACTGGAAACATAGAAACATGTTAAACAGGAGACATTCTTCCCTTTCCTTCAAAGAACAGCCATCACTGGGCCCCTCTCCCCTTGAAAACTCAGAACTGGCAGAAGCAGCTAACAAGCAACCCAGAGTCCAGGTAAGAAAAGACAGAAAGAGAAGCTGTCCAGATATCAGGCAGCTGCCCCTCTGAGCCCGCCTGGAACCACGGCCCACATGCCAGCCCATTAATAAAATAATAATGAAAACTACTCACATCTAACAAGAGATTAGACATCTAGATAGAGGAGGCTCAAATATCCCCAAACAATGCAATGCAAAGGGTCTTTGCCGTGGCAAACTATAATCAGACTATTTAAGGTCAATGTGAAAATGCGAATTCTAAAACCACCAAGAGAAAAGGATCTAGTCACCTATAAAGCAAACCCCATCAGATGAAGAGCAGATTTCACAGCCCAGCAAATAGAAAACATGTGCTTAAAGGCATAGGAGGCAGAGAGGTACAGGGCTGGAGACAGGCAAGGCCAGTATTCCCCTCAAGGCGACGGCCAATCCTGGAAGAGGAGGCTGAGAGACAGAGCAGTGATTCTTTTTTTTTTTTTTTTTGAGACGGAGTCTCACTCTGTCACCCAGGCTGGAGTGCAGTGGCATGATCTCGGCTCACTGCAAGCTCCACCTCCTGGGTTCATGCCATTCTCCTGCCTCAGCCTCCTGAGTAGCTGGGACTACAGGCGCCTGCCACCACGCCCGGCTAATTTTTTGTATTTTTAGTAGAAACGGGGTTTCACCGTGTTAGCCAGGATGGTCTCGATCTCCTGATCTCATGATCTGCCCGCCTTGGCCTCCCAAAGGGCTGGGATTAGAGGCGTGAGCCACCATGCCCGGTTGATTCTTTTTTTAATTCTTCCTTTCTTTTTTTTTTTTTGCTTTTTATTTTGCTGAAACAGGGTTGCCATTACTTTTAATGGCAAAAACTGCAATTACTTTTGTACCAACCTAATAATATATTGCTCTGGCTGGTCTCAAATTCCTGGCCTGAAGCAATCCTCCTGCCTCAGTCTCCCGAGTAGCTGGGACTATAGGCGTGAGCCACCACACCTGGTCTAGAGCAGTGCTGTTGACTTACTCATGTGGCTGAGGGAGGGGATGCCATAATGCCCCACACGTGGGGTGCAGGTTTCTTACTCTAGGAGTCACAGTCAACCAGAAATAAAGCAGCCCTCAGGAGCACTGGATCCAGCTTCAAATCATCTCAGTCACTCAAATGCATAAAGGAGATCTCAGAATTTCAGACCCCTAGGCCTCAAATTATTTTATTTTTATTTATTTATTTATTTGAGACAGCATCTCACTCTGTTGCCCAGGCTGGAGTGCAGTCTCAGGATCATGGCTCACTGCAGCCTCGATCACCCAGGCTCAAGTGAGCCTCCCACCTCAGCGTCCCAAACAGCTGGGACTACAGGCACACACCACCACCACACCCAGCTAATTTTTTATTTTTTGTAGAGATGGGGTTTCACCATGTTGCACAGGCTGATCTTGAACTCCTAGGCTCAAGCAATCTGCCCGCCTCAGCCTCCCAAAGTGATGGGATGATAAGCATGAGCCATCATGCTGGGGCTCAAAATTATTTTTAAAAATTATTTCTGGCTGGGCGCAGTGGCTCACGCCTGTAATCCCAGCACTTTGGGAGGCTGAGGTGGGCAGATCACGAGGTCAGGAGTCTGAGACCAGCCTGACCAACATGGTGAAAACCCATCTCTACTAAAAATACGAAAATTAGCCAGGCGTGCTGGCACCTGCCTGCAATCCCAGCTACTCGGGAGGCTGAGGTAGGAGAATTGAACGCTGGGATGCAGAGGCTGCAGTGAGCCGAGATCACGTCATTGCACTCCAGCTTGGGCAACAAAGCGAGACTCCATCTCAAAAAAAAAAATTATTTGTAACGATTTTTATACACAACTTCCATTGCCAAATTAAAAACAACTAGCAAACAAGGAAATAAGACAGCAGGAACAAAACTCAAGAGAAAGCACAGACAACTTTTAAAAAGGCCCATAGAATCTCCAGATTATAAAATCATCAGACCATGTACTTTAAAATAAGTTCTTTACATGTGTATCAAGGATAAAAAGAAACAATTAAGAATTTCATCAGAAAACTGGCAACTACAAAAAATGGATGCATTAGGCATGGTGACTCACGCCTGTAATCCCAAAACTTTGGGAGGCTGAGGTGGGTGGATCACCTGAGGTCAGAAGTTCAAGACCAGCCTGACCAATATGGTGACTCCCCATCTCTACTAAAATTACAAAAATTAGCCAGGCATGGTGGCATGCTCCTATAGTCCCAGCTACTCGGGAGGCTGAGGCAGGAGAATCACTTGAACTGGGAGGGGGAGGTTGCAGTGAGCCGAGATCACACCACCCTACTCCAGCCTGGGCGACAGAGCGAGACTCCATCTCAAAAAAAAAAAAAGGAGGCTGGGAGTGGTGGCTTAGGCCTATAATCCCAGCATTTGGGAGGCTGAGGCGGGCGGATCACCTGAAATGAGGAGTTTGGGATCAGCCTGATCAACATGGCAAAAGTTCATCTCTATTAAAAATACAACAATTAGCCAGGTGTGATGGTGGACACCTGTAATCCCAGCTACTTGGAGGCTGAGGCAGAAGAATCACTTGAACCTAGGAGGCAGAGGTTGCAGTGAGCTGAGATTGCACCACTGCAGTCCAGCCTGGGTGACAGAGTGAGACTCCATCTCAGAAAACACAACAACATAAAAAGCCATTGCCTTCAAATGAGCAAAATTAGATTGAGAATTGGCTTCCCAATAAAAGCAGGAGAAATCAGATACAAGGGAATCATGTTTTCAAACTGAGGAAAGAAAATATCTGCCAACCTAGAATTCTATGCTCACTAACAATATCCTTCAAAAGTGAAAATGGCTGGGCATGGTGGCTCATGCCTGTAATCCCAGCACTTTGGAAGGCCGAGGCAGGTGGATCACCTGAGGTCAGAAGTTCGGGACCAGCCTGGCCAACATGGTGAAACTCCATCTCTACCAAAAATACACAAATTAGCCAGATGTGGTGGTGGATGCCTGTAATCCCAGCTACTCAGGAGGCTGAGGCACAAGAATTGCTTGAACCTGAGAGGTGGAGGTTGCAGTGAGACAAGATCTTGCCACTGCACTCCAGCCTGGGTGACAGAGCAAAACTCCATCTCAAAAAAAAAAAAAAGCAGGCCAGGCACGGTGGCTCACGCCTATAATCCCAGCACTTTGAGAGGCCGAGGTGGGCGGATTGCCTGAAGTCAGAAGTTCAAGACCAGTCTGACCATCATAGGGAAACCCGGTTTCTACTACAAATACAAAAAAATTGTCCGGGCATGGTGGCGTGCACCTGTAATCCCAGCTACTTGGGAGACTGAGGCAGGAGAATTGCTTGAACCAGGGAGATGGAGGTTGCAGTGAGCCGAGATCACGCCACTGCACTCCAGCCTGGGCAACAGAGCCATACTCCGTCTCAAAAAAAAAAAAAACAAACAAAAATTAGCCAGACGTGATGGCTAACACCTGTAATCCCAGCTACTCAGGAGGCTGAGACAGGAGAATCACCTGAACCCAGGAGGTAGAAGTTGCAGTGAGCTGAGATCCCACCACCGCACTCCAGCCTGGGCCACAGAGCAAGACACGGTCTCAAAAAACAAACAAACAAAAAAGTGAAAGTGGAATATATATATGTGTGTGTGTATATGTGTATATATGTGTGTGTGTGTGTATATGTGTGTATATATATGGAATATATATGTATATTTTGCCCATGACATAGCCCTCAGGAGATCCTTGACCATGTGCTGAAAGATATTTCTTCCCAAAGATATTTTTATAAATAAAAATAAAGGGTAACAGAAGAGGTAAACGTGTGGGTAAATCTAAATGAATGTTATTGGTATGAAATTACAGTAGTATAGAAAATGATATCTTGTGGGGTTTAAAATAAATAAAACATACTGAAATATGTGTGGGTAAAGGTATATATCTGGGATTTGCACTGAAATAATGTGGGGTAGAGGGAAGCAGGAAAGAGGATACATGAAATTAGCTTGGCCATAAGATTGTTGTTGAAATTGAATGGATACTCGGGGCTTCATTACACAATTCTCTTTACTCTTACATAGCTCTACACTCTCAACATAAATAAGAATAAAAACACAAAAAACACACAGATACATCTATGCACACACACATATTTAAAATACACAAAAATATTAGCATATAAGTCACTGGGGGTAAATTTAGTTCCTGTTCCAAGGTTCTTCTACTGACTAGGAAGAGGATAGAAGTACTAACTCATAGGCTGGGCGAGGTGGCTCACGCCTGTAATCCCAACAGTTTAGGATGCCGAGGCAGGCAGATCTCTTAAGGTCAGGAGTTCAAGGCCAGCCTGGCCAACATGGTGAAACCCTGTCTCTACTAAAAAAGAATACAAAAATTGGCCGGGCATAGTGGTGCACACCTGTGGTCCCAGCTACTCAGGTGACTGAGGCAGGAGAATTGCTTGAACCCAAGAAGTGGAGGTTGCAGTGAACCAAGATTGCTCCACTGCACTCCAGCCTGGGCAGCAGAGGAAGACTCTCTCTATCTCAGCAACAACAAAAAGTACTAGCTCATGTTAGACTTTGATAAGTGAAGGATGCATGTTGTAAGCTCTAAAATAATCCACTGTCATCTTTTAAAATAACTCTAAGACTGCACAGCTATGAAACTAATAGAGAAGGAGGAAATTAAATAATAAAAATAATAAATCCAAAACAAGATGTGAGAGGAGATAAGAAGAAATAGAATAGGCATGGAAAACAAATTGGTGGTGGGTTTCAACCCAAATAAATCATTAGTTACATTTAAAAGGACAATAAAAATTAAAATAATTGAAAATAAAGTAAAACCCAACTAATGCCTTTTATATAAGGATACAGAGAGGTGGAAAATAATGAAAAATATGGCATGCATGCACTAACCGAGAAAGCTGTATAAGTTTTTTTTTTTTTTTTTTTGGAGATAGAGCCTCACTCTGTCTCCCAGGCTGGAGTGCAGTGATGTGATCTTGGCTTACAGCAATCTCTCCCTTCTAGGCTCAAGCGATTCTCCCACCTCAGCATCCCAAGTAGCTGGGACTACAAGTGTGCCAACTTAGAATTATATTAGCCACACCCAGCTAATTTTTGTATTTTTTGTAGAGGCAGGGTCTCGCCATGTTGCCCAGGTTGGTCTTGAACTCCTGGGCTTCAGTGATCCACCCACCTCGACCTCCAACAAAGTGCCGAGATTACAGCCATGAGCCACCATGCCCAGCATAACTATTTTTAATGAAGTAGACTTTAAGAAGAAAAGTATTATTAGAGGTAAGAGACACATCATGGAAAAGAAGAATTTACTAGGAGCCAGGTGCGGTGGCTCATGCCTGTAATTCCAGCACTTTGTGAGGCCAAGGCGGCTGATCACCTGAGGTTGGGAGTTCAAGACCAGCCTGACCAACATGGAGAAGCCCTGTCTCTACTAAAAATACAAAAATTAGCCAAGCATGGTGGCACATGCCTGTAATCCCAGCTACTCAGGAGGCTGAGGGAGGAGAATTGCTTGGACCCAGGAAGTGGAGGTTGCAGTGAGCTGAGATTGTGCCATTGCATTCCAGCCTGGGCAACAAGAGCAAAACTCTGTCTCAAAAAAAAAAAAAAAAAAGAAGAAGTTACTAGCTAGTTTCAGTAATTCTTAACATCCAGGAAACTGGATGTGAAAGTTTTTCAGAAAAACTAAACCAATAGATTATACATAGAGAGAGATTTATTGAGGAATTGGCTCACATGATTGTGGGGACTAGCAAGTTTAAAATCTGTAGGGCAAGCCAGCAGGCTATAAATTCAGGTAAGAGTTGATCTCGAAGTCTGGAACCTAAACTCTGTAGAGCAGTCAGCAGGCCAGAAACTCAGGCAGGGTTTGTGTGTTACAGTCTTGAAGCAGAATTCCTGCTTCTCTGGGAAACCTCAGTTTTTGTTCTTACGGCCTTCAACTGATTGGAGGTGGCCCACCCATATTATGGTGGGTAATCTGTTTTACTTAAAGTCAACTGACTGTCAGTGTTAATCACATCTATGAAATAACCTCCCAGCAAGATATTGACAAGTATTTGACCAAACAACGGGGCACCATAGCTTAGCCAAGTTGACACATAAATTAACCATCAGGAGAGAGTAGAATATCCAAAAAACAACATACTAGGGGTATTATATCTTATATAGCTATTATAATTACATAAAACATATAATTATAGAATGAAGATATTAAGATAACCATTAGAACAAAAATATAAACTTTTCTTTTTTTTTTTTTTTTGAGACCAAGTCTTGATCTGTCACCCAGGCTGGAGTGCAGTGGTGCAATCTTGGCTTACTGCAACCTTTGCCTCCTGGGTTCAAGTGATTCTCCTGTCTCAGCCTCCCAAGTAGCTGGGATTACAGGCACCCGCTACCATGCCCAGCTAATTTTTGTATTTTTAGTAGAGACGTGGTTTCACCATGTTGCCCAGGCTGGTCTCCAACTCCTGACCTCAAGTGAGCCACCCCCATCGGCCTCCCAAAGTGCTGGGATTACAGGTGTGAGCCACCACACCCAGCCAAAAATCACCTTTTTCACAAGGATCAAAACAGTCATTATGCTGGAGATGACAGACCTCACTGTCACCATGCTCCTTTTGTATGTCTACTAGGCACGGTGCTGGGTCCACACTCACAGAAAGCTTAGGAGTGCGCACCCAGGGGCTCCGGCTGTAGCAGAATCCCAAGAATAAAACCTGGTGCTGAAAGAGTAGGAGATGGGGCCGGGCACTACAACTCACTCCTGTAATTCCAGCACTTTGGGAGGCCAAGGCGGGCGAATCAAGAGATAGAGACCATCCTGGCCAACATGGTGAAACCCCATCTCTACTGAAAATACAAAAATTAGCTGGGCATGGTGGCTGGCACCTGTAGTCCCAGCTACTCAGGAGGCTGAGGCAGGAGAATCATTTGAACCAAGGAAGCAGAGGTTGCAGTGAGCTGAGATTGCGCCACTGCACTCCAGCCTGGTGAAAGCGAGACACCATCTAAAAAAAAAAAAAAAAAAAAAAAAAAAGCAGGAGACTGAACTCTGGGAGGGCCTCCTGGTGAGAGGTGAGCACAAAGGGGAGAGATGGAGGCAGGAACATGGGCTTCTGGTGGCCCCAGCAGACCCTGTGGCAGCGTGGCCAGGGTCCTCTGCAGGGAGGACTCTGCAGGGCCTCTTCCTGAGGCCTCCAGCCAGCCCGGCCAGGGTCCCAGCATCCAGTGACCCCTGTTTCGCAGCAGCACCTGGGGCCAGCCCCAGGCTCTCTTCCACTCCCAGCTTCTTAAAACAGGAAGTGGAGAGAGTTGTTTGATAAAACACTGGGGCAAACCACATCCTCTCTCTTCACCAAGGGAGAGTTCGAGGGGATGCCGGCAGAGGGAGCTTTAGAGTAGAGACCCCTACCCAACCAGTGACCGTCATGCACACAGCAGGGCATGCTATGGAGACCCCCAGACAGTCACTCGGGGAGACCCAGCAGGTCCAGACTCTTCAGAGATCTGTGGCAGCAGGTCTCCACTCCCAAAAGCCACGTGCCCACGGGTGGTCTCTGGTGCCTGAGACCCCAGTCTCATTTGCATCTTTGCAACTTCGAGTTTAAGTGGGTGTCGCATCCTGTATGTCCTCCTGAGCAGAGGAGGGGCACAGCCTGGGGTGGCAGCTGGCGTCAATCCCTCAAATCCCCTGAGAGCCACTGGGGAGACTAAGCAGTCCCCAGCCCCTACTTGTCCCTGAGCTGCCATTCTCAGCCCTGTGGGAGGAGACAGAAAGCCCTGAAGAGAAACCAAAGGACCAGGTCAGGAGGGGCTGGGGGGGGCGGTGGCATGAGCAATCAGGGCAGGGAAGGATGGACAGATGGGGGAATGGAGGGAAGAAGGAATGAATGAAAAGGTGAATGATTGAACAGAGAGAACGGCCACTCCTCCCTTGCTTTAGTTTACAAAGTACTGGGATCCTCCCAACAGTCTGCAAGACAGAATTTCTGGGAAGCAGACCAGGTGGCTGGCAGGGAGGGGAGGCTTGCCCTAGCTTTTGTGGGCCCAATGGGAGGCAGGGGGCAGGAAGGGGCATCCAGTATGTGTCCTCCCTGCAGCGGCAGCAGCACCTTCCTGGAAGAGGGTCAGGAAACACCCACTGTGGCCCCTCTCCATCACGCCCTCATCCAGGACACCAAGTATCAGTCACTCAGCTCACGAGACCCAGGCCCTGACTCAGGGAGAGAGGATGTGAGGGGTGGGGCACCGGGCTCCTCAGGACTGAGAGACCTGAGATGTGGCCCCGGGCTGGCTGGGTGTTGGGGCAGACTGGCTATGGCAGCATTGTGTGTACCCCAGCAGGCCAATACCCACGCAGGGAGCCTCCAAACCCCTTCACCCATGACCCTGGGAGAAGACCCCAGCCTTGGAGAATTGGCCTCACTGAAGGGGCCTGCACCAGCCAGCAGGGTCCGGCGGGGCCAGACAGGTTCCCACCTGGGATGTGCAAATGGGCCTCCTGAATCCTGGAGCCAGGTATGGACTCACACACCACCATTGTCCTCAAGTCCCCATATGCCCCACAGGCACACCCTGCCGCCTGTTCTGTGCAAGGGCCCTGAGGCTGTCTCCTTGCGCTCAAGCCCTGCAGGTGCTGAAGCCCACACACATGGCTCCTGCTTCCTGGGCCAGTGCAGGTGCACACACACGGACACACACACACTCACTCACACACACATACACATACCCACACACACACACATACACATACCCACACACAATCACGCACATTCACACACACACCCCCCCATACTCACACTCACACACTCACACCCACACACACTCACACAATCACACACATTTACACACACCCACACTCACACACTCATAGTCACACACACCCTCACACAGCAAAACACAATCACACACGTTCACACCCACCCACACACTCACACTCACATACCCACACACACACCCACACACCCACACACTCACAAACACAATCACACACATTCACACACATTCACACACACCCACACTCACACATACACACACCCAAACACGATCACACACATTCACACACACACACCCCCCACAAACACTCACACTCACATATATACCCACACACACTGACACATAATCTCTCACACACACACATGCTCACACACACACTCTCACATACACGCCTTCTCCAGGAGGGGCTGGCTGCCAAGGGCCACCCAGCTTCCTCCCACGTCTCACTCACCGTACAATATTTGAGCAGACCTTGGAGTCAGCAGCAACAGCGGCGTGGGCAAAGGCCGGGGGTCAAATGGGGCCTGGTGTCGAGAGAGGACCACAGCCAGCACAATGACAGCCAGCGCCAGCCCCAGCCCCAGCAGGACCAGGCCAACCATGGCTCTGCAGTCCTGGGCCATGGCTCTGCGGCCTAGAAGGAGAGGGGAGGCCGGTGGGCAGATGGAGGGACAGATGGGTGGGCAGATGAATGGACAAGAAGATGCATAGATAGACTCACAGGTAATTGGACAGATGGACAAACAGGTGGGGGCTGAAGACAGACACGAAGATGGATCGACAGATAGGCCAGATAGCTAGACAAAGAGGACAGTAAGAGAAAGATGGTCAGATAGACAATGGGACAGAGATGGGCTTACAGATGGGCGGACAGACAGACGGGTCTGAACAGCGGGCTGCCAGATGGACAGATGGGTGAATGGACAGACGGCTGGCAGCTGTGGCGAGCTGCTGCCCTCACCAAGTGCACACTACGGAGTGGCCAAACTCACGCCTCAACTTCTAGTTTTCAGCTCCTGCTTGTTGCTGGCAGGAGGCCAGGCAGCAAAGCGTCTGAGGGGAGTTTTCCTTGCCTAGAGGAGTCAGCTGCTGTGTTAACTCCCTCACTGCTGGTAGGTCCAAAGGCCCCACCTACCGCCCGCCAGAGCCCAGGGTCACACTGTCGCAATGTGCAGGAGAACTTGGTGCCTGCTGCACTGCAGTTGCCGGGTAGGGGCAGGGCTCCCCGGAACCTCCACACCATTTCCCGGGTTCTCAGCAGCTCTAGGAAAGCAGAGCTGGGGCCGCTTAACTCTGCCCCGGATCCGGCAAGGCTGCCCCCCTCCCAGAGTGGAGCCCTGCTCCCCAGCTCCCATCTCTATCCCCTAACCCTCTCCGCATGGCCCAGCCTAGTCAGCATCAAGGTGGAGCTGAAGAGAGGCAGAGGGAGGAGGACCCAAGATGGTGTCACTCAGGACCCGGGTTCAAGTCCTTATGTTTCTGCAGCCTGGCCTGGGTCCCCCAACCCCCCCAGGGTGACCAAGGGCTTCCCAGTCTGCACAGAGGACAGGGGGACTTGACAGCATCAAATGCTGGTGACTACAAGACGCCCCTGTGGGGAATGCAGACAGACCATGCATCTAGCCCTTGGCACCTGGCACCATCCATCCCTGGGACTTGCTGTCCTGGAAATGCAGCATAGACCTCCAGGGAGGGGGGCTGTGCCATGTGGGGGCTCCACCCCACCTGCAGCTCTTTCCCACCCTGGCTGCAGGTCTACTTCCCTGAATCCAAATCTGCTACTACTGTGCTGGCAGCGCAGCCTCTCTGGGGACACTGGCCTGGCTCTGTTCTCCGCAGGCCTCAGGGTGCCTAAATGGGAGGCAGCCAGGAGAGTGAGGACCCACTGAGGGGCTCTGTTGACCAGGCTCAGCAGGGGTGCAGGTGATGTGGGCTGGACTTCTTCCCACGTGGCCCCCATAGTCCTCCCCGCTCCCTCCCCAGCTGAACACTGCCTGCTCCAGATGTCTACACCTGGAGTCTGGGCCTCTCCATCTGGGCAGCAGAGAAACTGAGGCACAGAGACAGACTGTGTCCTTACAGGCCACACAGCCTGCCAGGCCCCTATGTCTGGCCAGAGCCCCTGGTCAGCCTGGGCTGCAGTGATTGTTTAGAGGTAGGCTGTTCCCACGGCTGCCTCTCACGGTAGGGGGGCCTGCGGACGCCTCCTCCCGTCCCCACCCGACTCCCAAGCCTCAGTGACATTGCTCTACCAGGAGCTGAAGTGCATTCCTGGGCTTAGGCCAGGCCACCCACCCACCCGCTGCAGTCCTGGAAGCTCAGAGGCCTGGGCAGCAGGAACAGTGGAGACAGCAGTGTGGGGGACGTCCCCCCTCCTCTCCCCACCATCCTGGTCAAGCAGAGGCCAGGGTGCAGGGACCGCCCGAGCAAAGGCCCAGGGAAATGAATGGGTGTCATTCTGGTCCTGATCCGAGGCACAGCCAGGAAGGTCCCTGTGGGGAAAAGAAAGAGATATCAGACTGTTACTGTGTCTATGTAGAAAGAAGTAGACGTAAGAGGCTCCATTTTGTTCTGTAGTAAGAAAAATTCTTTTGCCTTGAGATGCTGTTAATCTGTAACCCTATCCCCAACCCTGTGCTCACAGAAACAAGTACTGTGTCGACTCAAGGTTTAATGGATTAAGGGCTGTGCAGGATGTGCTTTGTTAAACAAATGCTTGAAGGCACCATGCTTGTTAAAAGTCATCACCACTCCCTAATCTCAAGTAAACAGGGACACAAAACACTGCAGAAGGCCGCAGGGACCTCTGCCTAGGAAAGCCAGGTGTTGTCCAAGGTTTCTCTCCATGTGACAGTCTGAAATATGGCCTCGTGGGAAGGGAAAGACCTGACCGTCCCCCAGCCCGACACCCGTAAAGGGTCTGTGCTGAGGAGGATTAGTATAAGAGGAAGGAAGGCCTCTTTGCAGTTGAGATAAGAGGAAGGCATCTGTCTCCTGATCGTCCCTGGGCAAAGGAATGTGTAAAACCCAATTGTATATTCCATCTACTGAGATAGGAGAAAACTGCCTTAGGGCTGGAGGTGGGACATGCTGGTGGCAATACTGCTCTTTAATGCATTGAGATGTTTATGTATATGCACATCAAAGCACGGCACCTTTTTCTTAACCTTGTTTATGACACAGAGACATTTGTTCACATGTTTTCCTGCTGACCCTCTCCCCACTATTACCATATTGTCCTGCCACATCCCCCTCTCTGAGATGGTAGAGATAATGATCAATAAATACTAGGGAACTCAGAGACTGGTGCCAGCGTGGGGCCTCTGTATGCTGAGCGCCGGTCCCCTGGGCCCACTTTTCTTTCTCTATACTTTGTCTCTGTGTCTCTTTCTTTTCTCAGTCTCTTGTCCCACCTGATGAGAAACACCCACAGATATGGAGGGGCAGGCCGCTCCTTCAGGTCCCTGAATGTCCTTCCTCAGGAAATGATGGGGGGAGGGGCGATGAGAATGAAGGAGAGGAGTTAAGTCCCTCACCCCCCGAGGTAGTCCTGGGCTGAGCCCCATGGGACCTGGAGAACCAGGGTGTACCCCACCAGCGTGTCGAGTCGAGGAAGCCTCGTGGCCAGCTCCCACTTCTCTTGCTGCTGTGCAACCCAGAGCAAGGCCTGCCCCTCCAGCTTCAGTCTTCTCCCCTGCAAATGGGGCCACGGCCTTTCCTCTCAGGCCAAAATAAGGATTGAGGCCGGGTGCAGTGGCTCACCCCTGTAATCCTAGCACTTTGGGAGACTGAGATGGGGGGACTGCTTGAAGTCAGGAGTTAAGACCAGCCTGGTCAACATAGTGAGACCCCATCTCTATTGGTTTAAATTTTTTTTAAAAAATTAAATAAATAAAATAAGGATTGAGGAGTGACTTGTACACCATTTGAGCCCACCTCCATCTCACCCCTGCAGAGCCCCAGAGACACAGCCCTCCAGAGCTCAGACCCAGTGGGACTTGACTCCACAGGCAGAAAACCCTGTTTGTCTATGGGCCCTTTGGAATCACCAGGTCTTCGGGGCTCCTGAAGGATAGCCCCGACCTGGCCTCACCTGGCCCCTGGCCCCAGTGCCCCTGGTGATATCCAGGTGCTGGGCTGTGATCACCGCCTCCCACCAGCCCACCTCCACCAGCCCTTCCCAGAACCCTGCCCCAGGTGTTGGAACTGTGCACAGAGGAGGGAGCAGGCCCTGAGGGAGGCCTGGAGGGGCTGCCGATGGTGAAGGCTGCTGTGTCTAGCTGTTTCCTTCCGGACCCACTCCCTCTGGGCTGCATCCCCGGCTGGTCCAAGCCCTGATCCCTGGGATCTGGGGACATCTTCCTGTTTGCTGTTCCCTGAGAACCAGGCCTCCCTCTGGAGAGGATCACAAGCTTGGGTTTCACTCTGGGCTTAAACTTGGAAACCCCCCAGGGGCATGGCTCTGACCGAGATGTTTTCCTCCAGCCTGTTGCCCAGTGCCCATTCCTCAGACCTCAGCTTCACCTCCAGTGTCATCGGCAGGGTGAGCTGGACGCCTACGGGTCTGAGAAGGCGCCTGGGTTCCCAGCATCAGTTGGCCACCCTCTGCTTAAGAAAGCGCCAGTGTCGTGGCACCCCCTGGTGGCTGATCCTAGGTAGTGTCATTGCCCAGCCCCAGTAAGGGAGGGCCTGGCCCCAAAGTCCGAGGGATCAGGGTGGAAAGGGGCAGAGCTTGGTGTGAAACTTCCCCTGGCCCCCAGCCATGTGCCTGGCTCTCCCCATGCTGAAGATGCTGAGGCTAGTTCCAGTGCCCGCATTGTGAAGATCTCCGAATCCCACCTCTCTGTTCCTCCCCAGCCAGATGGCTCCATTTCACACACAATACACTGAGGCCCAGAGAGTGGGGAGACAGGCCAGGGAGGCCACCTGGAGCCTGGCACAGTGGCCTCATTTATTGTGCTGCTCTGCTGCTCACAGGAGAAGCCCATCCCCCAAAGTCCTCTTCCTGGTCCTGGTGAGTATTTTGTCCCTGGATTGCTTGTCAGCCTTGTCTGCCTGGAGCAATCAGTAGCCAGCAGGTTCCCCGCCTTTCCTGGAGTCCGAGGCAGCTGCCCAGCCACCAGCCGTGTGGACGATGGCTTGCACCACAGCGATGAAGGTGGACGCGATCTGGGTGTGATGGTGCCGGGTCTCCAGGGCTGCAGTCACTGCCTGGGGGTGGGAGGAGAGGGGAAGCCTGAGCAGGGCTCCAGATGCCACCTGAACCACATCTGTGTGGTCACAGGCCTCAGCCCAGGTGGTGCCATTTCAGGCCAGGTCATCAGAAAGAGCAGGTTGGGGCCTGCTGGGTCTCATTGGAGCAGGGGGCTTGGCCCTCATGGCACAGGGGCTCCAGATGGCCCAGGCACTAGAGAGAGGACACCAACCATTGTCCACTCTGTGATGATCCAGGCCTCCAGCCCAGGATGCCCTGGGGCCCCACACCGTGACTCAGTTTCTCCAACCCCCAGCCCACCTGGTCAATGTTTCTCTCCACTGTCGTGACGTTGGGCAGAAGCTGGTTGTGCAGCCGGGGCTCCTCCACGGCCCGCTTCACGTCATAGTCGAACCAGAGGTTGTAGATGATGGCCTGGGGCATGGGAGTGTGATCAGCATGGCTTGGGGGCTGCGCAGGATGGGCACGGCCAGGGAGAAAAGGTGTGACACATACCAGTGCAGTGGCTGTGGTGATCTGTGTGCCCCCAGCAGCTCCCACCACCATCCGGACCTGGCCGTCCTGGCCCACCATGATCGTCGGGCACATGGACGAGAGCGGCTGCTTCCCTGCGGCCGATGGGAGAAGACAGGGATGCCCGTCAGCTGCCTGCCCAGGACACCCGCCCCTCTCCACCCCAGTCCCCCACCCCCGGACCTCCACCCCATACCTGGCTGGATGAAATTGGCAGGTGAGGGGGGTACCCCAAACTCGTTGGTGATGCTGGGAGAGCTGAAGTCGTCCATTTCATTATTGAACAGGATCCCGCTGACCGGGGAGCGGACCTTGGAGCCAAAGCTACCGCCCAGCCAGGTCAGACAGTGCCCGACCTTGCCTGGCCCAGCCTGGTCCCTATCCACCCACTGAGGCTCAAACATACTCACTGAGAGGCCCAGGATAAGCTACCAAGGTTGGGCCTCAGTTTCCCACCAGGAAAAGAGGTGAGGAGCCACCTTACTGGATAAGTGGGCAGTCCCTGGGCCACCCGCCCCTGGCCCTTTCCCACCCAGGTGGCCCAGCAGCCCCTACTAGAGGTTGATGGTGCTGGTGGCGGACACAGCACTGCCGTCCTCTGCGACGACAGACAGGTGAGCAGTGCCCCCGTCATCCGGCGTGTAGAACTCGGGCTTGTAGTAGGAGATCGGGTGAGTGGTGTCGTCAGAGATCTGGGCCCGGAGCTGGGCAGCGAAGAACTCAGAGGTCATGTTGCGGATCACCTGCCGAGACCCCAGAGCTGGCCTGAGGAGGTGGGGAGGGAGGATGGGGAGGGGGCACAGGTCTCAGAAGGCCCCTGACTGTGACTCTGACCGCAACCCTCTGGCACCCACAACCTTCTGTGGCTCCCCAGGACCCAAGGGCAGGCCCAGGACCTTGCATGACCAGTCTGACTCCCTGTCTCTGTTGCATTCCAGCAACTCTGAATGTCTGTCTGCCTGGTCCTCAGCCTCCAGACCCTTGCTGCATTCAATCACTCATTCCTTCATGCAAAAAATATTTCTAGAGTTTGCACTGCATGCCTGGCACTGGGGAATCAATGGGGAACAGACACTTAGGTCCTGCTCTCATGCCAAGAAAAACAAACACACACAGGGAAAGTGCTGAAACCACAAGCCAGGTAAGGGGAATCAAGAGGCATGAGGTATGGGCAGAGTGGTCAGGGAGGGCTTCTCAGAGGAGGCAACGTGTGAAAAGAGCCTGGAATGTGGCCTAAATGGTCAGTGCAAAGGCCCTGAGGCAGGTGGTATAGGCTGGTGAGCGATAGGCAGAGAGTGAATGGAGTGGGGTGGGGAGAAGAGGATGAAGATGCAGGCTGGGGCCCATCCCACAGGACCTCCTAGGTCCCATAACAACTGGCTTTTGCTCTGTGCCATGCAGGCTTAGGGCAGAGGAATGAGCAGGCTGGGGAGTGTTTTCACAGGGTCCCTCTGGCAGCTATGACGGGGATAAGGATAAAGCCCAAAGGGGAGGCTGTGGGTATCCACCAGGCAAGAGATGATGGCCTGGGTGGGAGAAAGAGAAGAATCAAGGATGGCGCCGACTAGCGAGGTAAACCCTGCAGAAGGGGCAGGTTTGGGGATGGTCAGGAGCTTGATTTTGGATACTTCATCAGACCTGAAGAGCATGGGTGAACGTATAAAAAAAATAAATAAATAAGCATGGGTTCACGGGCAAGGGCGGGCTGAGAGATGAACATGGAGGTATTGACATTGAGTGGCTGCTGGATGCCATGAGCCTGGCTAAGGTCCCCAAGGCAGTGGCGAGGAGGAGATGAGGAGGTCAAGGAGGAGACAGAGAGGATGGACCCGAAGGCCGAAGAAAATGCCTCAAGAGAGTTTCAACACCGGGCGCGGTGGCTCACGCCTGTAATCCCAGCACTTTGGGAGGCCGAGGCCTGTAATCCCAGCACTTTGGGAGGGCGGATCACGACGTCAGGAGATCGAGACCATCCTGGCTAACACAGTGAAACCCCGTCTCTACTAAAAATACAAAAAATTAGCTGGGCGCGGTGGTGGGTACCTGTAGTCCCAGCTACTTGGGGGGCTGAGGCAGGAGAATGGCGTGAACCTGGGAGGCGGAGCTTGCAGTGAGCCGAGATCCCGCCACTGCACTCCAGCCTGGGGGACAGCCTGGGGGACAGAGCGAGACTCCGTCTCAAAAATAAAATAAAATAAAGTTTCAGCAACACCCCACGGATTAGTTGACCAATCCCAGGGAAAGGTGTTCTGTCTGAATCTGCCCTCAAGGAAACAGAAAGGCAAATCCACGATGTGGGACATTTTCCAAGACTACTGCCCTGGGCTTTAAAAATCAACAAAATAGGCCAGGCACGGTGGCTCATGCCTGTAATCCCAGCACTTTGGGAGGCCAAGGCAGGCGGATCACGAGGTCAGGAGATCGCGATCACGGTGAAACCCCGTCTCTACTAAAAATACAAAAAATTAGCTGGGCGGTGTGGCGGGCGCCTGTAGTCCCAGCTACTCGGGAGGCTGAGGCAGGAGAATGGCGTGAACCCAGGAGGCGGAGCTTACAGTGAGCCGAGATAGCGCCACTGCACTCCAGCCTGGGCAACAGAGCGAGACTCTGTCTCAAAAAAAAAACACACCTGTAATCCCAGCGCTTTGGGAGGCTGAGGTGGGAAGATGGTTTGATCCCGGGAGTTTGAGACCAGTCTGGGCAAGACCCTGTCTCCAAAAAAAATACAAAAATTATCCAGGTTTGGTGGCACATGCCTCTGGTCCCAGCTGCTCAGGGGGCTGAAGTGGGAGGATTGCTTGAGCCCTGGAGTTTGAGGCTGCAGTGAGCCAAGATCACACCACTGCACTCCAACCTGGATGACAGAGACTCTGTGTACAAACAAAAACACAACAAAAACAAAACGCCAAGGGAGCCTACTGTAGGTAAAGAGAAGGGACAGCAGGTTGTGTCACCCTGACATCCTGCTGTGCTATGTTCAAGTCTCACTTTTGAGACACACCCTGAGGTGTGACATCAGTAACCTACTGTGGAATCCCTCAGAAAAACACAAATCCCAATAGATGTGGGTGGAGACGGAGAGAGTTAGGAAATCCGGCAGAAACGTCCACACTGCAGACTCCAGGAAAAGGGAACATTGATGCTTGGGCAGTTTTGGGGTTTTTTTTTACATTTTTGTAGGTGCGAAAATTTGCAAAATGAAAACTCGAGGAGAGTGTGGTGAGCTGTGTGAGATGCTGCTGAGTGGGGCCTGATGGGGAAACTGAGGCTGGACATGGCGATCTGGTGGCATGGGGATAGAGCAGGGGAGGGGATACCCTGAAGGGAGAGAGGACATAGCCCAGCCATGTTTGCTCTAAGAGGAGCAAAGGACAGAAGGAGGCAGCAGATAGAAGTTTCTAGAGCAACAACAGCTGCCTTTCTTTCGGGAATAAGCCGTGATAAAGAAGTAAATCATCAGAGGCAGAAAGGAGCATTGTAGGAACAGCACCCCGAGCCAGCGAGTAGATGAAGGAGCTGGCCTTAGCCAAAAAGGAGGGCAGAGGGACACGCTGCAGTGGCTCTGTCCCCTCAGAGAGACAAGACACCAGGTCACTGGCTGCAGCGGGAGTCAGAGGTGCAGAATGCTCACGGGGAAAGAGAAGACACCACCCAGGCAGCTGACGCCCCTCCTGGGAGATCATTGGTCAGTGTGGGGGGGTCTGCAGATCTGCCCAGGAATGCCAAGGACCCAAGTAGGTAAGGAGGGATGTGAGGATCCTCAGCGGGAAGGGATATGACAGGGTCTTATAGGGACCCAGCGTGGAGCTGGGGCAACTACTGAGTGAGTGGGTCAGGTGGTGCAGGGCTGAGGGTGGCATCTGGGAAGCGTTAGTTTGGAGTGACAGGGAGTGGGTGGCCGAGGTCTCTGTTCACCTGGCCCTCTCCCTTTCACCCATCCATCTCACCATGCCCGAGGGCTGCAATGCCCCCATGCATTCCTCATCTCAGCACTGAGCACTCGAGAACCACAGCATGTGCAAAGGACCTGAGGTAGGAGGGTGGCCACTAATTCCCCACACTGTCAGTTCTGTGCGGCAGAAGCCAAGACTGGGGGTCACCCACGAGTCCATCCGAGCACACAGTAGGCCCGCAATCGAAGTCTGTGGCAGGAATGGATTCATAAAGCATATGTGAGGCTGTAGCCACCCTGGGGAGCCCACCTGATGCCTCTACGGCAAGCCCCACACCCACAGTGGGCCAGCCCCTGCCCCTTACCTCAGTCACATCCACAAACTTGGGGTCCCCAAGCAGGGTCCTCTTGGCGTAGGCAAACCGGAAAGCCTCTACGATGCGGTGGTACGTCAGGCCCTTCTGCTCGGGGGTCTCCACGCTCTCCCGGGAGAAGTTGTACCCTGGTTGATCAGAGCCAGGTGCATGTTGCTGAGCCCCAGAGGCTCTGAGGGGCTCAGAGGGTTAACACCTGCCTGAGCCACTTTGCCCACCTCAAGGAGCGTTTAATAACCAATAGCAGCAGCTGCTTCAGAAGGCTGTGGTGAGAGTGAAGTAAGGTGAGGGCTCCCGAGCCTGGACCTCACGTCACGCATCAGCTCTGGCCATTCAATGACCAAGTGGCAGGGTCACCCACTGGACCGGGGTACCCTCTGGACCGGCCCTGCAGCCCTGAGCTCCTGCACCTCTCTCCCTCCTGATGACTCCTGTTCCTCCTCCAACCCTTGAGCATTGCCCGCTTCAGCCCTGTGACTCTGCACTGCCTCCTTCAGGACATGGTGAGCTGTGACGCAGGGACACACCTCGGGAGCTCAGTGATGGAAAGACGTGGCATGGGGGGCGAGCAGAGATGCAGCAGGGGTGGGGCGTGGGGAGAGAGAGGCAGTGTCATGGGTCCTACCACACGGCTGTGGTGCGACCACTCACCTTTGAGGATGTTGAGGATGAGGGCCAGCACGGGCCCGCTGAGCGGCGCACTGGGCATGTAGAGCACCGCGTCTCCCAGGCTGATGTTCAGCGGGTGCTCGATCAGCTCAGCACGGTAGTTGTTCAGGTCCTCAGCTGTCACAATGCCCCCTGCAATGGGACAGCAGCTCAAATGGGCGCTGGGATGGGGCTGCACCACTGCGTGGAGGATGGAGCTGCAGCAGTGGTGTTGGGGGCAGGCATGGCTGCACCATGGTGGTGGGGAAAAGCCTGTACCTACCAGGGAGGACAGAGTGCACTACTGGAGGGGTGGGACTGTGCCCTGGGAGGGGGCCACAGGCAACCTCACCTCCTTGGGAACCTCATCAGCTCCGGCACTCCTGTCTCCCTGACACTGCTCACCACCCAACAGCCAGGCTGGGGCCACCTGCCCTTTGCCTGCTTGGCTTACTGGCTTCCTGTCTGCCTTCTCTCATCTGTGGCCACAGAGTGTTTTCTTTTTTTTTTTTTTTTTAGAGATAGGATCTTGCTCTGTCACCCAGGCTGGAGTGCGGTGGCTTAATCACAGCCTTGAACTCCTGGGCTCAAGTGATCCTCCAGCAGACCCTCCCCAGTAGCTGAGACTAAAGGCACAACTACACCCAGCAAATTTTAATTTTTTTGTTGTGTTTTGCTATTTTTTTTTTTTTTTTGAGACGGAGTCTCGCTGTATCGCCCAGGCTGGAGTGCAGTGGCGCGATATCGGCTCACTGCAAGCTCCGCCTCCCAGGTTCACGCCATTCTCCTGCCTCAGCCTCCCAAGTAGCTGGGACTGCAGGCGCCCGCCACCACACGTGGCTAATTTTTTTGTATTTTTAGTAGAGACAGGTTTCACTGTGTTAGCCAGGATGGTCTCGATCTCCTGACCCCATGATCCACATGCCTCGCCCTCTCAAAGTGCTGGGATTACAGGCATGAGCCACCATGCCCGGCCGGGTTTTGCTATATTTCTTTTCACTATGCTTTGAATTTTTTGTTTTCTTGTTCCCCACCCCCACCCCCACTATATTTATGTAGTTTCTCAATATTTTTTTTGTAGACTCACTATGTTGCCCAGGCTTGTCTTGGACCTCCTGGCCTCAACTTCTACCTCAGCCTCCCAAAGTGTTGGGATTACAGGCACGAGACACCAAGCTTGGCCTCAGAGGGCCTTTTCTTTTTTTTTTTTTTGAGATGGAGTCTCACTCTGTGGAGTGCAGTGGTGCAATCTCGGCTCACTGCAACCTCAGCCCCCCAGGTTCTAGCGAGTCTCCTGGCACAGCCTCCCAAGTAGCTGGGATTACAGGCACAACCTACCATGCCTGACTAATTTTGCATTTTTAGTAGAGACAGGGTTTCGCCATGTTGGCCAGGCTGGTCTTGAACTTCTGACCTCAGGTGATCCACTCGCCTCGGCCTCCCAAAGTGCTGGGATTACAGACGTGAGCCACCGCGCCTGGCTCAGAGGGCCTTTTCTAACTGGAGAATTCCTGCCAGTGTCCCTGCCGCTTGGCCTCTTCTCCTCATGATGAATGAATAGAGGAGGGAGGCTCTTAATTCTCCTGGAGTCAGCTCCAGACAGACAGGGTATTGGCATGCCAATTTCCAGCCTCAGTGGTAAAGGTCGACACGCTAATCACCCTCCTCCATGAAACAGTGACAAAAATTACCTGAAGAAAGCCACAGCCAAGCTCCAGGCCCCTGCCCCACAAATCCCCTTCCCCATGCCTCTCTCAAGGCGACCCTCATCCATTGTAACCCTCTTGGTGAATCAAAGCGCCCTCTACTGGGCCTTAGCCCAGCTGTTCCTCTGCTAGGAATCCCTCCCTCTCTCTGCCTAACAAAGTTATCTGCAGCCCAGCCGCCACCTCCTCCAAGAAGTCCTCCTGGATCTTCAGGCTGTATTCTAGTGCTTCCCTAGCCCTGGCTCTTGCCTACACCTGCATTTACCCCAACAGGGACTTGCTCTCCTGGACTGTGTGGCCTCTCTTGGTTTTGATATAAGCAGGAGCTGTGGACCCACATGGCCAGTCACTGACCCTCCTCCACCAGGAACTTCCTGCAGGCTCAGGCAAGACAGGAGGACCCCATGGCTCTGGGCTACAGCTCAGGGTTTCCACTGCAGAGTTCCTCACCCAGGCCCCTGAGGTTACCCACTCACCGGCCGCCTGGATGTCCTTCACAATCTGGGCCGTGAGGCTGCCGTTGTAGAAGGCCTGGGCACCCTCGATGGCCAGCGTCTCGTAGGTGTCAGCCAGCCGCGGCAGGGTCAGTCTCTCCCCCTCCCGAAGCACCTTTCTATCCCGGCAGAACACCTCACTGGGGCAGAGGGGGCTCATGTGAGGCAGCAGGTGGGGTGGACTCAGCTACACCACCCCCCACACCTGCCCACACGGGAGACCAGCACAAAGCAGGGGCAGCGCCTGTCACAGGTGGGTGGCCCTGTCACTCAGCGCTCGTCCTCCTAGTGTCCCTTCCGGGAGCCTCCTAGTGTCCCATGCCACTCAGGACACATGGCCAGCCACAGTGGCCACTGGGACCCCACGCTCAGAATGTGTCCCCACACGTGGTGGGAAGGGTCTGTATCTCCTCATCCCATTATCAGCACAGGGTCCTGAAGGCAGAGGGCCGCTCCACTGCTGCTACGGCCTGCAAGGTCCTTGGGCTGTGCCTGCCCTGCCTGTGTCAGGGGGCCGCACCCACAGACATACCACAAGACAGGCTGCTGCTCGATGACGGTCCGCTTGTTTTCCAGGGCTGCCGCCAAGCCCTTGCCCACGGGGAAGCCCTGGCGGGCCAGCTGGATGCTGGGCTGGAAGAGGCGAGCCCAGGGCAGCCGCCCATGCCGCTGGTGTGCCAGCTCATAGCCTCGGATCTCCCCAGGCACTGCCACTGACAGCCCCCCTGGGGAGAGAGAGCCACAGTTAGTGACCCTGAGTGGGGGACATCGGGATCTCTCGCAGGCAGCATCCCAGGCACAGTCCCTGACTCATTTTACAGATGGGGCAATGAGGCTTAGGAGGAAAGATTTTTTTTTTCTTTTTTGAGTTGGGGTCTTGCCATCTTGCCCAGCCTGATCTCGAACTCCTGGATTCAAGCAATCCTCCCACCTCAGCCTCCTGAGTAGCTGAGATTACAGGCGTGAACACCACACCCAGCAGAAGGGGATTTTTAATTTATTTATTTATTTTTTAATTTTAATTTTTTTTTTTAGGAGGGGATGTTTAATTTTTTTTTTTTAGGAGGGGCTCAGCAGGTAGGAGTGTACATGGACCAGGGATGTCTGAGGAGGGCACAGCAGGGGAAGCAGTAGCATGTGGCCGGGTTTTGCTGTCCCAGGATGAGGTGTCTGTCTGTGCAGGTGCCTGCATGTCTAAAATCCTGTGCCAGGCCAGACCCCCTCCCATCTCGCTGACCACAAGGCCTTATCCTGTAAGACTCATGGGCTCCACCAGAATGTGCCAAAACAAGAGCAGATCCCACCCTGACCGAGGTCAAGCACAGGCCACCTTCAAGACACAGCCAGCCCCAAGAAAGGGCTCCCTGCCTCTTTTCTACTGCCCCAGAGAGGCAAGACTGAGCCTTAACCTCCTTCCTGTCCCCTCTCCCAGCCTCAGTTTCCCCATCCAACTATAAGGGTTTTTGTTTGTTTGTCTGTTTTGAGACAGGGTCTCACTCTGTTGTCCCAGCTGGAGTGCAGTGGTGCAATCATGGCTCACTGCAGCCTTGGCTTCCCAGGCTCAAGCGATCCTCCCACCTCAGCCTCTGAAGTACCTAAGACTACAGACACACCCCACTACACGTGGCTTTTTTTTTTTTTTTGAGATGGAGTTTCACTCTTGTTGCCCAGGCTGGAGTGCAATGGCACAATCTTGGCTCACCCCAACCTCCACCTCCCGAGTTCAAGCAATTCTCCTGCCTCAGCCTCCCAAGTAGCTGGGATTACAGGCATGCACCACCATGCCTTGCTAATTTTTGTATTTTTAGTAGAGACGGGGTTTCACCAGGTTGGTCAGGCTGGTCTTGAACTCCTAACATCAGGTGATCCATCCTCCTCAGCCTCTCAGAGTTCTGGGATTACAGGCGTGAGCCACCACTTCCAGCCTAATTTTTTATTTTTATTTTTTGTAGAGACAGGGGTCTTGCTACATTGCCAAGACTGGTCTCAAACTCTGGCCTCAAGCAATCCTCCCACCTCAGCCTCCCAACATGCTGGGATTACAGGTGCACTCAGCCTATAAGGGGTTTTGCCTTCCAGTTCTGACTTTTGAGGAGGTCATTGGAAACAGACCCCTGGGCCTGCTTCCCCCCTGAGCCCCACTGCCCATATGGACACTACAGACACTGACCCTTTGCCCAGAAAGGTACAACTATGGCCTCTGCCCCCAGGTACTCTCCTGCTCTTGCGAGAGATGATGGGGCCATTTGGCTTGGCTTGGCGGCTGCGGCTCCAGAACTGCCTCTCCCACCCTGAAGCCTGGCACAAGTTTCCAAGAGCTGGTGGTTTCAATTCCTAGAAGCTGCACATACATCCCGGAAGGTCTGACACCCAGCATATGATTCCTTCCACCTTGTAGTTAGACAGAAGTTCTTTTTTGTTTTGTTTTTTTTTCTTTGTTTGTTTTTGAGATGGAGTCTTGCTCTGTCTCCCAGACTGCAGTGCAGTGGCATGATCTCAGCTCACTATAACCTCCGCCTCCCAGGTTCAAGCGATTCTCCTGCCTCAGCCTCCCGAGTAGCTGGGATTACAGGCACAGGCCAGCACGCCAGGCTAATTTTTGTATTTTTAGTAGAGATGGGGTTTTGCCATGTTGGCCAGGCTGGTTTCAAACTCCTGACCTCAGGTCACCCACCCACCTCAGCCTTCCAAGGTGCTGGGATGACAGGCGTGAGCCACCGTGCCCAGCCAAGACAGGAGAAGTTCTAATCTTTGATAGTAGACCAGGGTGACGATGCTTAGCAACAGTATTTCGTATATTTCAAAGTAACGAAGAGAGGACTATGGTGCTAACACCCAGAAATGAAAAATATTCAAGGTGACGGAGACCCCAAATACCCTGCCTTGATCATTATACACTCTATGCATGTAACGAGCACTCACATGTACCCATAAATACAGAAAATATCATGTATCAATATCAGAAAAAAAATCTTCTCCTTATCTCAGGCCAATCAGACTCTCATGCCACCACACTTGCCAAGTTCTCTGGTGACCCCCACACTGCCAGACCCAGTGCCCCTCTCAGCTTTACTGGGCTCATCACTCTCCCTGAGAGCCGCCCCTGCATCCCAGCACCTGGCCCCACCCGAGTCTCCCCCGCCTGCCATCCTAGCTCCTACTCTCCCCTCTGTCTTTGCTCTCTCTCCTGGTGGTCTGCTTGACATCTGAGCTTCAGCCTCCATTTATGCACTGACAACTCCCAAATTGACCTGCTGGCCTGGACTGCTCCTCTGATCACCAGACCTGAGGATCTACCTGCCTGCTCGAAGAAAGCATCTCAAACTTCAACGTGCCCAAAACCGAGCTCCTGAGTGTCTGCTCAACCTGCTTCCTGAGAACCCTGCCTGTCTCCATTAGGGTCACCCCGTCCTTCCAGGTACAGACAAAAGATCAGGGGTCCCCGGGGACTCCCTACACAAGCATCACACCCAACCCATCCTCAAATCCGCAGACTCCACTTCCAAGTGTGTCTGTCCAGCGTCAGCCACTTCCCAGCACCCTCTCCACGAATTACTGCAGTGACCTCCGGACAGGTCCCCACATGCTCCCTGCCCCTTACACAGCAATCCAAGGGGTCCATAGGCCAGATCCATCCCCTTCCACTCACATACTCCATGAGCCCCCACTTCCCTCAGACAGGAAGCAGAGGCTTCACCATAACCTAAGAGATCCCACACAACCTGGGCCATTCCCCTTGGGTCACTTGCTGCAGCCTCCCCAGCTCCCCACAGGGCTCTGTCCCTGCCATCACACCTGGATAGCAGACCAGGAGATAGCTCCCCTGACCCCATCTCTGCCTCTAGGTCTTTGCTCAGATGTCCCCTTCCCTAGCTAGGTCACCCTCTATAGAGTCCCAGATTTTGAGGCCCTCCAGATCTGTTTTTCTACAGCCCGTAACACACCTGCACCTGCCTAGTTTCTCCTCCCACCTGGAGTGTCACAGATTTCATCTGCCGTCTTTGTTTTTCACCCCAGCTTCAGGAACAACAGCTGATTCTTTAAGAGAATGCTCAATACATTCTAGTTAAATAAATGATTCTAAGAGTCCACAAGGTGCCAAGCCTATGATTCCCGCATTCTCTTACCCTGAGCAACTTCATGTCTACAGATGCTGAGTTTCTCAATGAGTATTAAAAAAAAAAATGAAAGATTGATCGGGCACAGTGGCTCACGCCTGTAATTCCAGCACTTTGGGAGGCCGAGGCAGGGGGATCACGAGGTCAGGAGATCGAGACCAGCCGGGGCAACATAGTGAAAACCCGTCTCTACTAAAAAATACAAAAAATTAGCTGGGCATGGTGGCAGGCGCCTGTAGTCCCAGCTACTCGGGAGGCTGAGGCAGGAGAATGGCATGAACTCAGGAGGCAGAACTTGCAGTGAGCCGAGATCGTGCCACTGCACTCCAGCCTGGGCGACAAAAAAAAAAAAGAAAAAAAAAAAATCAAAGATTGAGTATGTTGCAGAAGACTCCAAAGGGCACCACCCAGGACCCCCACCTGAAGTCTAAGGCCTGCTATGGTGAGTGTGTCCTGCCCCTCCATCCTCCAACTTGTTTTTTTTGAGACGGAGCTTCATTCTTGTTGCCCAGACTGGAGTGCAGTGGCATGATCTCGGCTCACTGCAATCTCCTCCTCCTGGGTTCAAGTGATCCTCCCACCTTAGCCTCCCAAGTAGCTGGGACCATAAGCACACACCGCCACACCTAGCTAATTTTTTTTTTCTGTTTTTTGTAGAGATGGAGTCTTGCTATGTTGCCCAGGCAGGTCTCAAACTCCTGGGCTCATGCGCTCCTCCTGACTTGGCCTCCTAAAGTGCTAGGATTAGAGGCGTGAGTTGTTGAGACCCTCCCATCCTCCAACTTTTATCTCACAATCTATTGTGCCTCCTTTGGGGACAGACAGTGGCTTCCTGGATGGACAGTGGCTTCCCTTCAGGTACCTGGGGAATTTGGGGGCCTCCTCTCCACTTAAGACCAGATTAGAAAAGAGAGACTCCACCTCACATTCTAGAGCGCCATCCCCACAAATGAACAAATGAGTGAATGGGATGCCTGTTGAAAAGGCAGGATATAGACAGCCTGGGTTCAATTTTAGCTTCACCACCTCCCAGCTGTGTGACCTCAACTGATTTGCGTGACCTGTCTGAGCCTCAGCATCCCCACCCTGTAAAATGGGAATCCACACAGCATCCCCTAGCCCAAAGGAGCAGGGAAGGTTGTGAGAGGCTCATGGGTGAAAAGCACAGAGCAGAGCGTGGGCCCCAGTGAGCCCTGGTCCATGAGGTCTGCTAGCATAATAATTATTCTCTCCATGTGCTGCATAGGGTGGCCCCGGAGGCCTTAGCAGAAATAACAGAAGCTCCCGGCCCTTTACCGTGG
The DNA here is from genome assembly GCF_029281585.2 of Gorilla gorilla gorilla. NCBI lineage: Eukaryota > Metazoa > Chordata > Mammalia > Primates > Hominidae > Gorilla > Gorilla gorilla. The sequence continues at coordinate 22,149,463 of NC_086018.1, read as the reverse complement.
TGATGATGGTCCTGACCACTCACTGTGGGAGGGTGCTATGGGGACAGGAAGGGATGGGGGGTGCTAGAACTGCCCCTGAACCCTGACGGGAGCAGGCTCCTGTGGGCAAGGCCCCTTCCCGGTGGCTCAGCCATCTCTGCACCCACGCCCCAAGTCTGCAGCATGGCTTACCCTTCTGGGATTGCTCCGAGCTGTTGAACATGCTGGCAAAGGCCAGCCTGGGGGCCACCTCGCGGGCGTTGATGACCTCAGCTTTTCCTAGAAGGAGAAGCAGGTAGGCAGGCCCGCCCGCCCAAACCCTTTATGCCACGTGAGCCTGGGGGCCACCCAGCTGTGCCTCGGCCCAACCCACACCCCCTGCCCCCTCCCTCTCCTCTCCCAAGGCACTCACGTGTGGTGCTGTTGTAGATGGTGAGGAAGAGGCCACCCCCGATGCCCATGCTGTGGGCATTCATGAGCCCCACACACAACAGGGCTGCAATGGCTGCATCCACCGCAGAGCCACCGTCCCGCAGTGCGTCCCTGCCATGTGGCACATAAAGGCATGAGAACCTGCAGGCTTCCACCCTGGCCCCGCATACACACCCTGCTGCCCACCTGCCCAAAGGAGGATGGAAGAGAAGTCCATTTGAGTTTTAGGGTTTTTGTTTTTAGTTTCTTTCTTTTTCTTTTTTTTCTTTTTTTGAGATGGAGTCTTGCTCTATTGCCAGGCTGGAGTGCAGTGGCACGATCTCAGCTCACTGCAACCTCTGCCTCCCGGGTTCAAGCCATTCTCCTGCCTCAGCCTCCTGAGTAGCTGGGACTACAGGTGCATGCCACCACGCCCAGCTAATTTTTGTATTTTTAGTAGAGATGGGGTTTTACCATGTTGGCCAGGATGGTCTCTATCTCTTGACCTCATGATCCGCCTGCCTTGGCCTCTTTTTTTTTTTTTTTTTTTTTTTGAGACAAAGTCTCTCTTTGTTGCTCAGGCTGGAGTGCAGTGGTGTGATCTCGGATCACTGCAGCCTCAGTCTCCTGGGCTCAATTGACCCTCCCATCTCAGCCTCCCAAGTAGCTGGGACTATGGGCACATGCCACCATGCCCAGCCAATTTTGTTTGTTTGTGTATTTTGTAGAGATGGGGTTTCATCATGTTGCCCAGGCTGGTCAAGAACTCCTGTGCTCAAGTGATCCACCCACCTTGGCCTCCCAAAGTGCTGGTATTACAGGCATGAGCCACTGTGCCCAGCCTTTGTTTTATGAGACAGGGTCTCACTTTGTCACCCAGGATGAAGTGCAGTGGCACAGTCTTGGCTCAATGCAGCTTTGACCTCCTGGGCTCAAGCAATCCTCCCACTTCAGTCTGCTGAGTAGCTGGGACTACAGGTAAGAACCACCACACCTGGCAATTTTTTGTCTTTTTTGTAGAGATAGGGTCTTTCTATGTTGCCCAGGCTGGTCTCAAACTCATGGTCTAAAGCAATCCTATCGCCTCAACCTCCCAAAGTGCTGCGATTACAGTTTCCTCTTTTTCTTTTCTTTTTCTTTTTTTTCTGAGACGGAGTTTCACTCAGTTGCCCAGGCTGGAGTGCAGTAGCATGATCTTAGCTCACTGCAACCTCTGCCTCCTGTGTTCAAGCGATTCTCCTGCTTCAGCCTCCTGAGTAGCTGGGATTACAGGCGCACACCACCATGCCTGGCTAACTTTTTATATTTTCAGTAGGGACAGAGTGCACCATGTTGGCCAGGCTGGTCTCGAACTCCTGACCTAGGTTGGTCTGCCCGCCTCAACCTCCCAAAGTGCTGGGATTACAGGTGTGGACCACCTTGCCCAGACAGTTTCCTCTTTATCAAGCAAACAAATGTACATGACTTTTATAATTGGGACAAAAAGGGAAATTGCTATACTTTATTAATAACATTTTTTTTTTCCTGGCTAGAGATGGTGGCTTATACCTGTAATCTCAGCACTTTGGGAGGCCAAGGTGGAGGATCACTCGAGGCCAGGAGTTCAAGACCAGCCTGGGCAATAGAGTGAGACCATCTCTAGAAAATAGTCTTTTTTAATTAGTCAGGTGTGATGCACGCCTGTAGTCCTAGCTACTCAGGGGGCTGAGGTGGGAGGATCGCTTAAGCCCAAGAGTTCAAGGCTGCAGTGAGCTATGATCATGCCACTGCACTCCAGCCTGGGTGACAGAACAAGACCCTGTCTCAAAATATGAAAAACATAATATTTTTTCTGTTTAAGTCTTTAGGAGGGAACTGATCTTTGTATATAACATGAGATAAGAGTCTAAAATAGAATAAAACAGTAGAAGCCAGGCACCATGGCTCACACCTGTAATCCCAGCACTTTAGGAAGCTGAGGCGGGAGGATCATTTAAACCCAAGAGTTTGAGGCTGCAGTGGGCTATGATCGCTCCCCTATACTCCAGCCTGGGTAACAGAGTAAGACTCCACCTTAAAAAAAGAATAAGCCTGGCCGGGCATGGTGGCTCATGCCTGTAATCCCAGCACTTTGGGAGGCCAAGGCAGGCGGATCACCTGAGGTCAGGAGTTTGAGACCAGCCAGACCATTATGGTGAAACCCTGTCTCTACTAAAAATACAAAAATTAGCCAGGACTGGTGGCGGGTGCCTGTAATCTCAGCTACTCAGGAGGCTGAGGCAGGAAAATCACCTGAATCCAGGAGGCGGAGGTTGCAGTGAGCCGAGATTGCGCCACTGCACTCCAGCCTGGGCGACAGCGTGAGACTCCGTCTCAAAAAAACAAAACAAAACAAAACAACAACAAAAAAAGAATAAGCCCTTCATGTCCCTGTTTGGGCAACAGCGTTCCTTGGGGGGAGGGGGGAGGGATGGCATTGGGAGATATACCTAATGCTAAATGATGAGTTGGTGGGTGCAGCACAACAACATGGCACATGTGTACATATGTAACAAACCTGCACATTGTGCACATGTACCCTAAAACTTAAAGTATAATAATAAAATAAAATTAGAAAAAGAAAGAAAGAAATTGTCTCCTAACCAAAAAAAAAAAAAAAAAGAATAAGCCGGGCGTGGTGGCTCACACCTGTAATCCCAACACTTTGGGAGGCCCAGGTGGGTGGATTACCTGAGGTCAGGAGTTCGAGACCAGCCTGACCAACATGGTGAAACTCCATCTGTACTAAAAACACCATAATTAGGCCAGGCGCAGTGGCTCACACCTGTAATCCCAGCACTTTGAGAGGCAGAGGTGGGAGGATCACAAGGTCAGGAGTTCAAGACCAGCCTGGCCAACATAGCAAAACCCTGTCTCTACTAAAAATACAAAAATTAGCTGGGCTTGGTGGCACATGCCTGTAGTCTCAGCTACTGTGGAGGCTGAGGCAGGAGAATCACTTGAACCTGGGAGGTGGAGGTTGCAGTAAGCCAAGATTGCACCACTCCCCTCCAGCCTGGGTAACAGAGCAATACTCTGTCTCGGAAACACACACATACACACACACACACACACACACACCACACACACAAATTTGTTGGGCGTGGTGGCACACTCCTGTAATCCCAGCTACTTGGGAGGCTTAGGCATGAGAATCACTTGAACTTGGGAGGCGGAGGTTGCAGTTAACTGAGATTGCACCACTGCACTCCAGCCTGGCAACAGAGCAAAACTCTATCTCTAAATAAATAGATAGATAGATAGATAGATAGATAGATAGATAGATAGATAGAAATAAGTAAAAATAACAACCAAACAACAAAACAGTGGAGTTGATCCAAAGAAACAGAGACTCTTAGAACTGAGAAAAGGGGCCCTGTTTGGCTCTAGGAGACCCACACCCTGCTCTCGGAGTCACCGTCCCCTTCCCAAAGGCTACTGAGAGAGTCCAAGCAAAGCTTACATGTGGGGAAACTGAGTCTCAGAGGGGTGAAGGTATTGCTCAGGTCCACTTGCCCAGTTTTCAGGGCCCATGTCCCATGCCCTGCCCCGCTCACCTCCCAATCTCTGAGCACTGCTTGGCATCCGCAGCCACGGCAGCCCTGGTGTACACATGGTTGTCAGGTTCCTTGGAGGCTGAGGGCAGCCAGAGACAGAGGCCGACAATGACCAGCACCAGGACCACGGCCAGCAGGCCCAGCACCACTAACTTCTTCTTCATGGCTCTGCTGCTCCCACGGGGTAAGGAGCAGGGTCAGGCCCAGCCTCAGACATTCCCTGGCCCCTCCCCAACAGGGCACAGTCTAAAGTCGGGCCTCAGAAACACAAGGCCTGTGTCTCCTTCCTGCTTCCCAGAATACGTGCAGGCTGTCCGACCCCCAGACCTTTGCATAGGCCATGCCCTCTGCCAGAAGCTGTGGGCCTCATCTCTGCCCTCCCAAATCCTCCCTGCTTATCTTCAGAGCCCATCCTGGTAAGAACCCCATCTCCAGCAGCAGCCCTTCCTGGGAGCCCCCAGATTTCCACACCCCTCTTTCTGCAGGGCCTTGCCTACCTCCTCACAGTGGCTGAGCCTCCACTGCTTAGGGAGAAGCTCCAGTAGGGATGGGCCTGGCCTGGTTTCTCCTGTGTCCCCCACCTCAGTCTAGAGCCTGGCATTGTCCAGGAGTCCTCTGAAGACCCTCCACCCCACCTGGAGCATGGGGTTTAGCTTCCATAGTGCCCACAATCAGAGCGCCCCACAGATTCGCTGCCATGGGGCCAGGACTTACCGTCCAGCAGCAGACAGGGGCCCCAAGCCTTGCCTGGGGTGTTGGCCACAAAAGACAGGAGGATTTGGTGGAAACAGCTGAGGAAATAACCGGGGTCTCCCTCACACTCTGCTGAAGCCTGTAGCCACAGAATCTTCTTCAGAGACTCTCTGATCAGGCAGCCTTCTCGTTCTCCTGAAGGTCAAGTGAGGTTACCTGAAGCACGCACAGCCCAGACCTTTCTGGGGGACTCCGTGTTACCTCCCTCTGCCTCTAGCTGGTTTCTCTGTCTCCAGTTGAACTCTGGAGGCAAAGAGGCTGTCAGTAACACATTTGTTTCCATGAATTCTCTCAGCATGTCTCCCAGGCACAGCTCAAAGAGGGTTTTGCACGGAGCAGGGCAGGTAGGGGACAGGGCATTCCTGCAGAAGCCCAGGATGTGCATGTGGTCAGCATGGCAAAGGGGGCTCAGGGGGCACTGCCAGCCTGCCCTGCTCTGACGCTGGACTTGCCACTCACCTGCTGTGGGGCCTCAGGCAAATCACTGAACTGTCCAGCCTGGATGACAGCAGCACCTCACTTGCCTTGCTGCTGGGAATGTCGTGAATAGAGTAGGTTAGACTGTGGGCAGGGCTTGGTGAATGGTAGCTGTGATTATCATCATGGCTGCACTGGGGACACCCCCAGGAGGCCTGAGTGGCACAGGTCTCTTGCTCACTGTATGTCCCCTGTGGACTCCCTTCCAGGCTGTGCAGTGAGTGGCAGCAGTGACCCTTGGGAAGTCTCATGGCTATGGCAGCAGGTGACAGGTGTGACAACAGGGAAGAGGGATGTGGTGACAGAGGTTGGGGTTCCCCTCTCCCACAGTCAGTTTCCCACAAAGGGCGGTGTCTGCCAGCAAGCCCCTCCAATGAGCCCCAAGCTGGGTTTCCCTCCACTCCACCCTGTCCCAGTGCAGAGCGTCTGACCTCAGAGGCAGACACACTGTCCCAGAGGTGGTCTATGAATGGAGTCCCCATGCCCTCCCCACACACAGGGAACATCCAAATGCCATCGTGGAAGGGTGGCCACCTCCCCAGGCTTGGTGGGCCTGGGGCCGATAGTGTGATACATTTGACCCCCTCCCAGCCCTGGATGCAGACACCAAGAGCAGAGAGACCTGGCAGTAGTCATGCAGCAGCGTACCACCCCACATCCCCAGCACAATCCAAAGCAGCCCCTCATCCCCACCGTGACCACCACAGCCTGAATCCAGGCGCCACCTGTTTCTGACCTGAACTCCCTCACAGCCCCTGCCTGCACTCCCTCCCTCCAACATCGCCTGCCCTTCAGTCTTCCAGAAAGCAGCTAGAGGGCTCTGTCTGTCCAACTACAGAACAGGCCCTGCCTCCTCCCTGCCCCGTTGGACAGCTCACACCCTTCACCAGGCCTGACAGCGCTCTTGCCACTCCAACACCCTGGGTCCCAGCCGGGAGTCCAGGTCAGGGTTAAGGGTTCCTGATAGAGACACCGATTCCTGGAGGTCCAAAGAGCCTCAGGAGCTGGGCCAGCAATATGCAGCATCTATTATGGACACAGAACATTCCCATCACATGGCCGGGTGCAGTGGCTCATGCCTATAATCCCAGCACTTTGGGAGGCAGAGGCAGGTGGATCACCTGAGGTGAAGAGTTCGAGACCAGCCTGGCCAACATGGTGAAACCCCCATCTCCACTAAAAATACAAAAAATTAGCCAGGCATGGTGGCAGGTGCCTGTAATCCCAGCTACTCAGGAGCTGAGGCAGGAGAATTGCTTGAACCCGGGAGGTGGAGGTTGCAGTGAGGCAAGATTGCACCACTGCACTCCAGCCTGGGCAACAAGAGTGAAACTCCGTCTCAAAAAAAATGCAAAAAACAAAAACAAAAGGACATTTCCACCACAAGTCATGGGGCAGGGGTCTGGCCTGGTCAGTGACCCCGTCCTAGCATGACAGCCCCCTGCACCAAGGAAGCTACCCAGTCCCGTCCACTGGGCCAGGTCATGCTGAGTGCCCTGGAGGGCATGGCCTCATCTCTCCCAGGCTCAGGGTCATGAGCTGAGCCCCCGGTCAGGGTCCTGGGGTGGTCCAACCATGACCCAGCCTCCCCTGTCTGTTAATCTGTCTACCCAAAGGCCCAAGTAGGCTCCTGGAGGAGCAGGGGGCACCCAGCCAGGCTCAGACTGCTGGGAAGAACAGGGAGGGGAGTAGGCAGTGCTGGGCCCTGTCCCTTCCTCCCAGGGCAGGTCAGCAAGGGAGGGTGGGCCCAGCCTCCCACAGGCAGATGTCCCCGGCTCGGAGGAAGACACCCTGCTGAGGTCCTGGGCTTCCATTTCCCATCCCTCCACCCTCAAAACTCACTGAAAGAATGTCCAAGCCCAGAGGCCTGGTTCTCACCCAAACAGCATGAGAGCTGCACACACTAGGGGAAACTGAGGCTAGAAAGTAGGTCAGCTGCCATGGTCAAACCCAGACCCCCTTCCTTGTGACCCTGATGGTCTTACCTGAGGCCTGGGGACAGTGAGGGCCCGGGAGAGCACCTCTTCCTCAGAAGACAGTTCTGGGCTGCACCCGCTGGGGAGGAAGAGACAGACTTGTCTGCCTGGGAAAGTTCCAGCCACAGAACTGGCTGGGCCCCCCCCCCAACTCTCCAGAGTGGCTCAGAGCCACGCCTGTGGCCCCCTGCAGCACTCCTCAGGGGGCCTCCGAATTGGGACTGGGATCTGGGGGTGGCCACCTCCGAGGAGGAGCAGAGGCAGGGAAGGAGCAGGAGCGGCCGGAGGACCCATGAGCTTACCTAGTCCAAGAGACCAGCCAGGGGGTGCCCAGCAGCCCTGGCGGACAGTGGGAGGCATCTGCACAGGGTGCAGGACAGGCAGGCCTCTCACGGAGGTCCAGCCTGGCTGGGAGGATGGGGAGGCTGACGTCACAGCAGCAAGGAGGCACACAGTGACTTGGCATGGTGACTCGGCCTGTCACCACATGATTAAAGTTCACGCAGCCCTGGGAGGGCCCTGGATGGCAGGTGCTATGAGCCGGGGAAAGGGTTTCCTTCCTTTCAGACTCAGTTCCCTCCAAAGGGCACTGTCTGCCCACGAGCCCCTCCAGTGAGCCCCAGGCTGGTTCCCTCTCTGGCTCTCCCTGTCCCTGTTCAGAACATCTGAACCCACAGCCAGTGTCCCAGAGATGGCTCTGGAGGCGGTGGAGTAGTGGTGCCCCTGGCACTAGGCCAGAACCCAGCCTAAGGGGCCTCACCACACGCTGCTGTCAATGCTAAAGGTGTGTTCCGGGAACATGGCCTGGGGCCCTGAGTGCAGACTGGTTCTGCTGCCCATCCAGAAACATTAGCACCCCAGGCCCAAGGAACAACCTGAACAGCCCAGAAAGGCAGGGCCCAGAGAGGGCCTGAGCTGGCCCAAGCTCACACAGCCCAGCAGTGCAGGCTTGGCCACTTGGTAACTGCCCCAAGTTACTGCATGTTTCTGACCAGCCCACCAAGAAGTCTGAGCCAGGAACAGCTGCAGACCCAGCCCAGGGGACTTTGGACAGTGCTGCCCATTCCCCTGTGGCCCTCATCTGCCAAGGATATGGGCCAGAGTCTCCCTGAGTCATGGCTCCCTCCCCTGCTCTGGGCCTGCTGTGTCTACGGTGCCGGAGAGCCCCTGCAGCCTCCACCTGAGGTCTATTCCGTGCCCATAACACCTACCCCACAATCATCCTTCCAGGCTGCCCCAGCTGACAGAAGGGGACATGAAGGCTGACCCAATATTGCTGCCTGCCTGGGTCACATACGCCTGTCCTGTCATCCACCGCTCTCAAATGGGCTCTGGACAGAACCCACCAGACACACAACTGTGAGATCCTCAATAGCCCTAGGGTGGAGGTGCTATGACCAAGTCCTTTCCCAGGCTATTCCTCCCCCTGAAGATCAGGGTGACTGGGAAGATAACAGGGCGGGAACCAAGGCCCCCATGACCTGTCCCTGAAGGCTAGACAGCCAACAGGAACATCAGGGGATTTGGCCCTGCTAAGTGGCTGCATTCCATGGCAGTCAGCCAGGAGGGGTCTAAAGTGGAGAGCCACAGGGCTCTGTCCCCTGCCCCGGCCTGCTCAGCAGTTTCCTCTCTGCCTGAGAGCATATAAGACATGCATGTTCTCACTCATAGGTTGGAATTGAACAATGAGAACACTTGGACACAGGAAGGGGAACATCACACACTGGGGCCTGTTGTGGGGTGAGGGGAGGGGGGAGGGATAGCATTAGGAGATATACCTAATGTAAATGACAAGTTAATAGGTGCAGCATACCAACATGGCACATGTATACATATGTAACAAACCTGTACGTTGTGCACATGTACCCTAGAACTTAAAGTATAATTTTATATATAGAATACTATATATAATATATATTATATAATATATTATAAAATTATATAAATATAATAATTATATAATATAACATATAATATATATTATATATTACATATAATACATATTATATAATATATATTATATATTTTATATAATATATATTACATATAATATATAATATATTACATATAATATATAATATATTACATATAATATATAATATATTACATATAATATATAATATATTACATATAATATATAATATATTACATGTAATATATTACATATAATATATAATATATAATATATACTACATATAATATATAATAATATATTACATATTGTATATATTATATATATATATATGACATACAGGATTCACAGCAGCAGGTGGGCAGGAAGAAAGTCTGAGTGGGCAAAGGATCGCCCAGATCCCTGCAGCTGACCCCAAAAGGAAAACCCTGGGCTGGGGAAAGTAGGGAGACAGAGCTGCCTTCAATGGGGCACAGCTGAAGCCTGGCAGCAGCTGAGGATTCCAGAGAGGGGAGACAGGAGGGGAGGCACTTTATCAAAGGACATGTTAATAGAAGCAGGGCCTACAGAATGAAGGAGGCTTTTCCTCACATGCTGAGTGTGTCACATTCTGTCCCAGTCAGCCCTCTACCCCCTGAATGCAGAGAGGGCACCTAGGGGGAAGTGGGTCTGGGGAAGCCATGTCACCTGAGGAAAGACTGCAGGGGCTGGCCTAGAAGTCTTCTGCAGACCCCACAGCTCTTGTCCTGGGCACATAAGGTAGTGAGTTCCCTGTCCCGAGAAGTGTGCAAGCCTCACTCACCCAGAGACACAGACTCTGGTGTCAGTACCACCCACTTCCAACACACATGCAAGGACACGGGCACACACAACTGAGCCTAATCTAGGCTGAGCAGAGCAGCTTCCCAGGATGCAGCAGAGAGAGGAGTATGAGGAAGAGGTAGACACGGCAGCCAGTCTGAAGTTTCCTGGTTAATCCTTCAACCCAGCTTGATGGCTTTGTCACCACAACCCCAGAGCCACAAGGGTGAAACCAGAGCACAGCCCCAACCCCATTCACAGGCAGGAAACTGAAGCTTAGACAAAAGGGATTTACCGAGGTCAGCTGGCCCCTGGAAGTCTGCAGACCTGCGGGTAAGCCCAGGACCCACCCACCCCTTACCCTGCCAGCCCCCAGCCTGGAGTCGCTATCCCTGGATATAAAAATGCACAGATCTCTGGCGGCTTCCCCAGGACTGCCTACACCCCTGGACTGGATGCTTACTACCCAGACGTGGAGTTGGAATCTGTCTCTCACAGTTTCCACCCTTGCGGCACAGAGTTGAGAATCAGAAAAAACACCCCTTCAGTAAGATTTAATAACCACTACCTGCTGGAAACCTGTCGAAAGAACTATATATATCCCTATATATATAGCTGAGAGGTGGCAGGCACCCCCTGGAGTTGGGCAATGGCCCCTCGCGCAACCAGCCCTGCCCCACCCCAATCCACAGCCACAAACAGAACCCAGGAGCGAGGCAAGCATGGCCCAAGGACATAGGGTCCCCCAACCCCATCACAGCTCTGGCTCTACTCCAGAGCTGATCCCCCACCCCCACTCAGGGCTGCCAGATCCTCCAGGGCCTGTTTGTTCATGCTGCACTCTTTCCTCTTAATTCCAAGAAGCCACGGCTCTCTCAAGAGCTTCTTCGCACAAGTCAGGTGACTCCGCCCAGCCCTCCTTCACCCACCCGCATACCTCACTCAAACTCACATAAACTCATCAGCCAAGAAACAGAGGCCCCCAGCCCAGACCCAGTTGGATAAAGAACCCAGGGCTCTGCCCACCTGTGGGATCCTTCTGCAGGATGCGCCCACACAAGTCTTGCCCCCTTCACCCCGAAGTGCAACTCACTCCCACTGCACAGGTGCATAAACCGAGGCTCGGAGAGGAAAAGGAACTCCTCTAGAGCGCAGCAAGCATATGGCAGAGCTGAGAATGGGACTCAGGCCTCCAGACACTCATGGGAGTGCCCTGACCTGAGCTTCCCCACCTATGATGTCCACCAGCTCAGAGAGGGTGAGCGGCGCCTCTGGGTCACACAGCACTGGGGCGCAGCCAACTGCTCTCACTTCTGGCCTCACCCGACGCCCGGTCTGGTCGTCCAGCAGCACACCAAAACCAGGCTAAGATTCCCTGCTGTGACCCAGCTCCTCCTTCCCTCCCCCAGTGGCCTGGGGGCGGGGCGGGGGGGAGGGGAGGCTTTAAAGGCACAGGAACTGCTGCAGGTGGGATGTGGGCTGGCTCCTGGTCCCATCCCTGGGGCTGTGTGATCTGGGACCGCTGCAGGCTGCAGGTGTCTCTGAGCCCGGTGGGGTCTCAAACCCTGAATGAGAGACCTGAACTCTGAAAGCCTCGGTGGGGCTGAATGAGGCTGGGTTTCAGCGGGAGGCAGATTAGACCAAAGGTTCCCTGGGAGATGGGGCCACAGAGCTGGGCTGCAGCCAGATGCCCATGCCAGGAGGGGATGAAGATGTAAGCATCTGAGGCCCCACAAGGTCTGAGGAGCCTAGATCACCTCTACAACCCCAGGACGGGATGCTTCTCCTAACAGGCCCTCTCCCCAACTTTCAGGGCTATAGGCAGGGCTCTAGGAGCTGTTACTCCAAGGACCCTGGTCACCTGGATTGAAGGGAGTCACATGATCCAGGAGGGTCCTTCCTCAACCCCCAATTTCAGGGATCTGAGCAGACAGGCTGACCGAGGACCCCAGGCAACAGAAGCAGGGGGATGAGGCCCATTTGTCCATCTCATGCACTCACCTGCTCTGCCCCATTCAATGAGATGAGATGGGGTGGGTGCCCCCACAGGGCACGCCGAAGCCTCTAAGCCCTCAGATCAAAGTCCACACGTGGTCTGCAGCCTGCCAGAATTGTCACTCTTAGCAAGGCTCACACTTACGTTCCTTCTTTCATTCCATCATTCATTCTCCCATCAAATCCTTGCCCCTTCAGATTCTTCTCTCAAGGAGCCCTGACCTGGCTGGGCATGAGAGAGTATGGTCACCCCAGGGGGAAGAGCCCTAGGGAAGGGGCAGACACCAGAATAGGTGCCTTGGGAATCCAGCCCAAGCTGGGATTGGATTTGGGGAGGACCTGCCAGGCGGAAGGAACCACCTGAGCCTGAAGGCCAGGAAATGGAGCCTTTTCCAGGAAGTGAGGGCTGCAGGGGACCTCTTGACCACCCTAGGCCCGTCCTGAGCCCTGAGGTGTCAAAGCTGGAAAAGGAGGTGGCCGAGCTAAGACCTTCAAGGCCAGGCCAGTCTGGACTTTGAGAGCCCTGGGAGGCTGGTCAATGTGTCACCGGGCCCAGTAACCCATTAACCCTGGCTCACTCATTAAGACCCTGGTGGGTGTCCATTAGCTCCTTGGCCAGTTACAGGAGCTGGGCAGAGGGTAGGGGTCATGGGAAGAAGGGAGTGCTGATTGGGGTGCTAGGTGGAGGCTGGCTGAGCTGGCTCTTTTGTGTCCTTGTTCCTTGAGGAGCGTTCCAGGGCCAAGCTGGCCTCCAGCCAGGGGCAGCTGCCAACACAGCCCGGGGCGGGTGCCGCCCCACCATCCTAGTGACTTTCATCTCCTTATCACCCTTGTGTGCTGGCACCAGCAGCCCACAGTGCCTCAGGGGCCTTGGCCAGACAGGAGGCTCAAAGGGCCAGTCCAGTGCCTGGCTCAGCATCCAGCCACACTGTCCCTCTGAGAAATGGGCCCACTGTGGCCTCCAAAGCCCTGTCTGTTTCAACGGGCTGGGATCTGCCCCACCTCTGTATCTGGGAAAACAAGGCCCTGGTGGGGCAAGAAGGGAGCTCCTGGCATAGGAACCTGCAGCCTGAGAGGAGAAGGGACCTGCCCAAAGCCACTTGGCAAGAGAGTGACCCATGACACCAGGAAGGCCGTGCAAATCACTTCCTGCAACTGGTGTCTCATTGCAGCCCCACCCCCACTGACAGGTCCAGGAAGCTGACAACACTGAGTACCAGGAATCACCCAGAAAGCCTCATGCCCTGAGTGGGCCATGGTGAGGGCCATGGCGGGGTGGGGTTGGGGGGTGCATGGGGGCATGACATCCTGAACTGCCATCATGAGGCTCACAATGATCGAACAATGCGGATGGGTCCAGATGCAAGCTGTGCCTGGCCCATACTCCAGAACCACTGGAACAACATCTCAGGGACCCCTGGGAGCCAGAAACCCAATATTATCCAGGACATTTTGTGCCCCCTGGTGTCCTGCACCAAGGAGACACTTGGTAAACTGGCTAAGTAGAACTGAGTTCAAATCCAAGCATCATAGCATTGGAGTCAATATTAGGATCACAGAATCTCAAGTGTTTGCTCTCTGATCTTCCAGCATCCCAGAAAGGTTGGCTTACATACCTTCCCCAATGGGGAGCTCACTACCTCCAAAGATAGTGGGACTCTGGTTGGCTGGCAAGTTCTTCCCAACATTAAGCCCCAATTTGCCTCTTTGTAACACCTGCTGCAGGTGGGCCTGGCCTCAGATCCTGCCCACTGTCTAAGGTCACAGAGCAGAGAAGCAGGGGCCACTCCAGATCCTGTACCTGGCCACAGCCTCTCTGAGCCACAAAGACCACACTGAAGGAATGGGAGGAAGACTTCAGCTCAATGGAAGTGCTGGTGCCACTCAGCTGCGATGGAGGGAGGTCAGCACAGGCCAGCTGTGGGCATGGGCAGAGCTCCTGTGCCCCCAGAGCCTGGCCAACACCCCCAGTGCCATTTGCAGCATTTGTTATTCCAGCACCCACCTGTGATGTCAGGACAGACTGAAGCATGGCCAAGTGCGTGGGCCCTTCAGAATTGTCAGCTTGTGAATGCCTGGGAGCACCCAGCAGCAGGGCTGGCCTGGCACTTGATGGAACAAGTCCAACTCCCAAACTCAGAGGCAGGATGGCAGAGGCATGGGCCCTAGAGTCCCTGGGTTCAAACTCAACCCCAGCCACTGATAGTGTGGGTATCACAGCAGCCTTTCCCTTCCTGGCCTCAGTCTGCTACCTAGAGAGCAGGGATAACTAGAACAGTTACTGGGTGGATTCCCTGAGATGACAATGCACAGACTGTAGGAAGCACCTCCTACTTTCAAGGCCTCACAGGGTCTGGCTAGGCTCCAACACCAGGCCTGTAGGAGCTTCTCCCCTTTCCTGATGAGCAGCTCAGAGCAGGGGCCCAAAGGGCCCCCCTGTCCTCCCTGCCCAAGGCACCCTCCACAGGTAGCAGTTATCACATCACCTGGTAATTATCTGCAGTGTCTGAAAGCTCCAAGGAGGGGATGGGGGTGGAGGAAGACTGTCCATGCCCCAGTCCCGACACCATGCCACAGCCTGATCTCCAGGAAAGCCAACCCGCTCCTGTCTCAAGGCCTCCCTGGTGACACGCCCAAGCCCACCTGTTCACCCACAGCCCCCTGTGACTTCACTGATGCCAAAACTGCGCAGCACTTTCCACGCACGCCATGCTCTCACCTGGACTTTTGGGGACCTCCCCCTGCCTCATAGCAGCACCTTCCCAACCTCCCTCGCTCCTTGGATGCTGGGTTCAGGAATGCTCTCACTGACGAGTCTACGCCCTGCTGGCTAATGTTTCAGATGCGCCAGGCGGACATGCCCAAGCCTGAGCTAAGCAACTGCCACCAGAGCAGCCAGAGTCTAGCCCTGGGCAGCTGCCCCTGCATCCTCACTGGGCCTGTCCAGCTGCTCCCACCTCTATACCCCACTCCCAGCCTCACCTGACCTCCAGTCCCCATAGGCCAACCCTCTCACCTGGAGACTCCCAATCACAGGTCCCAGCCCCTCTGCTGTTTCCCTACTGCAGCCCAGGCGCTTGGCATGCAAATCTGAGCACATCCCTCCCCAACTGGGAAGAAAACACTCCAGAGGCCCCCCTTGTCCTACCTTGCTGGTGCCCGTCCTTTCCTTTTTTTTTTTTTTTTCTGGAGTGGGGCAGCTGGATATGAACCGTCCTTTCCCCTTGCTCCTTCCCAGTCTTTGGGACTTTGCACTGACTCCATTATCATGGAGACACTCTTCAGACACCAATCACAATGTCACCTCCTCCTGAAGCCCTCCGGCACTGCATCTCACTCTGCAGGCCGGCTGCGACTGCTGCCTCCTCCACAGTATCCACAGTGCACAACAATCTTCACTGAATGGATGGATGCCAGCTGTCAGGTGGCTAGCTGTTTTTACTAAAATGCATCTTCTAGGACTTTACACTGAATCTACCTAGCCACCTGACAGCTGGCATCTCTAATCTTGTAATCCCAGCACTAGGGGAGGACCAGGTGGGTGGATCACTTGAGACTAGGAGTTCAAGACCAGCCTGGGCAACATAGAGAGACCCTGTCTTTAATTTTTTAATTAATTTTTTTAAAAAAGGCCCAAGAGGACAGGGTTTGGGGAGTTTCATGTGGAGGCTGACAGGAAGGGGAACAAGAACTCATCCATGGCCAGGCGCAGTGGCTCATGCCTATAATCCCAGCGCTTTGGGAGGGCAAGGTGGGTGGATGACTTGAGCCCAGGAGTTCACGACCAGCCTGGGCAAAATAGAGAGACCCCGTCTCTACAAAAATAATAAAGTTAGCTGGGCATAGTGGCACATGCCTCTGGTCCCAGCTACTTGGGAGGCTGAGGGGGGAGGATCACTTGAGCAGGGGAGGCAGAGGCTGCAGTGAGCTGAGATAGTGCCACTGTACTCCAGCCTGGGCAACAACAAAAAAACCCAACTCATCCATGTGTCCAACTCTACCAGGACAGAAACTTCTGTACTTAGGAGTCTTCCAGTCTTCACCCTATGTATCTCTTCATCTGACTGTTTATTTGTAGCCTTTATTTTATCTTTTTTTTTTTTTTTTTTTGAGACGGAGTCTCAGTCTTGCTCTGTTGCCCATGCTGGAGTGTAGAGGTGTGATCTTGGCTCACTGCAACTTGCGCCTCTCGGGTTCAACCGATGATTCTCCTGCCTCAGCCTCCCGAGTAGCTGTGATTACAGGCTCCTGCCACCACACCCAGATTATTCTGTACTTTTAGTAGAGATGGAGTTTCACCATGTTGGCCAGGCTGGTCTCCAACTCCTGACCTCAAGTGATCCACCTGCCTCGACCTCCCAAAGTGCTGGGATTACAGGCGTGAGCCACCGTGCCCGGCCTATTTATAGCTTTTAAAGTTTCCTTTGAGCTACTGACTTTAAGGGATGATAAAGTATGTCTGAGGAGAAAATAAAACTCCTTTGAAATAAACTGATAAACAGGTCTCCCTGAGTTGTGTGAGCTACTCTAGCAAATTAATTGAACCCAAAGAGGGAGCCTTGGAACCCCAACTAGAAGCCGGTTAGTCAGATGTTCCCAATGCCCAGACTTGTGACTGGTGGGATGCGGGTTGGTCTTGTGGGACCAAGCCCTCAACCTGTAGTTTCTGAGGCCATCTCCAGGTAGACAGCACCAGAATTGAGTTGAACTGGAAGACACCAGCTGGAGTCTGCTGCAGAATCGATTCTTGCTGGGTGTGTGGGAGAATCCACAAATTTGGTTACAAGAAGTCTTCTGTGATGATTATTGTCTTGTGAGAACAGAGGCGAAACACAGTTGTTGTTGGTGTGTGTGTGTGTGTGTGTGTGTGTGTGTGTGTGTGTGTGTGTGTGTGTTTTGAGATGGAGTCTCACTCTATCACCCAGGCTGGAATGCGGTGGTGCTATCTCGGCTCACTGAAACCTCCGCCTCCTAGGTTCAAGCGATTCTCCTGCCTCAGCCTCCTGAGTAGCTGGGACTACTGGCACATGCCACCATACCCGGCTAATTTTTGTATTTTTTTGTATTTTTTAGTAAAGATGGGGTTTTGCTATGTTGGCCAGGCTGGTCTCAAACTCCTAGCCTCAAGTGATCCGCCCACCTTAGCCTCCCAAAGTGCTGGAATTATAGGTGTGAGCCACCACGCCAGGCCAAAAAACACAGTTTGAGTTGGTTTTTCCTCACATGACCTTATTTGGAAATAGAGTCTCTACATAAGTAATTAGTTAAGATGAGATCATACAGGATTAGAATGAATGAGCCCTGTTGGGCACAGTGGCTCACGCCTGTAATTCCAACACTGGGAGGCTGACAGGGGTGGATCACCTGAGGTCAGGAGTTCAAGACCAGCCTGACCAATATGGTGAAACCCTGTCTCTACTAAAAATACAAAAATTAGCTGGGCGTGGTGGCAGGCACCTGTAATCCCAGCTACTTGGAAGGCTGAGGCAGGAGAATGGCTTGAACCTGGGAGATGGAGGTTGCAGTGAGCCAAGATCGTGCCATTGCACTCCAGCCTGGGCAACAGAGTGAGACTCTGTCTCAAAAAAATAAAATAAAATAAAAATTAAAAAAAGAATGAATGAGCCCTAAATCCAGTAGCTTCGGTTCTTTTTTTTTTTTTTTTTTGAGACAGAGTCTCGCTCTGTCACCAGGCTGGAGTGAAGTCACCACGCAATCTCAGCTCACTGCAACTTCTGCCTCCCGGGTTCAAGCGATTCCCCTGCCTCAGCCTCTCAAGTAGCTGGGACTACAGGCACGTGTCACCACACCAGGCTAATTTTTTTTTTTTTTTTTGTATTTTAGTAGAGACAGGGTTTCACCATGTTGGACAGGATGGCCTCAATCTCCTGACCTCATGGTCCATCCGCCGCAGCCTCCAAAAGTGCTGGGATTACAGGCGTGAGCCACCACACCCAGGCACTAGAGTTATTACAAAGAGGCCATGAGAGCCAGGCATGGTGGCACTCACTCATAATCCCAGCTACTTGAGAGGCTGAGGCAGGAGGACTACTTGGACCCAGGAGTTCAAGACCAGCCTGGGCAACATAGTGAGACCCCACTGCAAAAATAAGGAATGCCATGTGAAGGCCACACAGACACATAGGGTAGATGGTTTCAGAGACTGGAGTGATGCAGCAGCAGCCAAGGAAGGCCAAGGATTGCCAGGAGCCACCAGAAGCTGAAGAGGCAAGGAAGGATCTTCCCCTGGAGTCCTCAAAGGGAGTGTGGCTCGGCCTATACTTGGATTTCAGACTTTTAGCCTCCAGAACTATTCTGTTGCTTTAAGCCACTGAGTTTGTGGTAATTTGCTATGGCAGGTCCTTACTCTGCCTATGGTTACACATCCAACAAGTGGCAGCCCAGGGGATTTGAATCCAGGCCCTGAGCCTATACCTGTGACCTCACCTCACCCCGCCAAGCTCTGTTGCCTACTACAGCCTCATGACAATTCCTGGCCCTGCAGAAGGTTGACAGCCCGTTCCTGTAGAGCAAACACAGAGGACATCCTGTCTCCATAGAGTATCCATCTGCTTCCTTCCTCCTAGCGAATGCCCCCAAACCATTCTGTGTCCTTCTTTACAGTGGCTACCAGGAGGCTCAGTGCCACCCAGCTACTTGCTGAAGTAACATTAACCCTGAGCTGGCCTTTTTCCCTCCTGGGCTTGAACAATACTACTGGGTGGGTAGAGAAGGGCCCAGAGGCAGTGCAAGGCCAGTTCCAGCCCTGGCTGCAGCCCTCTACCTGCCCATTGGGCCAGCTGGACCTTGTGTTCCTGTCATTTGAACTAGGCCACCGCATGGGTGGCAGAGGGCTTGAGACTCCAAAGGTGTGGCTGTCATCAATTCTTGTCTCCTGGCAGGTCCCACTTGGAGCCTAGTACGTTCCCATCAGGGCCTGAGGTCTAGCTGTGTCCTCCCTACCTGATTCTCCAGCCCCCAACCTCCCACCTCACTGACTCCCTAGGGATGGCAGGGCTACCCTAAAGAATCCAGGGCAAGCCCTTGAGCTTCCACATCAGCCCCGGGAACTGAGAGGACAACATCGCAATCCCTCCACCCCATGGAGTCTCAACAAACACAGCTCTGCTGCTCAGGGTAACCCCAGGGAGACGGGCCAGCAGCCTTCCGTGAAGAACACATGCGGGCTAGCGAGGTGGAATCATGCCCCCATGCCTGAGGGGATAGCTCTGCCTCTGGGGGCTGCTGTCCAAGTCAGGTTAGGCCAGAAATTGTCTCCAAAAGCCCACTCGCCCTAGGCGCCCCACAAGCAGGCAGAGAAAAGCCCATCCAAGGATCTAGGCCCAGACGCCACCCTCCCTCTTTTGCTGGAAAAATGTCCTCCAGGAACCTCTCGGCCAGGGACACAGAGGGTGGGGGATGAGAGGCGGGGGCTGGGGCAGTTCTCTGCCTTCCACAGGACACTAAGCTCTGAGCACATCCCCATACCGCTGCCTAGGTTGCCCCTTTCATGCCTCCAGGCTCAGCCCTCCATTCCCCCCTTCCTCCCCTCCCCCTGCCCAGTATTCTCACATTTGAGGGGACAGTGCCCAGGCCTGGCTCAGCCTCTGGGAGGATATGGTCAGGATCTGGGAGCCCTCCCAGCTGTGGCTCCAGCCCTGAGGCTGCAGGGGAAGATGAGGAGGGCTTACCGGGCTGCCTGCTCTGGGCAGGGGGGTCTGAGGGGTCCCTGGGGCATCAGAGCTGCAGCTTAAAGCTCTGACCGGGTAGGTTGCCACTTCAGTTCAGCAACAGCGCCTTGGCCCTGGGGCAGGGCACGCAAGGCTGTCATGCAGGTTTGCCAGGGAGGAAACCTGTGGTGCCAAGGCGGCCCCAGGACAATGCTGGCTGCACTGGAGCGGGAGGAGAGGCTGTTGGGTCCAGCTGGCAGGTGCCAGGGGAGAAGGGGGTGCAAGCACTGCTCCAGCAGGGGTTGGGGGTCCGTGGATGGTCAAGGGGCTAAGACATCCTTCTGTCCTCTGCCTTGTCTCAGGGGCCCAGCCCCACAGGATGACAGAGCCTAGCACCCTGCCCTCTCCCCACTGCCATCTCTGGGCAGGCAGTGCTTAACCCAAAGGAAGGAACCTTGAATCTTCATAGGGTAATTAGCAGACACACACACACACACACACACACACACACACACACACACACACACGGGAGCTTGGCTGTCATCCCTCACTATATGCCCTCGGACAGTGCTCAGCCCTTCCTGCACAACAGGTACCCGTCCTCACAGGCTAAATACGTGCTCCTTGCTTAGAGAAGTGGGGACTGCAGATCAGTGCCTCAAACGTCCCCCACACAGGAGATGTGAGCGTCCCAGAGCCGGGATTGGGGCTGCAGGGGCCCAGCAGGCCTGCAGCAGAGACCTAGGCTTCTGCTGAGGGAGCCCTGGGAAGTGGGATACACCTTGAGCTGGGTGGGTCCGTACCTCACCCTGGTCCTCAGAGGAGCCAGGGCCCCCATCTCACTCTGCCTGCCGCCACCCCCACCCCTTGTCAGGGAGGCAGACTGAAGCCAGCGGCAGATACAGCCCGCCTGCTGCCAGCTTGCCCAGAGCCGGGCTTAACGGTTAACCTGACTCTTCATCCGGTTTATTTCCCAGGCTGGGGTCAGAGGTGGGGGCCTGCCCCAAACCAAGAAGCAGGAGGCAGTAAATATTTGCCAGTGCAGGAGTGTCCATGTAGCGTGAGCAGGTCCTACACCACAACTGCCAGCTGCAGAGATTTCTTTTTTTTTCTTTTCTTTTCTTTTTTTTTTTTTTTTGAGACAGAGTTTTGCTCTGTCACCCAGGGTAGAGTGTGGTGGCGCCATCTCGGCTCACTGTAACCTCCGCCTCCCAGGTTCAATTGATTCTCCTACCTCAACCTCCCGAATAGCTGGGATTACAGGTGCCCGCCACCACGCCCGGCTAATTTTTTGTATTTTCAATAAAAATGTGGTTTCACCATGTTAGCCAGGCTGGTCTTGAACTCCTGACCTTGGATTCCGCCTGCCTCGGCCCCCCAAAGTGCTGGGATTACAGGCGTGAGCCACCGTGCCCGGCCTAATTTTTGTATTTTAGTGGAGACGGAGATTCACCATGCAGGGCAGATTTCTAAAAGCAATGGGGGCAATACCTAACACTGGCACACGCAGCAGAACCCCCCCACCCCGCCTAGAATGCTCTTTGCACCGTCAAAGCGACTATTCCCCAGTCAGCACTGGGGCCAGAGGGTAAAGAGGTGCCAAAAGCCACCTCGTCTCGGCCGAGCTCCGCGTCTCCCCTGGCGGCTCCAGGCCCTCGGGTTCTAGCGCCAAGACTGACGCAAGCAGGGCCTCCTCCAGTGGGATCAGGCCAAACCGAGGAACCCACTGGCCTCGCTCCGGCGCGGGGTGGGGCGGGAGCTCAGCCTTCGGACCCGGACGGGGCAGGGCCGCGGTGATTGGAGGCGGGGCGACTAGGGGCGGCCCCGGGAGCGGGGCGCAGACAGCCCGGCCTCCTGTGGGTTCGGCGACCGTCGCGCGGCGGCCATGGGGGCGCGGCTGGGCCGGCGGGCCGGGCCCGAGGCTGGCTCCCAGGCCGGGGCGGCGGCCGGCTGCGGACCCGCGCCCTACGAGCGCCGGGTGCGGTGGCTCCGCGAGATCCAGTCCACGCTCCGCGAGCGGCGGCCGGAGCGCGCCCGGCAGCTGCTGCGCCTCCTGCGCCAGGCGAGAGAAGGAGCCGTCCGCCCCGGGGCTGGCGGCCAGGGAGGGTCTGGGGGTCTGGGAGGCACGGGGCTATGGGTTCTGGGCCTGTATCCGCCGGGAGGCGAGGCGGAGCTGGTCTCTGGCGCGCGCTGGCGGGTTCCGAGGGCGCGACAGGCTGCAGCACGCGGGGTCTTGCGTGGGCGAGAGGGCGACCGCCTGGAGTGAGGGCTGGGTGAGGTCGGCGGACCGTGTGGAGGAGGGGGCTGCTGAGTGTGTCCGGGTCTTTGGGGTTTGAGAGGGGTTGTGTGTGTTGAGGGTGGCCCGGTAGCCTGGACCTAAGAGCCCAAATTCAGGCCCTGGCAAGATGGGAGGGGCCCGGGAGGAGTGGCAGGTGAGGTCAAATCATCTTGTATTGAGAGACAATGGAAGAGGGTAGCTTCCCCCTCCTCCAGGATCCGGGAGACAGTGGACCCTGGAGAGAGGACCCAGGGCTGGTCTAGGGATGCAGCCTCACCCCAAGACACCATGGCAGCCCACAGAGAGCCATCCATGCATCACCAGTTCTCCAAGAGGCGGCTCATGCCCTTAGAGTACACACCCCCAGCATCTGTGCATCACAACACTCGGTCCGGTGGTGGCTCTGCTCCTACACACACCAGGTACACTAAACCCAGATCCCAACCCCTGGGTTGTCCCAGGATGCTGGTCCCCCCAATCACCTGGGCATGCCACTTCCCTCACCACCCCGTCCCCACCCCCTACAGCAGCTACCACCACTACCTGCCCCATCCTGTGAGCAGGAAGTCAGCCATGCAGGTGTTCGGCCTGCAGAAGGTAGATTAGAAATGGGGAAACTGAGGCATGGAGCGAAGTGGTCATCCCAGGGCCCACAGAGAAAATGTGGGGCAAGCCAGGGCCAGAGCCCTTCTTCCTCCCTTCCCTTCTCCACCTCCTCCAACTCTGGATTCAGCAGGCTGGAAAAATGGAGCTGTCCCTTTAAGAGGAGCTGTCTAGACCCATGGAAGGCAGGCTGGCAGGTTGCGGTCTGGGGCCCTGTCTGGGTCTGCCAGGCTCATCAGCCAGCCTTCCTCCTGGATCTTCCCTAGCTGGCATCTGTGGCAAACAGCAGAGCAGCACTGAATCAGCCAGACAACCAGAGGCACAGATCTCAGTCTGGGATGCTGCCTGGAGCCCAAGACACCAGTTGGGCATTTTAGCTGGGAAACTAGAGGGAAAGAAGGATCCTCAGAGACCACCTCTTTGTGTCTCAGAGGTTGGGATTTGAGGTCCAGCCGGGGCCTATCCTGCTCCATAACCTGCAGGGACCCTGCAGCTGTGACCCACGGCCTCCCCTGCCTGGCCCAACTTCCTGTGCTTGGGACCCACGCACAGAGCATATCACCTATGGATTGGAGAAGGCCCACATGGGGTGTAGAGGCCCCTCCTGGCTGTGGCTGCCCCATCAGCTCTCAAAATGTCCTCTAAAGAGACCCTCTGGGCCAGATGCAGTGGCTCACGCCTATAATCCCAGCACTTTGGGAGGCCGAGGCAGGCAGATCACCTGAAGTCGGGAGTTCGAGACCAGCCTGACCAACATGGAGAAACCCCTTCCCTGCTAAAAATACAAAATTAGCCGGGCGTGGTGGCACATGCCTGCAATCCCAGCTACTCAGGAGGCTGAGGCAGGAGAATTGCTTGAACCTGGGAGGCGGAGGTTGCGGTGAGCTGACCTCGCACCATTGTGCCCCAGCCCGGGCAACAAGAGCAAAACTCCGTCTCAAAACAAAGAGACCCTCTGAAAGAGTATTCAGCCCCACACCAGTCCTGTGGGAGTAGACAGGAGGAGAAAGTGGAGGAGTGAGGCAGGAAGGCCAGGGCAGGTCTGTGCAGGCGGTGGGGTGAGGGATGGGTAGGAGAGGAGGCTGGAGGCCTGAATCTTGGCAGGAGTGGTGGGGAGAGAGAAGAGATGACTAGGTGAGTTTGGGGAGAGAGGAGGACGGAAGAGTGCTGGGGGGTTCCAGAGCTTCTGGCCCCAGTGCCTGGGAAGATGGTCATGGAGGTGCCCTATACTGAGCTGGGGCATGGGTGGTGAGGCTGGCTTCAGGGTAGCATGCCTTTGAGACATCTGAGAGAGAGGTCCGCCCCCAAGGGAAGGATCCATACCTGTCCGCAAACAGATGCTGGCCGCAGCTTAGGAAAACCAAGGGATAGGTGGGAAGGCAGAGGGTCTGAAGGGAACACTGGGGGACAGGGGAATTTGAGGGGTCATAAGAAGAGCAAACCCCCCCACCATAAGAGGAAAGACCCCAAAGAATCCCACTGACAAGTCCTAACCCCAGAGAAGGCAGTGTCACAGCACAACACTACCTCGAGGGAACTGGTCTAAGGGTTCTGGGATTCACTTACCACTTCCCTGAGGGCTCCCATGTCCCTTCCCTCTGCTTATCCAAAGGGTCCACCAAGGCCGAGTGGCTCACACCTGTAATCCCAGCACTTTGGGAGGATCGCTTGAGCCCAGGAGTTTGAGACCAGTCTGGGCAACATAGTGAGACCCCATTTCTACAAAACATTTTTTTTTTAATTAGCTGAGCATAGTGGTGCCTGTCTATAGCCCCAGCTCCTCAGGAGGCTGAAGTGGGAGGATTCCTTGAGGAGGCAGATGTTACACTGAACCGAGATCACGCCACTGCACTCCAGCCTGGGTGACAGGGCGAGACCCTGTCTCAAAAAATAAATAAGCAAAAAAAGAAGGGGGCCACCCACCACTGGACTTTTGGCGCATGGCCACCTGTGGGGAGAATCCAGCCAGCCTTAGGGAGGAGATGGAGAGACAGGAACGGGCATAAGCAGCATCTGGCTGGCTGGGGTGGGGCCTCGAGATGGGAGACCCAACAGGCTCACTCAACTCTCTCTTCACCACTCACAGGACCTGGGCCTTGAGAGGACCATCCTTCCTGATATCCTCTACAGAGATGTGGCCTTCCTCAACCCGGTCGACCCCATCTCCCATGACCTGCTTGTGAACCTGGCCCGGGACCTGCAGTGCCCCAAGAAGGTGAGGCTGGCAGGCACGGGCCCTGGGCTGGGCACTGTGGTGGACAGGGGCCAACAGAGCCCAGGGCTGGGGACTGGGAGGCTAGGTCCTTCTGCGGCTTGCTGTGTGGCCTTAGGCAAGTCACTGTCCCTGTCTGAGACCTGCTGCCAGCATCAGTATATTAGGCTGGCCACCAGCTAGAGCAAGTGTGAGCTGTGCTTTGCAGGACCCTCAGAGTCCTGGGCAGACCCATTTTCTGTGTGGCAGCACTGTGCACCAGGCCTGGGGACCCAGACCAGGAAGACTGTAGCTGGGCAGAAGTCATATGGGGACCCTGCGGGTCACAGACTGTTCTGAGAAATCCACCAACGGAAACAAACTGCTAGCCTCTGAATTCCTGGGCCAGAAGAGAGCCGCTCTCGGCTAGAGCCCCCGTCTGTCCGCAGGTCTCCATCCTGTACAGACACCCTTGCGGATGGGTGCTCACTGCTTTCCCCCACAACAGCTGGGGTCGTAAGCAAGGCCCTCCTCATTGCTGGGGTGGAGTTTGCCACCTGCAGCCTCCACCCCACAGCTGCCCAGAACCCCATGCTGACAGCACCTGCAGATGTCCTGCCATGAGCATCGACACAGCCCCAGGATGTGTGGCTGTGACCAGCCACCGGACCCAGACTCCTAGTCACAGTGAGTCCCCAACCAAAACAAGGGTATCCGCTCTGGGCCCTGCCAGCTCTGAATGCCCAGGTCTGTGCACAGTCGGCCCCTAGGACTCTGCGCCTAGCCCACAGCCATCACAGGAACGGCCAGGGCTTGCAGCTGCTGTGTGTGCTGCCTGCTCCTGGGGCTGTTCACAGAGGGACTGGATAAAGGATGCAGTGGAGCATGCTCAGTGCCAGCTTTGTGGGCCGCGCACCTCGGATTCCACCCTGAGCTGGGCCTCTGCCGGAGCCCAGTTAGGACTAAGAGAGAGCCAGGTGGTGGTGCTGTAAAACATTACATCCCCCAGGCCTGTCAGCCCAGACCCAGACCCCGCAGGCGCAGTCTCAGTTGGAGAGTGAGAGGAAGAAGAACATGCTGACCTGGCTTGTTCCTACTCCCTGGGATTGGCGTCAGTGGAGCACGGCTCCCTCGAGGGGCCTGGTCTGGCCTCCTCCCCCTGTGGCAAGTCCCCGAAGGGTGCTGAGGGTGGGCAGGCAGCCGGCTGATAGCCCGAGACGCTGGCCCTGGGCCTGAGAACAGGGAACAAGGGCTCATTGTTTGGGCTTCCTCCCGCCGGGCACTGCGGGACTGGACCAGCCTGTCCAGCTCCCAGAGGGCAGCCTCCCCTGGCTCTGTGCCAGGCCACAGCCGGGTTGGGGGGTAGGAGGGGGAGGCCCTGGTGGGCAACTCGGTGATGCATGGTGCACGGCTGTGCTTACACACACACTTGGCTGCCTGGGCTCCTCTCCCCAAGGCCCTGAGGTGGGCAGGAGGGGCTCAGATTCACCATGGTGACACTGCCCTCCCACAGGACTATGAGCTCTGGAAGTCCTCGGACAAGATCTGCCGACAGCTCATCTACCACCTCACCCCTCACTCGAAGCAGCAGCAAGGGTCCAGCCTGCGCCAGAGGAAGACCCAGAGCTGGTAAGGGTAGCCCAGCCACTGCCCCTCCTCACTGCTGCTCCAAGGTCCCTTCTCAGGTTGACACCTGCACTCTCACCAAGAGGCTGGTGCTGAAATCCCACCTGGTGAGGCCCTCACCTGGTCCGCATGAGGGCCCTACCCTGGAAGTCAGCCTGGCCCGTGGTAGCAGATGCTCCCCAAGCCAAGCTGCACCCTCTGAGTGACCCGTTTGGCATTTCCCACAGGACGGTCCTGCCTCCTGCCATTCACACATCCCTCAATCCCTGGTCTGTTACACGGCCTGGACACCCCACCCCTCCACCCAACAGCCAAGGTGACCTCAGTAGGCATCTTCAGCTGAGACTTCCCAACAGGTTGCGGGGGAGGCAGATTCTGGATCGTGATTCTCATTTTAGAGGGAAGGAAACAGGTTCGGAGAAGTGGCTTGCCTAAGGCCACACTCTACCCTGATTTTCCTGTACCTTGTTGGGAATTCTTTGCCACTGCCAGGCTGCCTAAAACTGAGGCTTCCGTGGCTGCCCAATAGCTCCCTCTGCCATGGGTCCCTCTCAGACACTCCATCCTGGAGTGACTCCATCCATGGAGCCTCACACACAGGCTCAGTCCAGAGCTGGCCACAGGCACCCAGGCCCAGAGGCCTGAACTGCTGCCGGGAGCTTACCCTAGCAGGCCTCCCCTGTCTGCCCTCCACCCCTGTCCCACCTTGGGCCTAACAGGCCACACTGAGCTTGGACCCCACAAGGTTGTTCCCTGCCATGACTGGTGGGGGTCCTGAGGGCGTGCTCACTGCTGTCAGTCCCCCAAAAGGCCTGTGTGCCTAGTGGGCTCTGTTCAGATAACTGGGGAGAGACCTAGAGGGTTGGTGGGGGCGGGGGTCCTTCTCAGTCTCTGAACTTCCCTTCTAACTGAGAAAACACAGGGAGCCCTCCCCCATGGCCGGTCCCCAGCCTGCACACCCAGGACCTCCCCTTTCACTACCGTGGGCCTGTCCCTCTCTATCCCCAGTGCCCTGTACAGCCTAATAGCCGTCCCTTTGTAGGAGAATTTCTCCCTACCCTAAAAGAATCGACATCAGAAGGGGCACAGGGAAAAAAACATGTGGGCTCAAGAGTCAGAGCATCTCAGTTTGGGGACCTGGTTCCCCGCTTAGTGGTGTGTGGCCATGGAAGAGTTACTTCACCTATCTGAAAAATAAGTGAGATGTCAATAAAACAGGTGTGGGATGCTGGGCACACAGTGAGATTTCAAATAATAGTTCATGAAGATAGAGCCTTACTGTGTGTGCATTTAATCCTCACAACAACCACGTCCCATTTTCACCAAAGGGGAAACTGAGGCTCTGAGCATTGCCCATGGCCACCCACTTAGAAAGTGACAGTTTGGGCCCGGGCGCAGTGGCTCACGCCTGTAATCCCAGCACTTTGGGAGGCTGAGGCGGTCAGATCACCTGAGGTCAGGAGTTCGAGACCAGCCTGACAAAGATGGAGAAACCCCACCTCTACTAAAAATACAAAATTAGCCAGGCGTGGTGGCACATGCCTTTAATCCCAGCTACTTGGGAGGCTGAAGCAGGAGAATCGCTTGAATCCGGGAGGCAGAGGTTGCCGTAAGCCGAGATTGTGCCACTGCACTCCAGCCTGGGCAAAAAGAGCGAAACTTTGTCTCAAAAAATACGAAAGACACAGTTTGAATCTGGCTTTGCCAGACTGTAGGCCTGGGCTGTTCCCGACAGGTCACTGTCTGTGGTCGATGGGGGGACTGCCTGGTTGCCTAGTCCATCCCCACTTGCCACTCTCCCATAGCCTCAAGAGCAGCCTCCAGAAGACTCTGCTGGCAGGGGAGACTGTGGACCTCTCGGGCATCCTGCTGTCGACACAGGACGTGCAACACATCACACGCTACCTGAGCAGCCATGGTGCTGTGCTGGCGGTGCTGGACCTGAGCTTCACGGGACTGAGTGATGAGCTGCTGCACCTCCTGCTGCCCAGCCTGTGGGCGCTGCCCCGCCTCACCCAGCTCCTGCTCAACGGCAACCGACTGACGCGGGCCACTGCCCGCAAGCTCACTGATGCCATCAAGGACACCACCAAGTTCCCTGCTTTGGCTTGGGTGGACCTGGGCAACAACGTGGATGTGGCTTCCCTGCCCCAGCCCCTGCTGGTCGGCCTGCGCCGGCGGCTGAGCCAGCGCACCTCACTCCCCACCATCTACGAGGGCCTGGACCTTGAGCCTGAGGGCAGTGCGGCCGGGGCCACCACCCCTGCCTCCACCTGGGACTCCACAGCTGCTGGGCTGGGACCCGAGCCCCAGGCCTGCTGTGCCAGGTGACCCACCGCCCACCTGGCTCATTGCTACTGACTTGTGATGCTCTCAAGCACATGATAGTGGGCGATGAAGGTCAGGGAGGACTCACAGGCCCCCAGAAATCCAGTGCAAATGCTCAGCCTGAGATTAAGGGGACAGAAGAATGGACTCATAGGTGGCCAGGTGGCCAGCCCTGGCTAGAGGCTCAGCCTTCCCTCAGTGGGAGGGGCCCCAGCACCCACAGTGTGGACCCCGCAATAAAGAGTGACACCCGCCTCTGCTTTTCTGCATCACCAACCTCAGGGTCACTCAGCAACAGCCCTGCTGCTGGGGTGGGGAGAAAAGGTGGCTGTGTCTATCCAAAAGGGAGGGACAAAGGTCACACTGACCTTCCCCCAGGTGCTCTTTGGGCAAGTCCCCCATGGAGTCTAAGATGTGGGGGTCCTGGGTCCATCCCTGAGGGCTGGAGAGTTAGAGGAGGCCTCCAGGGAGCGGGCCCTCACATCCGGGCAGGGCTTGGGCTCCTTGAGAAGGGGAGCTGCGAAGGAGCGGGTTGGGAGCCCCAGGAGGAGCAAAGCTCTACATGGAGCCCCACAGCAAGCTCACGTCTGAGCCCAGGCTGCCAGCCTCACCACCACAGCCCTCTGGGCAGGGGACAAGGCTGCACAGACCAGAGGCAGGGGCCACAGCCGACTAAGTGAGAGGACTTGGTGCCTGCCTCCCACAGGGTACAGTGCTGCTTGCCACCCCCAGGACCCAGCCCCAGCCTCTTGTACTTGGCGAGGGGCAGCTCTGTGGGGTTAGGAGACAGCAAGCCAGAGACAAAGTGCTTGTGTGTTCCCTCCAGGCCGTGGGGGTCCCCGTGTGGGAGAGCATGCAGGGGGTGGAGGTGCGCATCACCAGCAGCAGGGGGCCTTGGGGGCAGAGTAGTCCTAGGGCTGCCCTTGGCAGGGGGAAGTGTCTCCCTTCCTCCCCAAGCACCATCAGGGTGGGCTCCCAACCAGAAGCCTAATGCCACAGTCACCCTCAGCCCTGTGTGGGGAGTTACAGTTCAGCCCAACCAGAAGACAGGCAGGGCAGGCGGGAAAGGAATTTAGAGATGTCCGGGGGGATACTGAGGCCCAGAGTGGGGAAGTCATGTGCTAAGCCAGGAGGTAAGGTCTGGGGGCAGTGGGTCCCTGCTAGATGAGGAAAGACTCAGCAGCAGAGGGGGGCTCCAAGGCTAAGAAGGAGGCAGGGGTCCTCCTGGGCCTACACACCCCAGCCACCAGCTCTGACTTTCCCTCACAGCCATGGCCCACAGGGACTGTAAGCAGCGCATCCATCCCCTGTGGTGCATGGATTCCAGCACATTCCCAGTCTGGCTGTATGCATAACAGCTTCTCAGGGCAGAAGGAGATGGCCAAGGAGGGTGAGGACAGGATGGTGTTGGGTCCCAGGACTGGGATGGAGGCAGTGAGGAAAAGGATTTTCCTCAGACCCCACTGATCTCACTGCTTTAGGCAGACTTCTTACCCAAAGGCTTTGGAGAGATGGGAGATCTCACAGTTCAGGCCCGCTCTGCTCCTGACTTGCCGTGGGACCTGGCCAGGCCTTTCCCTTTTTGGGATCTCTGCTCCCTCCCCTCTGTTAAATAGGACTTTCAGCTCTCAGCACTCCATCCTGGGGTCCAGCTCCCTCCCAGCTCTCCTTGTTTTAGGGACTGGCCCTGCCCAGCAGCTCAGAAGCCATAGAAGTGTTTCCCTATGCCCCTACTCTGGAACAGGGTGTTCAGGCTCCCCAGAGTGAGGCAAAATGGGGTAGATGGTGGGAGGGGCCAGCAGAGAGGATTATGAGAAAATGAAAGCTTAAACCAACATACATTTATTCTGTGAGCAATCTATTATTTAAATCAAAACTGTATGAGAGCCGGCCCTGGGCCAGGCAAGCTGATAAACCTGTCACATAAGCAGGCCTCTGAGCTCTCCCTGAAACTCCTGTTGGAGAAATGCCAAGCTCTCCAGTCCCTTGCGCCCTGCTGACTCCCTGCCCACCACTGGCCCTAAGCCAGCCCACAAACTCTCAACTGTCACTGAGAGATTCCTACCAGGATGGTGTGTGAGGACCCGAGCTGGTGTTCCAGGCAATCTCTGGGAGAATCCAGGCGGCAGCAGATAGTTTCAGTCTCTCTGCCTCTTGGACAGAAGCACACGATGCAACAGCGGAGCCAGAGCCTGAAACGGATCAAGTGGGGAAGGTTGGCCTCACTGCCATGCAGGTGTTCAGAGCCTTCACGACCACCAGCAAGGCTGTCGAGGGCAGGGCCACCGAGCTCCACAAGTGGCAGCTGGTGGCTCATGCAGCCTGGTGAGGCAGAGAGCACTGGCCAGGACAGCTCCAGCCCAAGCTCTAAACGGAGGAGGAAGCAGGTGGGCCGTACTCAGGCCGGTCCTCACTCAGACCTAGTCTAGGAGGCAGACAGGCCTGGCCTTGGTCCCAGCCTGTCACTTGCTGGCAATGTGGTCCTCTCAGAGCCTGTTCCCTCATCTTGGGAATGAGGTACACCAAGCCTCCCATTATCCCACTGGAGTGAGAGTGAGGATGACGTAAGTTTTGGAAAGTGTCTACCGCATTGAGGGGAGGAGGGCAGGCACTCTTCAATGTCAGCAGGGCCTCCACCCAGGGCTGTCTGGGTGGCAATGGCAGGAACTCAAACCTTTGGGACTAGGCCAGAGATGAAGCCATTTTTTTATTCAACAAGCACTTCCATAGCCTCCCTTGGGCCAGGTACTGTTCTGATGGCCTTATACTCCTTTAATTCTCTTCTCATTTGAAGGAGGTAGGTGCTCTGTTTTCCAGGTGAGTCGACTGAGGCAGAAAGAGGTTAAGGGGACTTGTTGGCCAGGCGGCGTGGCTCATGCCTGTAGTCCCAGCACTTTGGGAGGCCGAGGCGGGTGGAGGTCAGAAGTTCAAGACCAGGCTGGCCAATATGGCAAAACCCCATCTCTACTAAAAAAAAAAAAAAAATTAGTCAGGCGTGGTGATGGGTGCCTGTAATCCCAGCTACTTGGGAGGCCGAGGCAGGAGAATTGCTTGAACCTGGTGGGCAGAGGTTGCAGTGAGCCGAGATTGCGCCATTGCACTCCAGCCTGGGTGACGGAGCGAGACTATCTCAAAAAAACAAAAAATAAAGAAAGGGGATTACTTGTCCAAGTTCAAAGAGCCAGGAACTGGAGGAGCCAGAGTGTAAGCCCGGGTGGCCTGGTGCCAGTCTGTGACGTTAACACCTGCATGCTGCTCCCTCTCCTACAGCCATCCCAGGGACTATCACTGGGGCTGCTCGGCCCCAGGATTCACCTAAATGAGCAAGCCCCTTCCAAAGGGGCCATTTGAAGCAGGAGAACCATTATGGTCCTCCTGTGGGGAACAGACCTCAAGCCTCGTTGTCCCTGGAGCAAAGCCAGTCAGGACCTCCCTGGACCTCAGTTTCCTGATCTGCAGCTACATGGTGGAAGCAGCCATGATGATCTGGGCTTTGCCCTCCCGCAGGATTGTAAAAGACTAGCAAAGAGTGGGTTTGGAAGTACTTCCCAGACTGAGCAAAACCCAGGCGGCCCAGGCTCAGGGGTGCAGCATCCACACCCAGCTCTTAGAATCTGCCTTCAGCTCCCTGGGCCTATAGCTCCTCATGCCTTAGCCTGCCTTGCAGGGATGCTGAGAACATCAAAAGGAAACATGTAGAAAAGATGATGTGCTCCACAGGCCCAATATGACCAAGACTCGGGAACTTCTTTTCCGTCCTAAAAGGGAGGATATTTGAGCCCAAATAAGGTGCTTTAGGACATGAGCCCGCAGGAGAGGTCAGCCTCTGCTGACGGTCTTCATCTCGAGAATCCAGAGTCTTGGGCAACTGATCCTAGCTGCTGCTATCAACCCAGCATGGAGGTTTTTCTCTGGGACCTGGAAGGAAAGGAAAATGCACTTGTTCCACTTAGAGCTAGTTGCCAATCACCCATGAAAACTAGTATTTTCTTTTCCAACTATGCACAACTTTTTTTTTTTTTTTTTTTTGAGACAGAGTCTCACTCTGTCACCCAGGCTGGAGTGCAGTGGCATGATCTTGGCTCACTGCAACCTCTGCCCCACCAGGTTCAAGGCATTCTCCTGCCTCAGGATCCCGAGTAGCTGGGACTACAGGAGACTGCTATCATGCCTGGCTAATTTTTGTATTTTTAGTAGAGACAGGGTTTCACCATATTAGCCAGGCCGGTCTTGAACTCCTGACCTTGTGATCTGCCCGCCTTGGCTTCCCAAAGTGCTGGGATTACAGGCATGAGCCATTGCGCTCGGCTTGTTTTTTAAAAATATTTTATTTTTTAAAATAACCCTTCATTGAGGTATAATTGAAACACAAAAAGTAGACATTCCAAGCACTACACAAGATTAAAATGTGCAATATGATACATTTTGCACATGTATACATCTATGAAGCCACTATCACAATCAAGATAGTAAATGTACCTGTCACCCCGAAAGTTTTGTCATGCCTCTTGGTAATCCCTCCCTCCCGCCTCTCCATGCCCACTGCCATCCAAAAGCAACCATTGATTTGCTTTGTTTTTTACAGTTTGCATTTGCGAGATTTTGGGATATATGGAATCATATAGGATATACTTTTTTTTTTTTTTTTTTTTTTTTAGGTGAAGTCTCACTTTGTCACCCATACTGGAGTGCAGTCTCAGCTCACTGCAACCTCCCCCTCCCAGATTCAAGCAGTTATCCTGCCTCAGCCTCCCAGGTATCTGGGACTACAGGAGCATGCCACCATGCCCAGCTAATTTTTGTATTTTTAGTAGAGATGAGGTTTCACCATGTTGGCCAGGTTGGTCTTGAACTCCTGACCTCAAGTGATCTGCCTGCCTCAGCCTCCCAAAATGCTGGGATTACAGGCATGAGCCACCACACCCAGCCGGATGTACTCTCTTCTATATGGCTTTTCACTTAGCACAATTATTTAGAGACTCACTCACGTATACCAGTAGTTCCTTTTTATTGCCGAGTATTGTACTGGACGGTGTGCCACAATTTATCCATTCATCTGTCGATGGATGTTTGAGTTGTTTCCAGTTTTTGGCTATTACAAATAAAGCTGCTATGAAAATTCGTGTATAAGTTTTTGCATGGACATGTATTTCCTTTTCTCTTGGGTAAATACCTAGGAATGGAATGCGGGGATCATAAGGTAGATCTATTTTTAATGTCTTAAGAAACTGTCAAACTGTTTTCCAAAGTGGTGGTGCAGTTTTACATCCCCATCAGCAGTGTTTGGGAGTTCTTGTTGCTTTACATATTCAACAGCACATAGCATGGTGAGTTTTTTAAACATTAGCCATTCTTCTGGGTGTGTAGCAGTATCTGTCTGGCTTTAACTTGGGCATTTCCCTAATGACTAATGATGTTGAACATCTTTTAATGTGCATGTTTGCCATCTGTATCTTCTCAAGTCTGTTCAAATTTTTTCCCCATGTCTTATTATTGAGCTTTGCAAATTCCTTATTTTTTGAGACAGAGTTTTGCTCTTGTTGCCCAGGCTGGAGTGCAATGGCACGATCTCGGCTCACCGCGACCTCCGCCTCCTGGGTTCAAGCGATTCTCCTGCCTCAGCCTTCCTGAGTAGCTGGGGTTACAGGTATGTGCCACCACACTGGGCTAATTTTGTATTTTTACTAGAAACGGGGTTTCTCCATGTTGCTGGTCTCGAGTTCCTGACCTCAGGTGATCTGGCCTCGGCCTCCCAAAGTGCTGGGATTACAGGCGTGAGCCACGGTGCCTGGCCACAAATTCTTTATATATTCTGGATACACATTTTTTATTAGACTTAGCTTTGCCAAAATTTCGTGGTTAGTCTTTTAACAGTGTCATTGGAAAGCAGTTTTTTATTTTGGTGGTCTAATATATTAGTTTGGTCTTTCATGGATAGTACTTTTGGTATTATATCTAAATTTTTGCTTAACCCAAGGTTTAGGGTTACATTTCTTCTAGAAGTTTTATAGTTTTAAGTGGATGATCCATTTGGAATTAATTTTTTTGTATGGCGTTGAGGTATAGACCTAAGTTTTGGGGGATTTTTCCATACAGATATCCAATTGTTCTGGCACCATTTGTTGAAAATGCTATCCTTTCTCCAGTGCATTACCTTTGTGGCTTTGAAAAAACTCATTTTGTATACATGTGTGGATTTGTTTTCAGACTCTGTTCCTTTGATCTATTTGCTTAACTTGATGAAATACCATGCTGTTTTGATGAGTACAGCTCTACGGTAATTCTTGAAATCAGGGAGTCTTCTTTTAAAATCTGCTCAGCTTTTAAAATATATAGTTATAACTTTTAATGTCCTTCTTTGCTAATTCTAACATCTGTGTAGTTTTGGATCTCTTAATCTCATTATGTGCTGTGCTTTCCTGCATCTTTGCATGCCTAGCAATCTGACTGGAGCCAGAGAGTGAATTTTACTGTGTGGGGTACTGGACATTTTTATATTCCTATAAATCTTTTTGAGTCTTATTCTTGGATATATTTAATTGGTCCGGAAAAACAGTTTCATGTTTTAATGTGTTGTTTTTATGACTTGTTATTCAGGTCCAGCGCTCAGTCTTGGGCTAATTATTCCTCATTTACCAGGCAGGGCCTTCCTGGATATTTGTATTAATCATGCCTTTTGTTTTCTGTTTTATGATGCTTTGGTATCTTGGGCCTTGCTAATCCTGGAGGATGCTCCTCCCAGGGTTAGCTAATTCCTAGAGATAGTAAACAACTTGCTGGCAGCGTGTCTTTCATGTACAAACCAAACAATCCAAAGTCCATACCCACAACTGCCTCCTTTATGTAACTCTCATACACTAAGCCAGTATTTCCTTTACCCTCAATCACCTCAGGGCAAGGTACTTTACAGAGACCACTTATAACCCAGTTGAAAATTATTCAGACTATCCAATCCTAAACTTGCTCAAACTTGCCTACTCTGCCTCACTCATTCCTTCATGAGAAAACTACAATGAAGGCTCTGGGTCTTGCTCTGCCATTGCTCCTTCTGCCTCCTGACTCAGGCTGGTGTCTCCCCATATGGCCCACGTAACGTGGTTTGCCCCCTTCTTTGAGAACCGTAATACATTCTTTAAAGGCAGCTGTCTCTGGGTCTTACCATACCTGATTAAAACAAAATCAGATATGGTACATCTTAAAACAACACTGTACTCCATATCCTGTGAATTTTTTGTCTGACCGATAGGAAAATGTTTAGTCTCAGCCTAGCATGACGCCAAGCACTGTTCCAATTCTTTATGGGTCTTCCCCAGCCTGTTAACTTCCTCACATCGGTGTGCTCATCAGTATTCTGCTGAATGTTCAAAAGCAACCCGCTGCAGATCTCTTGGGTTCTCTGTGTGGCTTTCTTCTCTTGACATTCTGTCCTATAGTCCTAGCTGCCTTGGTGGCTTCTCTGAACTCTTAGCTCTCGTTTCTCAATGCAGGCAGGCTGGTAGGTCAGCTTCAGTCCCCTTCCCTGTGCCACAGCTTGGAGACTCTTGTAAGCAGTGAGCTGGGGCAATTGTACAACTCCCCTTATTTATTTCTCATTTCTCAGGGATTAGTCTCCTTCAATGTCTGATGTCTTGAAAACCATTGTTTCATATTATTTTGTGTGTGTTTTTTCAGACACAATGATAAATCAATTACTTTCATCTTGGCTAGTGGCAGAAAAACTCCTGTATGCTTTGATTGTTTTTTAAGGTTATGGTTCTACCAGTGTAGAAGCTGGGATAGTATCAGTGAATCAAGTGAGTCCACATCCACCCTTGTACAGATAACCAACCAGAGGCTGGGAGAAGTGGTCACGGTGGCACTCAGAACCAGAATTCATGTTTTTGGTTTTTCTTTTTGAGATGGAGTCTTGCTCTGTCACCCAGGCTGGAGTGCAGTGGCACAATCTCGGCTCACTGCAAGCTCCGCCTCCTGGGTTAAAGCAATTCTCTGCCTCAGCCTCCTGAGTAGCTGGGATTACAGGCACCCGCCCCAACACCTGGCTAATTTTTGTATTTTTAGTAGAGATGGGGTTTCACCATCTTGGCCAGGCTGGTCTCGAACTCCTGACCTCGTGATCCACCTGCCTCAGCCTCCCAAAGTGCTGGGATTACAGGCGTGAGCCACCGTGTCCTGCTCAGAATTCATGTTAAATACTGTCTAATTACCTTTATGACATCATCCTTTAGTATATATCTTCTTTAAATCTGCGTTATTCTTTTTTTTTTTTCTTTTTGAGACAGAGTCCCGCTCTGTTGCCCAGGCTGGTGTGCAGTGGTGCAATCTCAACTCAATGCAACCTCCACCTCCTGGGTTCAAGCGATTCTCCTGCCTCAGCCTCCCCAGTAACTGAGATTACAGGCATGTGCCACCACACCCAGCTAATTTTTGTATTTTTAGTAGAGACAGGGTTTTGTCATGTTGGCCAGGCTGGTCTTGAATGCCTGACTTCAGGTGATCTGCCCACCTCAGCCTCCCAAAGTGCTGGGATTACAGGCATGAGCCACCACCCCCAGTCTTATTCTTCATTTTAAAGTAATATATTTTCAAAGAAAAAAAGCAAAAGCATGCTGAAACATTCATATTTCCACATGACCTGACTTCCCCAATCTTGGCAAAAAAGTTGGAAGTGTATTCTCCAGAGGGGGTTAGAAGGTTTCTGGACTAGGAGCCCTCCCAGAGACCTGGATGAAGGAACTGAATGTGGACATACTAGAATGCTGAAATTCTCACCCTCTTCCCCAACAGAGCTCTCAATCCAGCAGCTCAGAGTAAACCCTCCTGATGTGAAACCAAAAGTTTCTCCAAGAGAACCTGTCCAGCCTGGAGCAAAGTTCTAGAAGTATGGACACTGGGGATTTCCCCAAAGAAGCTCAATGAGATCACCTTACAATCACATATTCTTTTTAATACTCCACTCTTAAATATAAGCAAGATTACCAACGATTGCCAGGCAGCTAAAGAAAGTCTGTAACATGAAAGATTAAATTGAAGAACAGAAAGCAGAAAGACATATGCAGGGAGATGAAAGCTTCTACAGAGCATATTAATATCCTCAAAGATGTTGCAACAAGGAACAAGGTACTGTCCCTATATATCTACATATATAAAGGAACAATCAGAGAATCAACTTGGAGTAATCCTCCATAAATTATGATCAAAAGAAAAGAAAATTGGGGTTGGGGCACACAGGGAGGAGAGGTAATTCTGGGTCCACCATCTGAGTAACAGAAATCCCAGAAAGAAAAACCACAGACAGCCGGGCGTGGTGGCTCACGCCTGTAATCCCAGCACTTTGGGAGGCCAAGGCAGGTGGATCACCTGAGGTCACGAGTTTGAGACCAGCCTGACCAACATGGTGAAAATCTGCCTCTACTAAAAATACAAAAAATTAGCCGGGTGTTGGGGCAGGTGCCTGTAATCCCAGTTACTTGGGAGGCTGAGGCAGGAGAATTGCTTGAACACCGGAGGCAAAGGTTGCAGTGAGCCGAGATGGCACCATTTCACTCCAGCCTGGGCAACAAGAGTGAAACTCAGTCTTTCAAAAAAAAAAGAAAAAGAAAAACCACAGACAACCTAAGGAAGAAAATCACTGAGAATGAATTCAAGAAAGTTTCCCAGAAATTAAGGACAAGAGTTCACTCGGAAAGGGGCCTGGCATGGAAACAGACCTTCGCCAAGGCAGGTATTAATACGTCATTCTGAAATTTTGGAACACTGATGACAGAAGGGAAAAAAAAAAAAAACAAGTCATATAAAAAGGATCTGGACTCTGGCCGGGTGCGGTGGCTCACGCCTGTAATCCCAGCACTTTGGGAGGCCGAGGCGGGCAGATCACAAGGTCAGGAGATCGAGACCATCCTGGTTAACACAGTGAAACCCCATCTCTACTAAAAAATACAAAACAATTAGTCGGCCGTGGTGGTGGGCGCCTGTAGCCCCAGCTACTCGGGAGGCTGAGGCAGGAGAATGGCATGAACCTGTGAGGCGGAGCTTGCAGTGAGCCGAGATCGCGCCACTGCACTCCAGCCTGGGCGACAGAGCGAGACTCCATCTCAAAAAAAAAAAAAAAGATCTGGACTCAAAATCACTTCAGACTTCTCTACAGCAATGCTAGATGACAAAGTAGCCATACCTTCAAAATTCTGAAGGATACTAATTCCTTTTTTTTTTTTTGAGACGGAGTCTCGCTCTGTCACCCAGGCTGGAGTGCAGTGGTGCAATCTCGGCTCACTGCAAGCTCCACCTCCCGGGTTCATGCCATTCTCCTGCCTCAGCCTCCCGAGTAGCTGGGACCACCGGCGCCTGCCACCACGCCCAGCTAATTTTTTTGTATTTTTAGTAGAGACGGGGTTTCAGCGTGTTAGCCAGGATGGTCTCGATCTCCTGACTGTGTGATCCACCCACCTCGGCCTCCCAAAGTGCTGGGATTACAGGAATCAGCCACTGCGCCCGGCACTAATTCCAACATAGAATTTCATACCCAATCAAATCAAGTGTGAGCACATTTTTAGACATGCAGATACTCCCCCAAAATAAGGTGATAAAAGAAGAGGTTACACAGAAAACAGAGATCCAACAGAGGAGCAGTGTGGGGAGTGCCCAGGGTGACAGCAACACACCAAGCACGGGGAGAAACCAGTCCAGATTGGGGTGGGTCAAGAATAATAACTGATAAATGATGTGTCATGATCTTTAGATACGATTGGGGTTGAATTAGTGACAAATAGAAAACCAAGCAAATAAAAATGCAAGAGGATTACTTTCAGGGAAAAGTTCCACAGTAATCTAGTCTATTGTATGACTCAGCTGTGATCACTATGACACTGTCATATTTTTAAAAAGTTTAATCACATCTTAATAATTTGACACTGAATATGATCTAACCAGAATTACAATATCAGGGAGATGGGTGAGAGGAAGTATATTCATAGTGGGCAGGAGGAAGAGAGGATTCAAAAGATAATGGTGGCCGGGTGCAGTGGCTCACACCTATAATCCCAGCAGGCCGAGGCAGGCAGATCACTTGAGCCCCGGAGTTCAAGACCAGCTTGGGCAACATGGCAAAACCCTGTCTCTACAAAAAATACAAAAATTAGCTAGGCATGGTGGTGTGCACCAGTATTTCTAGCTACTCAAGAGGCTGAGGTGGGAGAATCACCTGAGCCCGAGAAGGTTGAAGCTGCAGTGAGCCATGATTGTGCCACTGCACTCCCGCCTGGGGAAGAGTGAGACCGTCTTAAAACAAGCAAACAAAAAACCATCAAGGAATAGTCATGAAAACATGTTCATATTGAGACATGGAGGTAAATACAAACAAATCAGCCAAGAGTTGGACAGACTATTGTGAGGCAAGGAAAGTGGGGTAAAGGCAGGGTAGGAGGGCTACTGTTTTTCATAATAAACCTTACGGAACAACTTGTTTTCAATCTGCATCAACTGATTTTCCCCCCTAAGATGCAGGATATAAAACTGTTTACAAAGCTACATATTTTAGGTTGATCCCCCTTCACTTTTCAGATCTAGGTAGGGTTATAGCCAGTTTCCATTGCGTGGCGAATCTGCAAGGCTGGTGTTCCTGTACGGGTCCAGAGTGAACTACATCAAAAGTCGCTTTTGATATCGAGGATGCAGTTCACTACTATTAAGTGTAATGTGTTATTATTCAAAGTAAGTACTGTTTACTGTAAAAGTATGATGAATTCAGTAATGATTATACTAAAATAACATACTAGTACAGGGTCAAAATACGGCTTCAGGTCTACTTAAGATAGAATACTTAAGAATTACTTATCTGGGGACAAGGGAATTGTTTAAAATGCAGATTCCTGGGCCCCACTCCAGGTGTGGGGCTTGCAGTCTTCATTTCTAATAAGATCCTTAGTTGATGTTGAAAACCACTGCTTTCATTTGTTTTTTAAGAGACAGGGTCTCACTGTCATCCAGGCTGGAGTGCAGTGGTGCAATTATAGCTCACTGCAGCCTTAATCTCCTGGGCTCATGTGGTCTTCCTGCCTCAACCTCCAGGATAGCTGGGACTGCAGGCATCAGCTGTGCCCGGCTACTTTTCAATTTTTTGTAGAGATGCGGTCTTGGTTAACAAAGCTTAACAGCCCAGGCTAGT
Source organism: Gorilla gorilla gorilla (assembly GCF_029281585.2). Lineage (NCBI taxonomy): Eukaryota > Metazoa > Chordata > Mammalia > Primates > Hominidae > Gorilla > Gorilla gorilla. Next base: position 22,108,728 of record NC_086018.1, on the reverse strand, counting down.
CTCAAACTCCTAGGTTCAAGTGATCCTCCCGCCTCGACCTCCCAAAGTGCTGGCATTATAGGCGTGGGGCACCATGTTTGGCCTGAAGCCCTATTTTAAATGTCTATTGTATCTGACCAACTCACTGATGCTTATTCCTCAGAATACCAGCTCTGTAACCTCCAGGTAGTATCATAAGACAAAGCTTATTAGAAACTCATTCATTGATGCCAGGTTAACTAATGTGCTGGATTTTTTTCCCCTCCTCTTTCATTACTTGAACAATCTGTTCAATGAGCAACATTCTAAGAGCCAATAATTGATCAGTTTTCCTCTTGATGGCTTATGCTGTAGCTCATACCATACTGAATCCCTGGCAAGACCTCTTTTTGGTGATTTGATTTTTTCAGGCTGCTTTTCCAGTTTCTGTGTTTTTGTCACAATTATTCACCCTGTGTATCTTATACTCTTTACTACTACTTATTTTTCTTTAAAGACAAAGTCTTGCTCTTTTGCCCAGGCTGGAGTACAGTGGCAAGGTCATAGCTCACTGCAGCCTCATACTCCCAGGCTCCAGTGATCCTCCCACCTCAGCCTCCCTAGTAGCGAGGACTATAGGTGTGCACCACCATGCCAAGTTAATTTTTAAAATTTTTTGTAGAGACAGGGTCTCACTATATCTCGCAGGCTGGTTTTGAACTCCTCTCAAACAATCCTCTACCTCAGCCTCCCAGAGTGCTGGAAGCAAGCCACTGTGCTGAGCTGCTGGTCACCCTTCCTACACTAACAACTATGGATGTGCCAATCAATGCTGAGATGCTCTGATATGCTCCCAAGAATCTGTTTCCACAAATCACCACAAAACTACTTGTTGTAGCCAGTATACGAGCCAAGGAAGCTGGCCACTAGGATCCCCTGAATTACTTTTTTTTTTTTTTTGAGGCGCAGTCTCGCCCTGTCGCCCAAGCTGGAGTACAGTGGCATGATCTCTGCTCACTGCAATGTCCACCTCCTGGGTTCAAGCGATTCTTCTGCCTCAGCCTCCCGAGTAGCTGGGACTACAGGTACATGCCACCACACCCGGCTAATTTTTTTATTTTTAGTACACACGGGGTTTCACCATATTGGCCAGGCTGGTCTCGAACTCCTGACCTCGTGATCCACCCGCCTTGGCCTCCCAAAGTGCTGGGATTACATGCGTGAGCTGCCGCACCCGGCCCCTGAATTACCTATGACTTCATCAAGGGAAAGAGTCACCTGTGTTGTTAAAGCTGAGCTGATGACAGCTCCACAAATGTTAACTGAACAAAGTGCCACACTATGTGCCTGTGTCTGAAGATGAATGAGACACAATCTGTGTGTTCTCGGAGCTTCTCCAAGGTGAACTTTTCTGGGGCTTAACCTGCAACTGGCCAGGAACAGCAGCTTAAACTCTCATCAATAGCTGTGCTATTTCAAAGTACTGGCATTCTCCCAGGACATCCCCCAGGGTGTCAAAATTTAGCCAAAGCAAACTTCAAATGAACACAAAGTCCTTATTTTCTCAAAGAAAACAAAACAAAACAGAACAAAAAGCCCCCCAGATTTATTTAGCTTAAACATTTCCCCTGATCTAAAGAGAAAGATGGCAAAAGATACCTAGCACATATGCACAAGCACCCACTCCAATGAACTCAGATAACCTGAAAGAAAAAAGGACAAAGTTCTGTTCAACTTAGAAAATTATCTTCGCTTTTGAAAGATGTTTCCACGTCCCATTCCACGTCCTCTTCCTCTTGCGGCCACTGAAAGGGAAGAGAAAATATGAGGCCAAGTCAGTGTGGTCGGTGAATGCTCATAGCACAGAGTAGCCAGGGCCCTAGGACACCAGTTAGAAGGGTTACCTAGTCCAACACCACCCTGGCCATTGCATTTCCACCTCCCACCTTTTTTTTTTTTTTTTTTTGAGACGGAGTCCCACTCTGTCGCCCAGGCTGGAGTGCAGTGGCATGATCTCGGCTCACTGCAATCTCCACCTCCTGGGATTAGGCGATTCTCATGTCTCAGCCTCCTACTTGAGTATCTGGGACTACAGGCGTGAACCACAACGCTCGGCTAATTTCCTGTATTTTTAGTAGAGACAGGGTTTCACCAAAGACTTGTTGGCCAGGCTGGTCTTAAACTCCTGACCTTAGGTGATCCACCCACCTCGGCCTCCCAAAGTGTCAGGATTACAGGCATAAGCCAACACGTCCAGCTGACAGCCACTGCATTTAACAGGGGGGATGGAGACGGAGGGGCAGGGGCTGGGGACTGGCATCAAAGCAGGAGCTAGCAGCACACTCTTGCCTTCCAGTCCCACACTGCTCTCTACAAGAGGCTGGGAGGTAGCATGCTGAGGGCAAAGAAGGTGGTCTGAGAGCTACAGAAAAGACAAATCCCTGGGGCTGGCCTTGGGTGAGCTGAAAAACATTATAGATGCACTGAATTAATTTTTTCAATTCTGAAACAAATATAGTTAAGTGTTAACATGTGTTAGATCTGGGAGAAGGGTTATATTATCTTTTGTATTTTTTCCTGAGAAAATAATTATTTCAGGCTGGGTGCAGTGGCTCATGTCTGTAACCCCAGGGCTTTGCGAGTCCAAGGCAGGCAGATCACTTGAGGTCATAAGTTTGAGATCAGACTGGCCAACATGGCAAAACCCCTTCTCTACTGAACACACAAAAATTAGCTGCACGTGGTGGTATGCGCCTGTAATCCCAGTTACTTGGGAGGCTGAGGCAAGAGAATCACTTGAACCTGGGAGTTGGAGGAGGTCGCAGTGAGCTGAGATCAAGCCACCGCACTGCAGCCTGGGTGATGGAGACTCAGTCTCCAAAAAAAAAAAAAAAGAATTATTTCATAGTAGCAAAAAGAAAACACTCTCCATATAAATAGCATGATGAGACTGCTGTTCTCCTCTGTAACCCAGGGGTTCTAGGAGAAGACAGGCTTTGAAGAACAAATAAAATGTTCTTTTTTTTTTGAGATGGAGTCTAGCTCTGTCACCTAGGCTGGAGTGCAGTGGCACGATTTTGGGTCACTGCAACCTCCACCTCCTGGGTTCAAGCGATTCTCCTGCCTCAGCCTCCCGAGTAGCTGGGACTACAGGGACCTGCCACCATACCCAGCTAATTTTTGTATTTTTAGTAGAGACGGGGTTTCACTGTGTTGGCCAGGCTGGTCTCGAACTCCTGACCTCGTGATCTGCCCACCTCGGCCTCCCAAAGTGCTAGGATTACAGGCATGGGCCACTGTGCCCGGCCCCTCACACTATTACATCTTTAAACTTGAGCTTTCATCCATGGTTCCCAGCTCGTAACTCCTATAGTCCTTGTTATAGTCTTTTGTCATAACATTGGGGCACTTTAGGCCTCAGAAGCAGGACTCAGGAGACAGAATCTCTCTCTTGAAACTTCTCCTGCCCTCCTTTCACCTGCTCAAGGCAGGACCCTAATCTGATTGTGGGTCATAAGACCTCACTCCAGAGAAAGGTCCTGCCCTATACCCTGGAGGAACAAATGCTGCAGAGAGAGGCCAAAAAGAATCTGGACAGGCCTTGTGGGGTTTCCCAACCCCGTCTATTAGTGTTAGATCACACCCATTTTGTCTAATGGCATTTCCACATGGTTGTCCATCCTTTAATCATGACTATCCAATAAAGTCTCCATAAAAGGCCCAAGAGGGCAGGGTTAGGGGAGCTTCGGGACAGCTGATCATGCGGAGCCTGACAGGAAGGTGAACAAGAACTCATCCATGTGCCGGGAGGAAACACCATGGGGCTAGAAGCTCTTGTGCTTGCGACCCTTCCAGATCTCACCCTATGCATCTCTTCATGTGGCTGTTTATTTGTAGCCTATAAAATATCCTGTTATAAACCAGTAAATTTAAGTATGTGATTCCCGAGTTGTGTGAGCTACTCCAGCAAATTAACTGAACCCAAGGAGGGAGACGTGAGAACCCTGGCTTGAAGCCATTCAGATGTTCTGGAGGCCTGTGCTTATGAATAATAGTGGGGGGTGCAGGGGCAGTCTTGTGGGACCGAGCCCTCAAACTATGGTTTTTCAGGCTATCTCCAGGTAGATAGTGTCAGAACTGAAGGACACCCAGCTGGTGTCTACTGCAGAACTGACTGCTTGCTTGGTCACAGAAGTCTTTGTTGACTGTTGTGTTGTGAGAGCAGAGGAAAAACACAGTTTGACTTTTTTCCTCACACACATATAAAACATGTATAGCAGCTAAAGATACCAATGAAGAATCCAGTGCCTTCCTTGGCTGCAAACCTTTTTTACCAACACTAAGACAGTTTCCAAGGGCCGCAATTACTTTGTTGTCTAATCAACATGACAGAACTTTCATGAACCTAAATATAAAACCAAATTAGGCTAACCAAGAAGCAAGACCAGACTAGGGGACTGCAAAAAGGACAGTCCCACCTTTGGAATGTACTAAAAGGTGGCTTTATTTCTGAAAACGGAGCTCCACTATCAGACCTCCCTAAGTACATGCTGGTGTCCATCCATAAGACCCAGTCTCAGTAGGAAATGCTGCCCTCACACTCGAGTCAGCTCATCTGCTCCGGGCTGTGTCTGCTCGGCAAACTAGACAAGGGCAAGTGATCCCACACCTCTCGCACAGAACTTCTAGAAAAGATGGGCCTCTCCAGGTGCGGTGGCTCACACTGGTAATCCCAGCATTTCAGGAGGCCGAGGCAGGTGGATCATGTGAGGTCAGGACTTCAAGACCAGCCTGACCAACATGGTGAAATCCCATCTCTACTAAAAATACAAAAATAAGTAAATAAAATAAAAATAAGCCGGGCGCAGTGGCTCACGCCTGTAATCCCAGCACTTTGGGAGGCTGAGGCGGGTGGATCACAAGGTCATGAGTTCAAGACCAGCCTAGCCAAGGTGGTGAAACCCCGTTTCTACTAAAAATACAAAAAGTAGCCCGGTGCAGTGGGGGGTGCCTGTAATCCCAGCTACTTAGGAGTCTGAGGCAGAGAATTGCTTGAACCTGGGAGGCGGAGGTTGCAGTGAGCCAAGATCACGCCACTGCACTCCAGCCTGGGCAACAGAGCGAGACTCCATCTCAAAAAAATAAAAGAAAATAAATAAATAAATAAAATAAAAATAAAAATAAATTAAAAATAAAAAAATTAGCTAGGCAGGGCAGTGCGCACTGTAATCTCAGCTACTTGAAAGGCTGAGGCAGGAGAATTGCTTGAACCTGGGAGGCAGAGGTTGCAGTGAGCTGAGATCACATCATCGCACTCCAGCCTGGGTGACAAAGCGAGACTCTGTCTCAAAAAAATAAAATAATGGCCTCACAGGATTGCTCCACGCTGCAAGGGGAAGGGGTGGCAGTGGGTGGTGGGTGTGGAGAGAGCAGAGGTCAAACCCTCTCTGTCTCCAGGCAGTAATAGGGCCCCTTTCTACAAGACACAAGACAAACCCATATTTTAAAACCTGTGCATGAAAAGCACCTACCTTGGGCCTTGAGAATAGCAGCTTTTCCTCGGCCAGCCCCTGAGCCTTGGTTTTTATTTTTCATGCTCTTTAACATGGGTGCGTTCTTCAGCATGTCAGGCAAAATCAGAAAGCGGATTTTGCTGCCACGGATGTATACCTGCTCCAGCTGTGCCACTCGGCCATCTCTGTATGTGACTGTGATGTTGGACATCTGGAAGGAAATCACCAGCTAATCAGTTAACGGTCAACAGCACCAGCGGTGGGGAGGGCCTTGACTGTTGGGAGGGGGAAGTCCAGAAAAGCAGACTGACATTGTGACAAAGCTGGTGAATCACACAGCAATCATCGGTACTAACTGTGTACACCAGGGACTGCACTGAGCACTTTACCTAAACAGTCCTCACAACACCTTCAGCTTGGGTATGAGTGCTCCCCCCCTTTTTTTTGAGATGGAGTTTCACTCTTGTTGCCCAGGCTGAAGTGCAATGGTGCAATCTCGGCTAACCGTGACCTCTGCCTCCCGGGTTCAAGCGATTCTCCTGCCTCAGCCTCCTGAGTAGCTGGAATTACAGGCATGCGCCACCATGCCTGGCTAATTTTGTATTTTTAGTAGAGGTGGGGTTTCACCAGGTTGGACAGGCTGGTCTCAAACTCCCGACCTCAGGTGATCTGCCCGCTTCAGCCTCCCAAAGTGTTGGGATTACAGGTGTGAGCCACTGCGCCCAGCCGAGTGCTCCCATCTTTACATGTTAAAAAAACCAAAGCAGTTATCCCAGGTCAAACAGCTGGAATGCAGGGAACTCCAGATTCGAACCAGCTGGCCTAGCTTCAGAGCCCTGGCTGTGCTGCACTGCCTGCTGAGCAAAGATGTGAAGAGCTCTTGAAGGTGCTAAACCCTAACGAAAACAGCTTCAAACTGCTGGTCCAAACTGTCTTCCCCTGCACTGCCTGGCACTCAGATTTCAAAGGCACCATGAAGGTCACAAGTATATACCAGATGTGGTTCTGACCCTCCAGAGTGCATACTCTAGAAGGTGAGACAGAACCCTCCAGCTTGGGTGACTAGGGACTGAGAAATGGAGGTGGTACCACAGGGCCTGTAAAAAGGGCCTGAAATTACTGGAGGGTTATGAGGCAAGAGCTTGCACAAGGAAAAGAGCACGCACTTGGGCAGGAGCCTACAGGATGTGAGGACCAGAGCAGTCGAATAATGACACTGGACAGGGTCGTTACTTCAGATAAAGGAGTCACTCAAGTTTGTCGATAGAGGAAAGATTAATAGGGTTAAGGCAGCACTCAGGAAAGATAAATGTGTCAACAAGGATAGACTGCAGGATGGACAAATGGGGAGCCTGAAGGTGAGACCAGCTTGGCATGGGAGGGTGATACCAATCTGCCAGCATCAACCTCAACAAGCACCACATTTACAGAAAAAGCAGCTTATTGTATGAACCTTCTGAAGAGAGAGAACTATAATTTATTTAGAATGGGTCAGCCCTTATTGTAGAAAGATGTGCTGTCTCTGCAGATTTCTGTCTGGCTAGTTGCCATCTTATACTCATTCATTCTTTTCCTCAAGTGCTAACTGGCCACCCAGCCTCTGCTTGAACACTCAGAAAAGAACAACTATGGGCCAGGTGTGGTGGCTCATGTCTGTAATATCAACACTTTGGGAGGTCAAGGTGGGAGGATCACTTGAGCCCAGGAGTTTGAGACCAGCCTGGGCAACACAGTGAGACCTCATCTCTACAAAAATTAGCTGGGTGTGGTGGCACGTGCCTGTAGTCCAGCTACTCGGGAAACTGAGGTGAAAGGATCACTTGGTTCTGGGAGGTCGAGGCTGCAGGGAGCTGTGATGGAGCCACTGCACCCCAGCCTGGGCCACAGAGCAAGATCCTCTCAAAAAGAAAACAAACAAAACTATGCTCTGGGGCTGCCCCTGTTGTATATGAGCAGTTTCTAGAGGAACGGTTTCTAGAGCTTCTACCCACTATCCCTGTTCTACCTTCAGGGGCAACAGGGCTCCAGCTTCTCATAAACCTTCTGCTCCAGGCTCCTCACTCCCAGCCTGTTATTAAATTTTCATCCAGTTCCCAAGTCCTTACCAATCCTTTTCTTCCCCTGAAGAATACCATAACCTCTAGTGCCACAAATGAACGCCAGGTTTATGGTCAGACTACCCAAGACAGAAACTGGATACAACTCAGGCTCACCTGAATCTGACTGACAATTAAAATGTGTTTTGGGGCTGGGCGCGGTGGCTCATGCCTGTAATCCCAGCACTTTGGGAGGCCGAGGTGGGTGGATCACCTGAGACCAGTGTGGCAAACACGGTGAAACCCTGGCTCTACTAAAAATACAAAAATTAGCTGGGTGTGGTGGCAGGTGCCTGTAGTCCCACCTACTCGGGAGGCTGAGGCAGGAGAATCACTTGAACCCAGGAGGTAGAGGTTGCAGTGAGCCGAAATCACGCCACTGTATTCTAGCCTGGGCAACAGAGCAAGACGCCGTCTCAAAAAACAAAAAACAAACCAAACAAACAAAAAACGTGTTTTGGGGACTGTGCCACACTCATGACTCTGTAGAAGACACAAAATAGGCCTAAAGACCTATAGGTGAGATCCAGCTCTGCCATTTGTCAGAAGTGTAACCCCAGGTATATCTCCAGGCTTCCCTGAGCCTCCATTCCCTCAACTACAAAGCTGAGTTTTGAAAACACAAGACAACAAAGCCAACTAGTTACTAAGCACTTATTAGACATCAAGTGCTGGCCCAGGTGATTTCCCCACGGCAGCTCATGTTACCCCACAAAATCCTACAAGGTAAAGAGATGAAGTGACATAGCCATTCAGAGGCAGATCTGTCCCCAGAAACCCATGTCCTTTCCCTCTATTCTCCTGCTTGAGGTCACACCACGCTTACATGGCCTGGCTGGAGTTTGAACCCAGTTCTGTCTAACTCACACTCTTAACCACTGCATCTGATCACATTTCCTGAAATTGTTAAAAAGCAAATCAGGCCAGGTACAGTGGTTCATGTCTGTAATCCCAGCACTTTGGGAGGCCAAGGTGGGATGACTGCTTGAGGTCAGGAGTTTGAGACCAGCCTGGGAAATGTAACAAGATCCTATCTCTACAAAAATTTTTAACAATTAGCCAGGTGTGGTGGTGCATGCCTGTGGTCCCAGCTACTTGGGAGGCTGAGGTGGGAGGATGGCTGGAGCCCAGGAGTTCAAGGCTGCAGTGAGCTATGATTATGACACTACATTCCAGCCTGGGCAACAGAGTAAGACCCTGTCAAAAAAAAAAAAAAAAAAGTGAACAAGGCAAAGTATGTCTAAATGCTGTCTCTATTGCCTAATACATAATAGAGACTCAGTACATGCTAAATCTGATTGACAGCTAAAATGTGTTTTGGGAGCTGTGCCACTGCTAAGCTATACTCCCTCCAGCACAGGGGCACATCTCACTCCTTTCCTGACAGAAGCTGTTGCATAAGTCCAACAAGACTTAATCTAGGCATTTCCATAAATGAACTATGTCCTGGCTGAAGCAGCAGAGTCCAGTGTCATCTGACTCCTATTTTAACCCTAACAACCAGGCTCACTACTGCTCTCGCTTTCCCTGCAGCACTGGCTGAGAACAGCTTGCTGTGGACAAAACCCCACAGTCTCACTGCACACACGCCTGCTAGAGCTTGCTAATAAGCCTGACCTGTGTTTGTATCACAAGCCCAAGGCAGCAACTTTTGAGTGAACCAGATCTTAATCAACTCCAGGCAGGAACACCCAGTTTAATCAACTTTCCTCAACAGCCACAATGAAACACATATGGTTTAAGCCAGGTGCCCAACTGAAATGACATCCTGAGGGGGAGAGAGAGAATCTTTGTAGCACAAAGTGGTGGGACTTTCTTAGAAACCTGGGGCCAAGATGGAGAAAGCTAGCTCCAGGACTGTGAAGGTGTGTTGGGGTGTCTCAGGCCTGTCAATACACCAGAAATGCATTCTTTAGGACATTCTTTAGGACAATTTCACACATACACAAAGGCAGAGGCGCTTGGATGCCACTGCTGTAATAGGAATACCAACTAAGGCCATCTACCTATCTTTGTTCTTAGGAAATACAAAAGTATTATGGGGTAGAGGAGCATGATGAATGCAATCCACACACAAACAGTACAGGAAAAAAAAAGTATACGATAAGTTTAAAAAACTGGTTTTCCTTCAACCTAGAGGGCTAGGTGTCTAAAGAAATTCAATTACATTGAATTCAGAGATTTCAAAAACTTTCCTAGCAATAGTTATGGGCAATTTTCTGACCCAATCATGTGAGAGCTTCTTTTGGGCTCTCATTTTTATACAGTGACACAAGACCATATTCCATACAGAGACCAGTTTTCCAAAGATGGCTATTATATGCCAAAGCCAACAAAACAGATTTCAAACAGTCCCATCAGTGACTGGGTGGTCATGTTGAAGCCCCAAAACCACAATGTCTGCTTGTGCAGAGCTCTACACCACATTCTCCCACCAAAACTTCTAAGAATTAAGTCACTTTGAATGTAGTGAAATGGGTTTGACCATTACTCTCTGTATTTGCTTGTATCATTTATAATTTGGGTCCATTTTTATAAAACTGGGGACATATTTTGGAGTATTGTTATTTTTCTCACTTATGCCAACAGCATTTTGACAGACATGCCATATCCTGCAGCTGATGCCCTATCCTGCAGCACTGGCCACCAGTGCTTGGCTTGCAGCTGTGGGAATGAGAAGGAGAACAAAAGCTCCCTGCCTTCCCAGCTTAACCTCAGATGCACACCCTCTGACCCGATAAGCACCATTTCAGGGACCTCATCCTGAGTTTCACATACACATATTTCCTCTTCTTCCTTTAAAAAAAAAAAAAAATATATATATATATATATATACACACACACACATATATATACGTACATACATATATATACACATACATACACACATGCATACACACACATATATACACATACATACATACACATACATATACATATATACACACACACATACATATATATGAGACAGGGTCTCACTATGTTGCCCAGGGTGGCCCCAAACTCTTGGGATCAAGTGATCCCCCTGGCCCAGCCTCCCAATGTGCTGGGATTACAGGCATGAGCCAATGTGCCTGGCCATATTTTGCATTTTCAAATGTCAAAAACAGTGCTAAGATAACAGGATACTTTAAAACTACTTGAGGGACCATAAAAGACAGGGTATTTTGTATGGGGATGTTGTCGAGGATATCATCTAATAGTGTCTCCTGTATCTGAGTGCCAGGGAAATCCACACAATTGCTATTTTAACTTAAGAACACTATGCATTTTGGAACTGATGATCTTCCCTGCTTAATCTTACACTGGAATATACCTTTATTCAATGTACAGAGATTCAGGTTTACATTTCTGGATACTGACTGCTTGGCTTCATTTTACATTCTACCCCAGCTTACCTGCACCATGATCTATGTATCTACTTTTATCCTGCCATAGAATTTTTTTAATTTTAGAGATAGGGTCTTGCTCTGTCACCCAGGCTGGAGTGCAGTGGTGCGACCAGAGCTTAATGCAGCCTGAACTGCTGGGTGGGCTCAAGTGATCCTTTTTGCCTCAGCCTATGGAGTAGCTGGGACTACAGGCATAAGCCATCACATCCAGATAATATATTTTTTATTTTTGGAGATGGAGTCTTGCTCTGTCGCCCAGGCTGGAGTGCAGTGGCGCAATCTTGGCTCATTGCAAGCTCTGCCTCCTGGGTTCACGCCATTCTCCTGTCTCAGCCTCCCGAGTAGCTGGGACTACAGGCGCCCGCCACCACACCCGGCTAATTTTTTTGTATTTTTTTAGTAGAGACAGGGTTTCACCGTGTTAGCCAGGCTGGTCTCAATCTCCTGACCTGGTGATCTGCCCGCCTCGGCCTCCCAAAGTGCTGGGATTACAGGCGTGAGCCACAGTGCCCGGCCCCACATCCAGATAATTAAACTTTTTTGCTTCTCAGAAGAGACAGGGTCTAACTATTTCTGAAAGAGGATAGAATAAAAAGTAAATACTAAAACCCCAAAACAGGGCAGGTGTGGCTTAGGCCTGTAATTCCAATACTTTGGGAGGCCAAGGTGGGAGGATCGCTTAAGTCCAGGAGTGCAAGACTAGCCTGGGCAACAGAGTGAGATCCTCTATTTTTTTCTGAATCGTTGTGGTGTGCTTTTGTGTGTGTGTGAGACTAGGTCTCACTCCGTCGCCCAGGCTGGAGTGCAGTGGCACTCCATAGCTCACTGCAGCCTTGACTTCCTGGGCTCAAGTAATCCTCCCAACTCAGCCTCCACCTGAATGGCTGGGACTACAGGCATGTGCCACCACATCCGTCTATTTTATTTTTTTTAGAGACAAAGTCTTGTCATGTTGCCCAGGTTGGTCTTGAACCCTTGGGCTCAAGTGATCCTCCTGCCTCAGCCTCTCAAAGTGTTGGGATTATATGAGTAGCCACCACATTTTGTCCCACCCCACTTTTATAACAGAAAATGGTATTGAACAAGCAAGGAAAAGTGCTAAGAGGATGCTCTCATTCCCAAAAGGCAGAATGACTGGATCTGGGAAGGACAGGCAAGCCTCACAGCCTGAGATGTGCTGAACAAACTAAACTGTGCTCAGAGTTCACCCACCACCAGCTTTAGCTACGCCACAGTCTGCTGGCTCTTATTCAATGTGCCTAGGTTTTGGTAGACCCAGTGAGGCCTCTACATCCTGTTAAAGGCTAAATTGTATCCCTCAAAAAAATTCATTGTTGAAGTCCTAATACCCAGCACCTCAGAATGTGATCATATTTAGAGACAAAAAATCTTTACAGGCCAGATGTGGTGGCTCATGCCTGTAATTCCAGGAGTTTGAGAGACCGAGGCAGCAGGATCACTTGTGGCCAGGAGTTTGAAACTGGCCTGAAAAACATATCAAGACTCCGTCTCTACAAAAAAATTTAAAAATTAGCCAGGTATGGTGGGGCACACTGGTAGTCCTGGATACTTAGAAGACTGGGGTGAAAAGATCTCTTGAGCCCAGAAGTCCAAGGCTGCCCATGAGCTATGATCAAACCACTGCACCCCAGCCTGGTCAACAGACCAAGGCTTAATCTCAAAAAAAAAAAAAAAAAGAAAGAAAAGAAAAAGGAAAAGAAAAAAAAGGCTGGGTGCAGTGGCTCATGCCTGTAATCCTAGCACTTGGGGAGGCCAAGGTGGGCAGATTGCCTCAGCTCAGGACTTAGAGAGCAGCCTGGGCAACATGATGAGCCTCCATCTCTATTAAAAATACAAAAAATATTAACATTAGTGGGGTATGGCGGCCCATGCCTATAACCCCAGCTACTGAGGAGACTGAGGCAAGAGAGTTGCTTAAACCCGGGAAGACGGAGGTTGCAGTGAGCTGAGATGGTGCCACTGTACTCCAGCCTGGACGACAGAGCAAGATTCTGTCTCAAAAAAAAAAAGGGCCAGGTGCAGTGGCTCACGCCTGTAATCCTAGCACTTGGGAGGCTGAGGCAAACTCAGGAGTTTGAGACCAGCCTGGGCAACATGGGGAAACCCTATCTCTACTAAAAATACGAAAAACTAGCTGGGCATAGTCCCAGCTACTCAGGAGGCTGAGGCATGAGAAGTGCTTGAACCCAGGAGGCAGAGGTTGCAGTGAGCTGAGATCATGCCACTGCACTCCAGCCTGGGCGACAGAGTGAGACTCTCAAAAAAAAAAAAAAAAAAAAAAAAGCAAGCAAGCTGGGCATGGTGGCTCACATCTGTAATCCCAGCACTTTGGGAGGCCAAGGTGAGCAGATCACAAGGTCAGGAGTTCGAGACCAGCCTGGCCAATATGGTGAAACCTGTCTCTACTAAAAATATAAAAATACAAAAATTAGCTGGGCATGGTGGCAGGTGCCTGTAGTCCCAGCTACTCAGGAGGCTGAGGCAGGAGAATCGCTTGAACCTGGAAGGCAGAGGTTGCAGTGAGCCAAGATCGCGCCACTGCACTCCAGCCTGGGTGACAGAGCAAGCAAGACTGCAGCCTGGGTGACAGAGCAAGGCTCCATCTCAAAAAAAAAAAAAAAAAAAAAAAAAAAAATTCTTTATACACATAATTATGTTAAGATGAAGTCATTAGAGTGGGCCCTAATCCTACATGCATGGTATCCTTATAAGAAGAGATCTGGACAGAAACACTACAGAGGGAAGACCAAGTGAAGACACAGGAAGACAGCCATTTATAAGCAAGGAGAGAGGCCTGAAACAGATCCTTCCTTCACATTCCTCAGAAGAAACCAGCCTTGCCAACACCTTGATCTCAGACTTCCAGCCTTCAGAACTATGAGAAAATAAATTTGTGTTGTCTAAGCTGCCCAGTCTGTGAAACTTTGTTATGGTAGTACTAGCGTACAAATACAAGCAGGGAGGCAGGTGGCTGCCCCCCACCATTGGTCAGGCATGTGACATCCATCTACTCATTTCCTCTGTACTATGGTTCCTTCTGAGGCCAAGGTGCTATTTTTATCCCTGATTTAGAGGAGAGACCAGAGGATGAAGGAGGTCCAAAGCTAAGCTCACCCCAAGTCACCCTAGGTGGCAGGCTACAGGCTGATTCCAGGTCTGTCGGACACCAAGGTCTGTGCACTTTGTGTCATGTTGACTGCATCTCTGAATGGCTACCAAGGTTATCTGGTTAGACACCTTCACGTTACGGATGGGATGACAAAGGCCCTGGAAACCCAGCAAGTTGTCCAAATACATACAGCTAGTTGAACAAACCCATTAAGATTCACTAACCCAAGTCTTGCATTCTCCTCACCAAATTAAAGTACCTTAAAGTGGATGAGCATGCCTTAAGCCAGAGGACTGGATATATGAAAGAGAGATGATAAACTTATCTACCCTCAATAGATAAACTGATCTATTGACAGTAATGCAATAAACCTGAGTCACCAGAGGTCTACTTCTCTGCATTCAGGGAACTGACCAAGCTTGTCAACCTCGCAGGAAGATGACAGACACTCAAAGCTACAGAAAAATCACAAATAAATGAACCCTGCAAACCAACGGATGGTCAGGATGCCTGACCGCAGTGTAAGGCGCTTTACCTCTCTGACCTTCTCATCTGGAAAAAAGCAATAGGTATCATATGTTGAACACTTACAGTATGTGAGGCACTGAGCAGGTATGGCACACATATAGCTCATCTGATCTTTGTAAAAGTCCTGGGGTGTGGATATTACCGCTGTGGCAGTCTTAAGGGTATGCTGCTCAGATCTCCCTTCAAAAGAGCACAGGCTATGAGGAGTGCAGGGAGCCGACAATCTCCATCTTTGCAGTCCACCAAGGCATTCAACTTGAGGCTACTCTCTCCTCATGTTGCCAGCCAATGGCCTGAACACACCGGGGGTGCTAGTCCGCCCATTTCTGCCCCATGCTAGACTCTTCTAACGAGCAATCGCTGCCTTGCTGAGATTTCCTCAAAACTACGCTGTAGTCTAAGGCTCTTCCTGCTCAATCCTCCTTCCTTTCCCCTCTCATTTCACCAGTCAGACCAGCATCATAGACTGAAAATTTCCCTGCCTACTACTGCTTCCTTGCTCTTTTATCCTTTATTGTCATTTCCCCCAATAAATACCTTGCAAAATTCTGTCTTGGCATCTACATCAAAGAACCTAAAATAATACCACCCCCATTTTACAGATGAAAAAACTGAGTGGTTAATACATCTAAGGTCATATAATTAGGATTCAAACCCACATCTCTCTCTGACTCCCAAGTCCAAGTTCTTAACCAGTGGTTTAAAGAACAAAGAAAGTGTGAAGATACAACTGAAAAACAATGCTATAAAAATTCAGATGACTATGCAAAAGGCAAAGTTGTGCCATGAGAAGGACACCATATCAGGAAACTACTCCATTATTTATCATCAGAGTGATGAGCCCTTTAATCTCATTCTCCCTATTTTATGGATGACAAGACTATCACCAAACCTGCTTACCTCAAAAGGTAGTTGCAATAATCAAATGAGACTCCTCCTCCAAGAGAAAAGGGAAACAAACACAGTAGGTGAGAAGATTCTGGTAACCGCAAAGCAAGTGGAGGCAAATGGATAATGGCCCTGAATCTGAAGGATTCTACTGAAGGAAGTAGCACTTCTCCCAAATAGACCCCCAAATTTGGGGATGGAAAAAACAAAAAGGACAAAGTAAAATATTCCAAACCTCCAATGGCTTTTCTGCCTCAAGATTATGTGTCTCGTTCATGCCCACATCCCCAGAGCCTATAACAGCACCTGACTGGTATGCATTAGGCACTTAGGAAATCACTGCTGAATGAGAACAATTTCCAGAGACCCTCAACCCACACTTTTCTGTCCTTCAAGACACAGGGCCATTCCTCCCACACAGCCTCACGTGCAAAGCAGAATACCTGGCAGTTCATGTTGTCCTCTGCTTCAATGAGCTTCCCCCGATATACCTCACCGGTGTTCGTCTCACATGTCACAATGTGGCCCTCGGCCTCATGCAGTACTTTAATCGGCACACCAATAGACATCTTGGCAGGAAGAGAGTTCTACAATGAGAGAGACAACAGTCAGTTCATCTTTCAGAGTCTGAAAAGGCATGTGGCACACATCATGCTTCCTTCAAGGCATGGCACTCCATAAAACTTAGCAAAAACACCAAAGCTGCATTTTGTACCAAGGAAAAAAAAAAAAAAAAGCTCAGCTCCTGGTTTGAAGGAAACTATCTGGCAAATATGTGCAAGATGTGGGGTGAGGAGGAATGATGGGGTGGACAGAAGTAAAACTAGGAATGAAAAGAGAGCATCTCCCATGGATCATGTGTCCCCGCTACCCTATGTCCCTTAATCTTCAGCTAAAGGACCATTAGCCAATACTGTGTGTGTCAGGGGAGGGGGATTGGAATGTTAATCTGTTGCACTGTTATTTGTCAACCCTTAATTGTAGATGATTACGTTTTGAGAATAATACAGGCCCGAGCTGTCCAATACAGCAGCTCATCTCCACACGTAGCTATTTAAATTAAACTTAACTAAAACACGATAGAAGTAAAATAAAAAAACCCAGTCCCTCAATCCCAGTGGCCATATTCCAAGTCCTCAACGGCCACATGTAGCTAGTGGCTACCCTATGGAAGGTGCAGATACAGACCAAAGGACCATGCACATCTAGGAGAGCAGGCTGTACTTTTAATTCAGCCCTTTAACCCTTCACTTATTTTACTATCAAGGATATTGAGAAAATATCAAAGTGACAACGTGCTATATGCAGGAAATGCTTGTCATGGAGGAAAATCAGGGAAAGCACCTGACTTGACCTATCAAAAGCATCAAGCAGTGAACTTTTTATTGAGATGAGCAACGACTCAGTTTCAACCTAAGTGTACCTAAGACAGGAGAACATGAGGTTGAAAGGACAGGCTCCTTTGGTGAGGATCCCTGGCTTTCAGCCTTAGGAGTCTAGATTTTATGCTGAAGGTAGTGGAGAACCACTGCAGAATTACAGGTAAAGAATGACGCAATAAAAAGATAGCAGCATTTATTTACAAAATGGATAGAACGTAAGGTTTAGAAGCAGAGAAACTTGTTAAAACTTCTGCAACAGTTAAAACTGCTGCAACAGTGTGGAAAGCATGAGGGGACCATTGCCTGAAAGGGGACTGGGGCAGAGATACAAAGAACTTTTTAAAAAATGACCGGCTGGGCGCGGTGGCTCACGCCTGTAATCCCAGCACTTTGGAAAGCCGAGGCCGGTGGATCCCTTGAGCCCAGGAGTTCGAGACCAGCCAGGGCAACATGGTGAAACCCCGTCTCTACTTAAAAAAAAAAAAAAAAAACAAACTCATAGGATTTGGAGGAAGGAGATAGTCAATCAGAAATGACTTCGATATTACTGCCTGGAAGCTTTGAAAAACACTCACCTGGAGAGATACAGAATGTGAGAAGCATGCACGTTGAGGGGAAAGCTAATGAACTTACTTCCAGGAACTAGTGAGGCGACGATGATGTTTGGGTGGCCCAAGCTTCCCGCTTTCTTCCCTCCCCGAGCCCCGCAGAGTTCCATGCAGCAAGTCTTTCTCCAGCCCCTGGCCCCTCACAGGCGCCTCGACCTCCCCTCGCCCGTCCCCAGCCTCACCGGCTCTGGCCTACTTTTCTTCTCTTCGGTCCGCTGCGAAAGATGCTACGGCGAAGGCGTGAGTCAAGCGAATGGCGGGCCTAGCTCCCAGAATTCCACTCTTTCCCAAAATGCTGCGCGCAGGGCCCGCCTCCTTCCTTTCCCCAGTGTTGAGAGCGGTCTCGCCTCCGCTTCCTCCTCACTCCGCCTGCCGGCTGGGAAACTAGGGCACCAGTACGATAGTTCCGGCACCGGAAAAGAGGGCTGATGACCGGGCCCGGGGGCCGCCGCAACGACCCTTGGGGCCGGCAAAGAGCCAGAGAGGGTGCTCACACTTCCAAGCACCCCACACCAAGGACAGGCTGGACGGCAAGGCGGAGACGCGGGGCTTGGGCCTTCAGACCGGGGACAGCAGGAGGTTGGGCCAAGGGCCAGGACTTCCCCTCACAATTTCATTTGTTGATCCCGGCACCGCCAGGTAAGGGGGTCCCTGAGTGAGGCTAGGTATCTGGTACGGATAAAGTTAGGTATAGAGTAGAGCGGCTGCCCGCTCAGGGTCATCCCTAAAGCCAGTTGGAGGAGAGTTGCTTGGGGCCTCGGGGATGCACTGGGCGGGATCAGGGCTTACACCTAAGACTGGCAAAAGAGCGGGACCCGGCAAGGCGGGGCTTGCTGAAGGGACGAGCCTGTATTCAGGAAATGCACGAGCTTTGGGGCGGGGCTCAAGGAAAGGGGCGGGGCTTCCGGGGCCTGCGTCCTGGTGGGCTGCGCGTCTGCGCGAGGATTGGGTGAGAGGGCGGGGCCACTCGACGCTGAGGCGGCGAATGGCCGGAGCAGACTTAAATCAGGAGGCTGGGGACCTCTAGGATCAAAGTTTGGGGCGGGGCTTGGGGAGGGGGCGGGGCCTCCAGATTCGAGACCTGGAAGGGCTGGGGCGGCGCTTGGGGCGGCCCAGCCGCCGCCTCCCGTTCTCCCCTCCGCAGCGGCGGCGGTGGCGGAGAAGGAACTCGACACGCACCGACCGCCCTCCCGCCCCAGCCGAAGCGGAAGCTGTAGCCCGCTCTGGGCCGGGGCCATGGGCGCCCCGCGCCGCCCGGGTCATGAGGACGGAGGCGGAGGCCGCGGGGCCGCCGCTCGAGCCCGGTCAGTGCCTCTCTGTGGGCCCAGTCTTCACCCTAGGAACGAAAGGGACCCCGCCCTAGCGCGGGGCAGGGTCCAGTCGCGCGACCTTGGGCCGACTCCCGCCTCGCCCCCACACCCGCCTGGTTCCAGTCAGTGGGGGTTTCCTGACACTCGCAGGATTGCGACCCTTGTCAGCATGGTGGGAAGGTCCGGGTAGCAGGGGCACCACCTTCCCCAGAAGCGAAAAGTCCTGCTGGAGCCGCCTTGGGAGCTCCCGTGCCTTGGGAAACCGTGGAGGACTGAGGCTGGGAAGGGCAGGAAACTGGCCGAGAGCACCGAGCAATGGAAGGGCCAGTGCCCTGGCCTCCGAGACTCGGCGTTTTGTCTTGCTGTTGTTCTTCACCCTCGTTCTCTCTGCCACGCGGTAGCCTGAGCCCCTTTTGGGGCGGAGACCCGGACTGGTATTCAATGTCTTGGCCGTTAGTTTGCTTGCCCAAGACGTAGGGGAGGGGGAAGACGTGATTCCTGTCCTGCTGAAGGCGCGGGGTTGATGACAAACGGAGTTTTAGCTAGTAAACTCTGAAGTGAAGTGCCAACTGTGGAAGAGGTCAACAGCATGTGGGACCCTGACCTTCAGGTGTCACTCCCACGGAGTGTTCCCTTTTGTGTCTGCTGTGTGGAGTTGGTGGGGGATTTACATCCCTCCTCCTCCAGTTGTCTAGCCCTGTGGTCTGAGACAAGATACTTGCCTTTCCTGAGCCTCAGAGGAGGAATGGCTTACATTCACAGGGAGTGTTCTATGAGGCAGGCGCGCGCTGCGTGCAGTTGTTTACATGCAGTGCCTCAGTAGTCCTCATAACGAACCAGTGAAGTAGGTGCCCACTGTGATTTGCACTTTTGCAGCTGAGCAGACTGAGTCTGAGATGGGTTAAGTATTAAAGGCTAGTGCACTGCTTGCCTTCCTTAGTGACAGCCACTAACTGAGGTCAGGCCAGGGCCTTCCAGGCAGCCCTTTGGCTCCAGGCAGCAACATCTGGCTGTGGCTTTGTGTTCAGAAGGCTAAACCTGTTATGGGGACAGACGCCAAGGCCTCGCCTAACCTTATCACCCCCAACATGAGCATCTCTAGGTCCGATCCGCCCTTGCCGAGACTGGAGATGGCCCTGTGGGGCCTGCCAGGCCTCAGGATCAAGGAGTTCTAGAGCGCAGGGCAAGAGGAGGAGGGGCAGCTGAGTCTCTGAGAGAGAGCTCCTGTCTTGTGCCACATTTTATAGCTGGACACGGAAAGGCATGGACAGTCATAGCCTGGCAGAAGATAGCCCAGCTAGTCAGTGTCACAGCCCAAGCCACAGAGTAAGGAGGGAGCCTCACACAGAGGGCTGTAGTCTGGAAGCCTGGGGGAGGAGGGGTGCAGAGCAGGGAAGTAACAAGTAGGCCTGGGCATCTCAAGGTATGAGGTCTTTTTGGAAAACGCGTTCCATTCCCCAAGCATATCTAAGTGCCTGCTCTGGGCTGAGGGTTGGAAGGAGGCAAATGCAACCTCATCCCCATCTGCCACTGAAGAATTCTCATTCTGTGCAATAGGGCAAAGCAGATGCCTCTTTAAGGACTCCATATTGAGGGGCCCTGAGAGTGAGAGGGATTAGAGCATGGAGACAACATTAACATTTCAGACTAAGGCTCATCAGCTATCATTAGTGATAGTGTAGTTTATGTGTGGCCCAAGACAATTCTTCCAGTGTTGCCCAGGGAAGCCAAAAGATTGGACACTCCTAGACTAAGGGATGTGCAAGAGCAAAAGCTGGGGAGGAAACAGTATGAGTAGAGAAAAACAAAAAGGCAGTGTGTGGCTGCTGTGAGGGGTTCTTGAACAGGCAGGCATTCACCGTGACAGCACAACATCCTGCATAGAGCTCTCCCACTGCTCAGCTCTTTATGAGTCCCTAGGGGTCAGGGCTTGGGTGGGTCTTTAGTTACCTTTGTGTCCCCAGAGCCTAGCAAACAGTGAGGGCTTATTTTTTTTTAAATTATCTGGGTGTGGTAGCGTGTGCCTATAGTTCCAGCTACTCGGGAGGCTAAGGTCAGAGGATCCCTTGAGCCTGGGAGTTCAGGGCTGCAGTGAGCTCTGGTCACACCACTGCACTCCAGCCTGGGCGACAGAGTGAGACCCTGTTTCAAAAGAAAACAAAAAGTTCTTTTTTTCTTTTCCTTTTTTTTTTTTTTTTTTTTTGAGATGGAGTCTCACTCTGTCGCCCAGGCTGGAGTGCAGTGGCTTAATCTTGGCTCATTGCAACCTCCGCCTCCCAGGTTCAAGCGATTCTCCTGCCTCAGCCTCCCGAGTAGCTGGGATAAGAGGCTCTGGCCCCTGCCCGGCTAATGTTTGTATATTTAGTAGAGACAGGGTTTCACCATGTTGGCCAGGCTGGTCTCAAACTTCTGACCTCAAGTGATCCACCTGCCTTGGCCTCCCAAAGTGCTTGGATTACAGGCGTGAGCCACTGTGCCCGGCCTAAAAAAGTTTATTTCTTCCAGCAAATATTTATTGAGTTACTACTAAACATTCAACACCAGCAACTGAGAATAACAGTGAACAAGATCAGCAAGTTTCCTGCTGTCTCAGTTCATTTGTGCTTCTATAACAAAATACCTGGGACTGGGTAATTCAGAAACAATAGAAATTTAATTTCTTTTTTTCTTTTTTGGAGATGAAGGTCCCACTATTTTGCTTGAACTGGTCTGAAACTCCTTGGCTCCTCTTGCCTTGGCCTCGTGAGTAGTTGGGATTACAGGTGTGTGCCACTGTGCCCAGCTCTAGAAATTTAATTCTTCACAGTTTTGGAGACTCTGAGGTCCAAGATCAAGGCGCTGGCAGGTTCTGTGTCTGGTAAAGGCCTGTTCCTTGTAGATGGTGCCACCTACGTGTCCTCACATGGTGAAAGGAACAGAAAGGGCATGAACACTGCTTTTACATGACAGAAGAACAGAAGGGCAAAAAAAATGGCCTATGCTAGTTTCCTCCAGCCCTTTTATAAGGCACTAGTTCACTGATGAGGGCAGAGCCCTCCTGACTTCACAAAAGTCCACACTTCTTATTTATTTATATTTTTGGTTGTGGATATCTTCTGCACCCATTTCTTCATACCACCACAATGGAGATTAAGTTTCAACATAAATTTTGGAGAGGATACCATAGCACCTGCCTTCAGGAAGCTTGCCGTCTAGAGAGAGAGTGGCTTGATGCTATTGTTACTTTTGCCAAGCACTGTGAAGGAAACGAATAGGATGCTGTGAAGGAGAGTTCCCTCGTTTCTCAAAGGCTTAGTCAGAAAAACCTCTAAGAAAGAGATTTTGAGCTGGGACCTGAATGACTAGAAGGGACACAACCTTGAGAACAGCAGCCGGGAGAGAGTTTCAGACAGAGGGATCCTCACGTGCAGACGCCTTGGGGTAGAATGAAGCCTTGATGAGTTCACAGGTTAACTAGACCACAGGTGAGGGCAGCCAAGATGAGGCTGGCGGGCCAGGTTAGGCAGGGCCCTGGTAAGGGGTGAGAACCTTATTCCAAGAGCAGTGGGAAACTGAATGGGAATCCCTACGGCTGCTGTATGTAGAGGTGGGAGAGGTGCTGGGAGTGGAATTTGGGGCAGGGACAGGCAGGGGTCAGTGCCACTGAATCCTTGGCAGTGATAGCAGGGGAACATGTGAGCGCCTTGAGTGAACGGCCTGGGTATCTTTTGGAGGCATCTGGGTTAAGAGGAAGGAAGAGAATGAGGCCTCAGTCCAGCCTGGGCTTAGCATACCAGGCCCCAGCTGGGGGCAGGTTCATATTATTAGCACCTGCAAAGGGCTTTATAGACGTTCTTGTCCTTAGGGTTCACATCACCCTGCAGGCTGGCATCTGGTAGTCCATTTCACAGAGGAAGAAGCAGGCACAGAGAGGCCAGGCAACTTAGCTAGCAGGTGGCCTGCTTTGCTCATGCCATTGTGCCTTCCATGGGCCCTGCTGCACATGGAGTAGAAAGACACCAGGAGCAGCGATAGGTCTCTGCCTCTTGGGAACGTATAAGCAACACAGGAGGGCACAGACAAGCTCAACGCAAGGGCCGCATCCTAGGAGGCAAAGCGTGAACTCAAGCCCAGAGAAGTACAGATGAGTGAAAGGGTGTAGCCAGTCTCTGATCAGGGAAGGCCCTGGAAATGGTGGCCTCTGAGCCAGGCCTTGAAGGCTGGGGAAGGTCAGACATAGGAAGGGAGGAACTTGGGATTCAAAGCCTGGTAGGTTGGAAAGGCCAGGACAGATCCCAGGACTAGTGAGTGGCCGTCTTAGCTGGCGCACGCAGGGAAGTGAGGGGAACTGGGGCTGGCACAGCAGGAGGGCTCCTGGGGTGGCTCTACACAGAGCTGGTCACACAGTCCAGGAGAGACCTGCCAGATGGGGAAACAATGTGGGCAAGGTTTTCACGTGCTGAATGAGTGTCATGAGTGAGTAACAGCAGAGATAAGTCTCTTCCTCTTTAGACTCTGAACTTTGTCCAGGTTCATGAGGCAGCTACGGAGGAGGGTCCTGCATGCCACATGCCCATTTGCCCCACCTCAGGGCCTTAGCACATGCTGTTCCCCCATCCCCTCTAAGGCACACCCCCACTGTTTTCCCCAGCCTAGGCCTCTATTTTGCTATGTTTGCTTATTTTTGCTATCCACCAGGAGAGTGACTTTGTGTCATTCACTGCTGTATCTCCAGTATACACACCAGGCACTTACTAGGCTTTTGGGAAATATTTGTTGACTGAATGACTGAATCAGACCAAAGTCCCCCTGTTTAGGGATGGCCAGACTCATTCCAGCAAGAGGAAGTCAGCTGCCCAGCCCACAGCCAGCCAGCAGTGGCACAGTTGAGACTGGAACGCTAGGTCAGGCCCTTTCTGCTCCACCTCACAGCCTGGCAAAGACAGACCGAGAGGTCGCCCAGGGTTGGTGGGGGATGGAGCTCACAAGAATATTCCATATGCTTCATAGCTTACATGACAGTTCCCTTCTCCTGGCCATGGTCTCACACCCTGGTGGTCCTGGGGTCTTTGGAGTCAAGCAAACCTCCAGGGGCCTCATGAACTCAGATACATTATCTGCTGAGTGCCTCCCATGTGCCAGCCCTGGAATGAAAGCAGGAAATAAAACAGCCCCTGCTGGCCAGGCGGAATGGCTCACGCCTGTAATCCCAGCACTTTGGGAGGCTGAGGTGGATCACCTGAGGTCAGGAGTTCGAGACCAGCCATGGAACCATGGACAACATGGTGAAACCCCATCTCTACTAAAATTACAATAATTACCTGGGCATGGTGGCGCACGCCTGTGGACTACAGGCTGCTTGGGTGGCTGAGGCAGGAGAATTACTTGCCACCCGGGAATCGCAGGTTGCAGTGAGCCGAGATCATGCCATTGCACTCCAGCCTGTGCGACAGAGCAAGACCCTGTTGAAAAAAAAGAAAAAGACTCTGTCCCTCCTCCTCAGAGCTCCCACCAAAAGAAGGGCTTTGAGTAGGCATGGTGGGCAGTGAGTGCACATGTGGGTCACTGGGCCTGAGAGGGGCAACACTGGAGAAGTGACATCCAAGGGCAGGAGTTAGCTCAGGCACCTGGGAAGCCAGGTATGTCCAGGCAGAGGAACCAGGTGTGCAAAGACCCCCAGGGTGTGAGGGATTATGACAAGCAAAGGCAAGGGTGCAGAGGGTGCTAGGGCAGCAGCCATGGAGGTATTGTCTTAAGGAATGTGGGACCCAGCTCACTGGAGGATTTTCAGTTGGGCTGACCTGCTCTGGCCGGTGTTTTGGGGAGATCACTGCTATTATAGGAGCCTGGATTTGAGGGGATTCCTGAAGGATTGTGGGAAGGTCCCTGAGCAGCCCCTGCAGGGTCTAGGCAGGAGGCAGTGACACTGGCTCCCATGAGGGTGGGAGTGGTGGGCTCTGTGCTGAGGGTCTGTGACCTCCCTCTGTTTCTGCACAGGGGACTTTGTGCAACTGCCTGTGCCCGTCATCCAGCAGCTCTACCACTGGGACTGTGGCCTGGCCTGCTCCAGGATGGTGCTGCGGTGAGTGGGGCCAGGGCTGGGGGCCCAGGTGCTTCCTCTCTACATCTTCTGCTCTGGCTTGGGAGAGACCTGGGTGGGATCCATGGTGCATGTAGCTATCTTTGGTTGGGGCTTGCAGGAGGCCAAGCTTCTACCTGGTCCTAGTCCCATCTGCAAAAGTGAGCAAGGGGTGGACCAGGCCTTCCAGCTCTCCATGATAGTAATGTCTGGGGGCTTGGGGTGGCCAGGAAGTCCCAGGTGCCCAGGCCTGTCCTACAAGGCAGTTGTGTGACTGGGATAGGAGGCCCTCCACTCCCCAGTTTCTGGCTCCTGGGAGAATGGGGTGCTAACCGTTAAGCTGAGGCTGTGTGAATGTCACAGAAACCTGGACAGTGAGAGCGAAGAGGGACTGTAGCCGTCGCCTTGTACAAGAGTTTTTCATTTGGCTTCCTGGAACCACAGGGCAGCTGCATCTTCATCTGTTTTACATCCTGGAAATCTCAGCAAGAGAAAATTCAACAAAAGCGTTCTGTGCCTAAAACTTTGAAAACCACTGATGTGATCAGGGACCTCATCTTAGAGATGAAGCTAAAGAGGCCAGAGAAGACAATGACTTGCCCAAGGTCACAGCCCACAAGACACAACAGATTTGAGAAGCAGAGTCCAGGCCTGCAACTCTGGAGCCAGGACGGTGCCCCAGGCATCCTGGGCAGTGTGTGGGCAGGACCTAGGCTCTCATGATGAAGGAGGGAGACTTCTGGGGAATGGGACCTGTGACGGGGCTCTTGGGCCAGGGGGTGGAGGGTGACTCAGACCAGTTGACCCTCAAGACCAAGCTGAGCTCCCCAGCTCATCTGCCTGCAGGTACCTGGGCCAGCTGGACGACAGTGAGTTTGAGAGAGCCCTGCAGAAGCTGCAGCTGACCAGGAGCATCTGGACCATCGACCTGGCCTACCTGATGCACCACTTTGGCGTGAGGCACCGCTTCTGTACCCAGACCCTGGGCGTCGACAAGGGCTACAAGAACCAGGTGAGCGACCAGCCACCAGGCCTTCCCATGTGGGGCCACACAGAGGTATAAGGCCACCTGGTTCCAGTAGTTGGAAGAGGGAACAGTCAAGGGCTAGACACCCAGGTAGATACCCAGGTGTGCAGAGACCAGGGAGCAGCAGCAGAGAGGCTATAGGCAGGATTTGGGAGCCAGTCAGAGCAGGTGCCCTTGCAGTCTGGCCTGCCCAGAGGATCTGAGTACTGAGTCCTGGCTCCTGTCCACCTGCCTTCTACAGCCCTCAGAATGTGCAGAGGCCACTTCCTACGTTCTTTCCTACTGTCCTCAGCACAAGGCAGGCCCAGGGCCTCTGAGAACATCACTGACCTCATCCGGCCATCATTTGCACATCTTTTTACTTTTCACCAGGAGAGCCAGCTTTTAAGCTATATAATTGGTAGTCTAGAAGAAAACCAAAATACCATCTTTTCTTTTGCCTTTTGAAAAATAATGCCAACATAGCCATGCCAGCAAAGTGTGTTCCTTGGACGACACCTAGCTAAGCCAAGCTGTAGCTGAGCTGTCCCAGGTGGTTCAGCCTCATCCCCCTTGCTTATTCGCTACGGGCTCCTGCTCATGCCTGCCAGAGTGTACAAGCCCAAGGGTGATCGATCCTCCCGAGAGAGCTGACCTGAGCCCAGCTGCCCACCCCTCTCTCAAGCATCGTCCTCATGCCTCTGTGTGGTCCTGCTTCCCTGCTCCTGCTTAGGACAGACAGCTTTCTGATCTGGCTTGCTGCACGTACTGTCTGCCCTGGCAGGTGGGGCTCCTCTGCCCTCCTGCTGTCTCTGCCTCTGTAACACGCTCTTTATTTCCTTCATCTAAATGGAGTGAAGGCAGCCTGGGTGGTGGCCACTCCATCCCCCTCTTCTCTGTTCAGTCCTTCTACAGAAAGCACTTTGACACAGAAGAGACCCGGGTGAATCAGCTGTTTGCACAAGCAAAGGCCTGCAAGGTGCTGGTGGAGAAATGGTGAGCCCCCCAACTTTCCTACCTGCCCTTCCTCTCATGCCTGCTCACCCACAGATCTGCAGTGGGAAGGCCTCGGGATGGTGTTCAGGAAAGGCTAGGACTCTGGAGCCAGGCAGAACTGGCTACCCGGGTGGCTGTGGGCACTGACTTGCCCCCTTGAGCCTTGGTTTATGGAGATCACTGGGGCTACATGACCCAGGCTCTGACCAGGGGTGGATCCTGAGCAGGTGCTGGAGGGATAGGTGAGTGAGAGAGATTGCACCCAGCCCTTGGGCTACTTGCAGAAAGACAGCATGGGACAGAACACAAGACCCCTAATGAAAGGGTGATGGCCTAAGAGGAATGTGCTGGTGCAGTGATTGACAAGGGATGGGGAACAGGGAGGACCCAGTGTGTAAGGGCTGCTGTGACCTTACAAGGGCCTCCTCTTCTCATCTGTATGCATTGGGGCTGGATTCAGGAAGACCCTGGGTGCAGTTTGCCCAGATGTGGGTCATATTCTTTTCTGGGCTATGTGGGAGTGGGGCTCAGACCTGCTGCCTCTGGGTCCTGGACAGGCTCTTCTCAGATTTTCCCTTTCTTTGCGGATTTATATTTTCATTATTGACGTAGTATAATCACATGGTAGGTGATTTAGAAAATGGGGGTTTGGGGGCCGGGCGCGGTGGCTCACGCCTGTAATCCCAGCACTTTGGGAGGCTGAGGTGGGCGGATCACAAGGTCAGGAGATCGAGACCATCCTGGCTAACACGGTGAAACCTCGTCTCTACTAAAAATACAAAAAAATTAGTCGGGCGTGGTGGCGGGCGCCTGTAGTCCCAGCTACTCGGGAGGCTGAGGCAGGAGAATGGCCTGAACCCAGGAGGCGGAGCTTGCAGTGAGCTGAGATAGTGCCACTGCACTCCAGCCTGGGGGACAGAGCGAGACTCTTTGTCTGAATCTGCCCTCAAAGAAACAGAAAGGCAAATCCAGGATGTGGGACATTTTCCAAGACTACTGCCCCGGGCTTTAAAAATCAACAAAACAGGCCGGGCACGGTGGCTCACGCCTGTAATCCCAGCACTTTGGGAGGCCAAGGCGGGCGGATCACGAGGTTAGGAGATCGAGATCATGGTGAAACCCCGTCTTTACTAAAAATACAAAAAATTAGCTGGGCGCAGTGGCGGGTGCCTGTAGTCGCAGCTACTCGGGAGGCTGAGGCAGGAGAATGGCGTGAACCCAGGAGGCAGAGCTTGCAGTGAGCCGAGATCGCGCCACTGCACTCCAGCCTGGGCGACAGAGCTAGACTCTGTCACAAAAAAAAAGAATATGGGGGGGTGGGATCTCCATTCATACTATGACCACATGGGCACATGTTGGAAGGAAAGGCAGCAAATGTTTATTTAGCAGCCCTCAACAGGTGCTGTCTCCTCGAGTGGGAAAGCTGTTGCTATCTCTGTTTCTCGGGGGAGGAAACTGAGGATGAGAGAGACACCCAAGGTCACCCCCAGCATCTTGGCCATGCCATGATCTGAACCCATGCTTGTTATTCCTTGAAGCCTGTAGTTTTTCCTTCCAGCCAAGCCCCTGCTTTTTCCCTATAGCTGAAATCCCACTCCTGTGCACTGCCACTGGGAACTCAGCCAACTATTTTGTTTCAAAGACCAAATGGAAAAATGGCATGTTTCCTCGGCCAAGGCAGCAATCCAAACTGCCACGTGACTCAGCTGTGGCTGAAGCTGGGCCAGGCCATGTGGTACTGATGCTGCCACTCCTAAGGAAGGCCCCAAGTGGGTGAGCAGCCCCTCCAGCAAAGATGCAGGAGCCCCTGGCCTAGAGCTTCCCCTGCCCACAGCCCCATCTGCCCTCTGTCCCTCTGGGTGTTTTCTTTTCTTTTCTTTTTTAAGAGACAGGGTCTTACTGTGTCATACAGGCTGTAGTGCTGTGGTGCAATATTGCAATACAGCTCACTGCTACAGCCCCAGGCTTAAGTGATCTTCTTGCCTCAGTCTCCCGAGTAGCTGGAACCACAGTCTCATACCACCACGCCCCACGCCTGGTAAATTTTTAAATGTTTTTGTAAAGACAGGGTACTGCTATGTTGCCCAGGCTGGTCTCTAATTCCTAGTCTCAAGCAGTCCTTCCGCTTTGGCCTCCCAAAGCACTGGGATTACAGGCGTGAGCCACTGTGCCCAGCCCTGCTCTAGGTTTTCATTTGGATTTGCTGCCTAGTGGAAGGCACAGGATGGGGCAGTGCCTTCTGCCAGTGAGGGAGGCTCCAGGTAGATGTCATTGCTGAACTGGAGCTCCCCTGGAAGCAATGTGGCCCAGCCCTTCCTGGGCAGCCCCTTCTGCCACCAGGAGCCTTAGAAAAAAAGTAAAATAGCTCTTTCAGAGAAGCATTTGGTTTTGAAAGTGTCTGAGCCATGCTTGGCTGGCAGTTTTCGATGTAAACCACACATGATTTAGGGTAGAGGAGAGACAGGGCTGGGCAAAAAGAATTCACTAACCAGGCTGGGGTGCAGTAGGAGGATGGTTTCTGTGTGCTGCTCTAGTGGCCCTTGACTGGACCCACCTGGAGCTGAATTGCTCTCCCTGTGAAGGGCCTGACAGAGCCAGCTCATCTTTGTGCACATTCGGACACACACACACACACACCCCACCGGTCTCCTGCTTGGCTCTAGGCTGAGCCTGGGCCACAGTGACAGAGCAGGGAGTTCAGGGCAAAGGGAAAAGGAGCCGATCCCCAAGCTTTGTAACAGAGAAACAGGCACAAGCAGGGATCCATTTGAGGGATGGGGAATGGGGGCCCAGCAGCACCAGCTGACCCCCCTCCCGCCCACAGCACAGTGAGTGTGAAGGACATCCAGGCGCACCTGGCTCAGGGCCATGTGGCCATCGTGCTGGTGAACTCAGGGGTGCTGCACTGTGACCTGTGCTCCAGCCCTGTCAAGTACTGCTGCTTCACCCCCAGTGGCCACCGCTGCTTCTGCCGCACTCCTGACTACCAGGGCCACTTCATCGTGCTGCGTGGCTACAACCGGGCCACTGGCTGCATCTTCTACAACAACCCAGCCTATGCCGACCGTGAGTGCTGGGTGGGGTGGGTGAGGCAGAGTGGTCCACATTCACTGTTCTGTATGCCCAGTGCCCACAATTCCCACCCATTCAATCTAGTGTGGCCAGGGCCTCCCTCCCTACCTTTTCCCCAAAGCCCCTGCTCCTCCTGGGCTCTTGTCACTGGCCACCTCTCAGGCCATGCAGGCAAACCTGCCGCAAAGTGTGCCAGCCTCCTCTACACCCTGGCCACCCCTCCCTTTCACACCACAGGCCCCACGCCACTGCCCAGGTCCCTGCCTTACCCTTTCATGCTGCCCAGGCTGCACCCCTCCCCCAGCCACCAGGATGGCCAGCACATTCTTCAGAAAGAAAAGCCCGGCCAGACCCAGCCCCTGCTCTAGACCCATCCTGGCCTGCCTACTGCCCTCCTGGCACAGGGAAGGGCTGCCCTGACTCTCATAGACTGGATTCACATAGACAGCCCCTGGACGCCCTGACCACATAGACTTACCCCGTCTATGTGGCCTGGAGCACGTTTCTTCCCCTCTCTGGGCGTTTCTCCAACTGCTTTACTGGGGAGGAGTCAGAGAAAGCTCATGAAGACCAGGATGGGCAAGGAGGGCTTCCTTGGGGTGGAGGACTTGAGTTGAGAGGAATGGCCATGTGGATGGGAAACAGACCTCACTCAGCTTCCCTGGGCACTGTGTCGGTGGGGTAGGTGCTCTCTCACAACCCACTGACCCCGTTCTGCCTTCCCCACCCCCAGCAGGAATGTGCAGCACCAGCATCAGTAACTTTGAGGAGGCCAGAACCAGCTATGGCACAGATGAGGACATCCTCTTTGTCTACTTGGACAGCTGACAGCAGGAGCCTGGTGCGCCTAGGCCCTCGGACCCCATCCCCACCCCAGCCGGGCCCACTCAGGATGCCCTGGCCCAGGCTTGGGGCTGCTGGGGTTGGAATGTGGAACTGCAGCCTCAGCCCATCTGGCAGAGCCCCAGGAACTCTGGGAGACTGTGGCACAGCTGCTTTGTCTGCCAGTGCCGTGTGTTGTCATGTCACTCACGCCAAGCACCTGCTGGCTGCTGGAAGCATACCCCAAGACCCCAAGCCTTGACTCCAGCTGTGCCCACAGGAAGTCCAGTCCCGACAGTGCCCTTGTTGCCTTTGAGCCAGATCCATGGCAATGGTCTCCCCACAGACCGCAGGACTGAGCCTGGAGAGAGAAGTCGCTTGACGGATGCCACTTGTCAGGACAGTATGTGAGTGTCTGGAGATAGCATAGCTGACCCCAGTCCCCCAGGGCTGAGGACCCCTCCAGGCCCCTCTCTCCTGGAAGTGCTGCATATGCCCCTGTGCCCAGTGGTTGATGACACCACCACCTCCTGCCTACCCATGGGCCCAAGTTTCTGTGGCTCATTACAGGGCATCTGGCCCCTGCCACCCAGCATAGACACACCTCACAGCTGCCCTGCCATGCAGAGCCCTGGCCGCTGGAGACTCTCAAACCCCCCACAGCCCTCCAGGTCCTCCAGCTCTGTCAGATGGAGTGCTCTCAGGGGTGTAGCCTGGGCCTAGATCCCACTGGTAGGCCTCGTGGCTGGCAGCAGTGCTCTGGGAATAAACAGCTGCCCTAGCCCCAGAGGGATCCCTGCACCCAGGAGGCCTCCTGACACCAGCCTAAATCCTGACAGCAGGCTCTGCCCTCTGAGTGTGGGGAGCCCCTAGTCCTTTAAGGTTGGCTGCTAAGGCCTGTGCTCCAAAGCAACGGGCTGGGGCAGCCTGCAGCTGCCCACCCAACCTGGTCTTCACACCAGATTGCACAGGATACTGGGTCTTGTCTATCTTGATGGAGAAGAGGGGTTCCTGCCCAGGATCTTACAACACAGAAAGTAGCATAGAGCTCTTTCCTTCCTCTTTTTTGGGGAGGTTGGGGTCAGGGGTTGTTTCTTTGAGATTTAAGTTTTCATTTTTGAGGGGTAATCACCTTCAAGTAAAACAGTAATAGCAAGAGTGAAGGTACTTTGGAACCACTAACACCTCTGCACAGGGCAGTTAGCCAGCTCAAGTTCTTTTTCAGAGAAAGGGACTTGCCCAGCGGTTTAAGTACCTGCCCCTTCACCTCTCAGACGAGGCAGCTGACGAGGCAGCTGGCCCAGTCTTGGGAGTCTGCTCAGGACAGTGGTGGAGCTGGGTCTTGAACCCCAGTCTGCACCTAAAAAACTAAAGGAAATGGATCTTTTTTTTTTTTTTTTTGAGACGGAGACTCATTCTGTTGCCCAGGCTGGAGTGCAGTGGCACGATCTTGGCTTACTACAACCTCCGCCTCCTGGGTTCAAGCGATCCTCCTGCCTCAGCCCCCCAGTAGCTGGGACTACAGGCACGTGCCACCATGCCCAGCTAATTTTTTTGTATTTTTAGTAGAGACCAGGTTTTGCCATGTTGGCCAGGCTGGTCTTGAACCCCTGAGCTCAGGTGATCCACCTGCCTCGGCCTCCCAAAGTGGGAAATGGGTCATTTTCAAAGGGGCAACAGTGATACCATCCCTGCACTCCTGGGTCCTGCTCTTCCAATGCCCAAGGCATGGCATGGTGGCAGCTGTGCCCCCGCCCATTGCTTTGGAGCACAGATGACTCTGGGGGCAGAGGTGAGCTCTGTTTAGGAGGGCAGTCAGACCACCCAGCCAAATTGCTTCTCAACCCTAGACAAAGCCTTTGGCCAAGAGGGAGGTGCTGTTAGTTGGGCAGCCCTTCTGGGTTTCAGAGACCGGTGTTGGCTCTAGACTGGTCTCATCTCCATTGCCTTAATGCCAGGTGGCCCAGGAGTACCCATGCACAGCAGCTGTGGGGTGTGGGCATCTTTAGGTGGTGTTCTGGTAAAATTGTTAGAATAGCTGAATGAAGGAAACCAGTGGGAGGAAATGAAGTTTTCAGGATGGTGGGATGTGATTTAGACAGTGCACATGCTGTTAGGGCTGTCACTAGGGAGTGGCCTTCATGGAGGGTGGTAACAGCACCTCAGTCCAGCCAAACTGTTTAGAAACACTCAGTCTCTGGTCCCAGAGGATGGCTTCTCAGGGCATGCCACAAGTTAAAGGTCACCTTCCTGAAAGATGAATGAGAAAGCTGCCCATTCTCAAGACTCATCTGCCTAAGGAGGGTCACAGAGGCAGGATGTAAGACACACTGTGTTGCATTCTTGCACAAGTCATGAAAATGGGGCCAGAGAGAGAGCCTGGACATCAGGGACTTTTGCCCACAGCACATGACACCGACAGCTGCCCAGCCTGTTCACATGCTGGGGACCAGCACAGCACCTGAAGCCATGTGGGACAGTGGGCTTTGTTCATTCTAGCCACGGGGATGAAAGGGATCTTTTGCATTGCAGAGATTTTATATATATTTTGTTTGTAATGAGCCATTCTCAATAAACATTATTCTCACTGCAAAATGGTGGTAGCCCCTGGCTGGCCCTTATGAAGCTGTGTTGATCTGCAGAATTCCTGTCCCTTCTCAAGTTCTCAGCATAAGCACATGGGAACCCAGGTCCTTGTCTTGCCATACCCAGTTTAGCTGGGACTGGAATCCTGTTTTCTGTTTTCTAGGGCCATATCCATCCTGTTCAGGCCTGGATGCTTGTGCCTGTCCTGGACCGGCAGTACTAGAGGTAGAAGGAAGGGCCTCGGGGCTCAGCTCAAGTGAACTGCAACAAATGCAACTACAGGAGACACAACAGAATGAGGGAGATGTTGAAGCAGGAGAGACGAAAGTGGGTGGGATGGTGAGTGCTGGGTGGAGCTGGCTGCTCAGAGCATGCAGAGTTGGGGTTGAGGTAGACAGACCAAGAGTGCAGTAGTGCAATCTCGGCTCACTCCAACCTCCACCTCCTGGGTTGAAGCAATTCTCCTGCCTCAGTCTCCTGAGTAGCTGGGATTACAGGCACACACGACCACGCCCGGCTGATTTTTGTATTCTTAGTAGACACAGGTTTTACCATGATGTTGGCCAGGCTGCTCTCGAACTCCCAGCCTCAAGTGATCTGCCTGCCTCAGTTTCCCAAAGTGCTGGGATTACAGGCATGAGCCACTGTGCCTGGCCAATGTCATCACTTTTAAAGAAGCACTTCTGTTCCTTCCCATCCTCCCTCAAACACATCATCTTGTCTGTCTCCACTGCTATAGCCCCAGTATCTGATACCTAGTAGATGTTCAGTAAATGTGAGTGAATGGATAGTAGGCTAAAACAATACCTGTTTCAGCAGCTTTCCTGTACTTTTCAGAACTAAAAGTAACCATTAAAGGGGAGGCAGAAGGAAGGCCTGGCACGGTGGCTCATGCCTGTAATCCCAGCACTTTGGGAGGCCGAGGCGGGCAGATCACCTGAGGTTGGGAGTTCGCGACCAGCCTGACCAACATGGAGAAACCCTGTCTCTACTAAAAATACAAAATTAGCTGGGCATGGTGGCACATGCCTGTAATCCCAGCTACTCAGGAGGCTGAGGCAGGAGAATTGCTTGAACCCGGGAGGTGGAGGTTGTGGTGAGCTGAGATCACATCATTGCACTCCAGCCTGGGCAACAAGAGCAAAACTCTGTCTCAAAAAATTAATAATAATAATAAAGGGGAAGCAGAATTTGAATCCTTTGATGTCACCCAGGATTCAGGAGACACTCTCCTACAAGGAATGGTGGAAGGAGCAAGATGTACTGCCCATTAGAAAAGCTTCAAGTGACCAGGTGTAGTGGTTCATGCCGGTAATCCTAGCACTTTGGGAAGCAAAGGCTGGAGGACCACTTGAGGCTAGAAGTTCAAGACTTATGTGGGGCCGGGCACAGTGTATCATGCCTGTAATCCTAGCACTTTGAGAGGCTGAGGTAGGTGGATCATTTGAGCCCAGGAGTTTGAGACTAGCCTGGGCAGCATGGCAAAATCTTGTCTCTACAAAAAATTAGCTGGGCATGGTGGCACGTGCCTGTGGTCCCAGCTGTTCAGGAAGCTGAGGTGACAGGACCTCCTGAGCCCAGGAGGTCAAGGCTGCAGTGAGCTGTGATCGTGCCACTGTACTCCAGCCTGGGCAACAGGACAAGACCCTGTCTCAAACAAACAAAAAATGGCCAGGCATGGTGACTAACACCTGTAATCCCAACCTTGGAAGGCCAAGGTAGGCAGATCACTTGAGCTCAGGAGTTTGAGACTAGTCTGGGCAACATGGTGAAAGCTCATCTCCACCAAAAATACAAAAAATTAGCCAGGCATGGTGGTGCACACCTGTGGTCTCAGCTACTCGGGAAGCTGAGGTGTGAAGATGCTTGAGCCCAGGAGGTCGAGGCTGCAGTGAGCCATGATTAAACGACTGCACTCCAGCCTAGGTAACAGAGTGAGACCTTCTCACTTAAAAAAAAAAAACAAAAACAAAACGAAAAACACTTTTTTTAAAAAAAGCCTTCATGTTATTTAAACTTAGGATTCCCCTCATTACAGGTTTCTACAAGTGCAGGTGTCCCCTGGCCTCCAATCCCCCTGGATGGAGAATCAGTGCAAGAAAATGCTGGCACTCTGGCTTTACGTCTAGTCTGAGTCAGCGAAGAACAAAATCCCTGGGGCCTCAACCAGAAAGCAATGTGGCTGTGGAGTCAAGGGATCCCCAAAGCTGAAATAAACAGAGTCAGTAATGGTGGCCTTGCCACTTGATACAGGGCTGTGGATGGGCTGAAAATATTGGAAACTCATTTGTTTGAGCCACAAATTGCTGCCACACTCTTTGAACCTAGAAGTAAGAAGTGCCCTCATTTAATGGCACAGAACCAGTCTCTTGCCTGCAAGGCTCTTGCCCACAATCCCTGGTCCCTCACTTATTCTCTACCTCAACCTCAGCTGCTTTAAGGAGAAATGATAAGGGACAGGGATGAGGTCTCCTTGTCCTCAAGGGGGACCAAAGGCCGTGAGCACCTGAGTATGGTAAGGTACACTGGGGACAAAAGTGCCTTGAAACTTGTATGTCTCTTGGATATGGGTGCATAAGCCACCATCCTACCTGGTCTCATGGGGGAAAGGGAGTGTCCAAATTCAACTGACAGGGTTTGGACAAGTTTCATAGTGCAGAGAGAAAAAGCCAAGTGCTGTAGGGCCCTTTGGGACAATTCGAAGTCTTGGTTTTGTTGCATCTATACCTGAATTTGTGGTAGGAACGGGTGCTTCTCCTTCCAGCCCTGAAGTGCCAAAGGGGGTTCTCTCAGTCGATGCCAGTGGGATAAGCTCCCCTGCCATTTACCCGCCGTGGGTGAAACAGGGTTTAACTCAGTCCCTCTGCCTTCTGATGTCCAAAACTTTCACCATACAGATGATGTCCTCTTGGATGGCAAGTCAACAGTCCCAGTGTTGGAGATCCTGATCATAGTGTTACCACATCTCCACCAGCAGCAGGGACTGACAATCCCTGACAAAATTCCATTTCTTGGAATACAACTGCTGATTCACAAGTTTTTGTTTTTTTGGTTTTTTTTGAGATGCAGTCTCACTCTGTCGCCTAGGCTGGAGTGCAGTGGTGCAATCTCAGCTCACTGCAACCTCTGCCTCCCAGGTTCAAGTGATTCTTCTGCCTCAGCCTCCCAAGTAGTTGGGATTACAGGCACACGCCACCATACCCAGCTAACTTTTGTATTTTGAGTAGAGACGGAGTTTTACCATGTTGGCCAGGTGGGTCTTGAACTCCTGCCCTCAAGTGATCTGCCAGCCTTGGCCTCCCAAAGTGCTGGGATTACATGTGTGAGCCACTGCACTCGGCCAATTCACAATGTTTAATCCTTCCAGGAGTCAAGGAAAAGCTGCTGGTAGTCCTTCCACCACCACCAAAAAAAGAAGGCCCTGCACCTTCTCAGACTCCTTGGGTATTGCAGACAGCATATACCTCACTTGGGCATCCTACTTGGTCCTTTACATCTGCTAACTTGCCAACCAGCACCCTTTAGAGCAGGGCCCAGGCCAGAAAGCTGTATTGGAAGCTGTCCAGCAAGCCCACTCTACCTGTGGGTCCTCACAACCCAATGATCCCTTTGAGCTACATAAGTCTCTGTGACTAATTTTGCTAATTGGAACATTTGGCAAAGGGAAGCAGACTGTACCCAGAGGTGCCCGTTTTGGACTTACTGCCTGTCTCCCTGACACAGTGGCCAGGTACTTCTCTTTTGAAAAGCTTACTATCTGGCTGCTTCTTACAACAGAATACCTGACCCATGAAAGGCTGGCTTTTATGGAATGTACGTGTACTTAAGATGGAAATGGTATATTTAAGAACACAGCTAGTCTAGCCCTGCTGACATCTCAGTTTTACATGAAAAAACTGGCAGCTAACCCTTGGGGGACACTTATATCCCCCACTCCACCAAAGCAAAGTCACTGGGTCAACAGGAACCTCAGTTCACAGAGGTTCTCCTAAATGCCAGGGCCTGGTTCACTGATGGTCTGATGAAGTGGAAGCCTCATGGTGTCCACAGGGCTGCTGTGGCTGTTCACCCTCACAGACAGCTGCGCAGAACAGAAAATTGATGAGTAACTCTGCTCAGTAGGCCCTGAGCCAATACTCCTCTTGGTAACCCTTGTTATATTTTTACTGACTCTTGGGGTGTTGCCAATAGCCTAGGTGTTTGGTCTGACACTTAGAAAACCTCAACTGGCAGATTAAAGACACCCATCTTTGGGGTCATGAACTACGGAAATAAGTTTTGGCTGTGATTGCTCTGTCTGGGTCACACATGTAGATGTCCATGGTTGAAGCCTGTTCTCTGATAAGACCAACTGAAATAAGGCTGTTGAGGGAGCCTGCACTAGCCATATTGCCACTGGGATCCATCATTATGCTGGACACGGCAACACATCCACCACCATGGACTGGGCACAATGGAAAATACTATTTGTGTATGTGTGTGGGGGGGTTTTGCTTGTTTTTCTGAGATGGAGTTTCACTCTGTTGCCCAGGCTGGAGTGCAGTGGCACCATCTCGGCTCACCACAACCTCCGCCTCCCAGGTTCAAATGATTCTCCTGCCTCAGCCTCCCAAGTAGCTTGGATTACAGGCACGCACAACCATGCCTAGTTAATTTTTGTATTTTTAGTAGAGACAGCGTTTCACCATGTTGGCCAGGCTGGTCTCGAACTCCTGACCTCAAGTGATCCACCCACCTTGGCCTTCCAAAATGCTGGCATTACAGGAGTGAGCCACCGCACCCAGCTGGAAAGGACTATTTCTGATGCAGACGCTACCACCACATACCAGGCTGTGATTCCTACCAAAGGTTGGCCCATTTCTCTTGCATAGGAGGAGGTCATCTTGCACAGGGTGTGGCCTCAGCCTACTCATGGCAGATCAACTTCATTAGACCTTTGGCCTCTTGGGGCTATTGGTGGTGCCTTACCACTGTTGACACTTTTTCAGGTTATTGGATTGTTGCAGTCCTCTCAGCCAGCTCTGGGCATACCACTGCAACCCTTGAAACTAATCTGTGTCATGTTTTGGCTCTCTGGACCATCTGCAGTGTGACAATGGTGCACCTTTTATCACAAAAGCCACTCAACAATAGTGGTATTCAAGAGATCTTCCACACTCCTGCCATCATGAGATTCTGGCATTGTTGAGTATTGGAATGGCTTCCCCAAAAACCGGGCCGGGTGCGGTGGCTCATGCCTGTAATCTCAGTGTTTTGGGAGGCCGAGGCAGGCAGATCACCTGAGGTTGGGAGTTCGAGACCAGCCTGAGCAACGTGGAGAAACCCCATCTCTACTAAAAATACAAACATTAGCCGGGCATGGTGGTGGGTGCCTGTAATCCCAGCTACTCTGAAGGCTGAGGCAGGAGAATCGCTTGAACATGGGAGGCGGAGGTTGCAGTGACCCGAGATCATGCCACTGCACTCCAGCCTGGGTGACAGAGCAAGAGTCCGTCTCAAAAAAAAAAAAGAAAAAAAAAATCAACTCAAGGTCTCTGACTCTACTTTTCTCCCTCCTTCCTGGTCCACACACTTTCATAAAGCATTTTGTTTTTGTTTTTCAAGATGGAGTCTCGCTCTGTCACCCAGGCTGGAGTGCAGTGGTGCGATCTTGGCTCTGCTTCTCGAGTTCAAGCCATTCTCCTGCCTCAGCCTCCCAAGTAGCTTGGATTACAGGCACACGCCACCATGTCCAGCTAATTTTTGTATTTTTAGTAGGACAGGGTTTCCCCATGTTGGCCATGCTAATCTTGAACTCCAGACCTCAAGAGATCCACCCGCCTCAGCCTCCCAAAGTGCTGGGATTAAAGATGTGAGCTACTGCCCCCTGCTTTTTCTTTTTCTAAGTAGAGATGGGGTCTTGCCATGTTGACCAAGTTGGTCTCGAACTCCTGGCCTCAAGCAGTCCTCCCATCTCAGCCTCCCAAAGTGCTGGGATTTCAGGTATGAGCCAATGCGCCTGGCCCTATTAAAACATTTTGGTCACCAAATGCAGCTGTCTTTAAAAAGGCTACTTCCTAGCAAGGTGTATCTGAATGAAGAGGTGTAGGAAGGTTATAAAGAAATATTTTTAAAATTTGGGATTCTGATCAGACTCTTCCTGGGCATGTTGCTTGCTTGCTTTCCCCTAGCAGCAACCCCAGGCCAGCCTGGTGGGCACACCTTCTAGATGGCAGTCCAACTGTAAGGGGGCCTAGGGGCTCAAACCTGATTGTGTTTCAGCCACCTGGATTCTCTTGTTGGACTGACATGGTCTTAGAGCATAAGAATAATGACCACTTGGGCAAGTACGCTGCTCGCTGAGACCCCTTAGAGTGGCACATACAGGACAAAGTGGGGAACATAATGGGTCCCCATGCATTTTGTAAACATGCCCTTGTTCCTCTTGGACCTGACTCTTCCAATCAAAAAGTCTAGGTGCACACAGGGGATAACTGGAAAAAGAGGTGGCTGGTACTGGTCAGTCCAGTCACCTCTTTTTCCTTAAAGAAGTGACTATAGGTATTGAAATGAGACACCGATTTGGGAGGGGGAGCAGCAATTCTGGCACCTAGATAGAAAATACTTTGGATTCCAGGAGATAAAGAGGGGGAGGCATTTATGATCTTTGTCCTTCATAATTGCCCCTGAAGACTTCCTTATGAACATAAAAAAGATCTGTGCAGCTCTCCCAAGCTTTTGCAAGCACCTTAAATTTAACTGACTGCAAAGCTGGGCATAGCGGCTCCTGCCTGTAATCCCAGCTACTTGGGAAGTTGCAGGGGAGGATCGCTTGAGGCAAGGAATTCAAGGCTGCAGTGAGCTGCGATGGCACCACTGCACTCCAGCCTGGGCAAGACTGAGAACCTGTCTCAAATAAAACAAATTTAACGACTGTGGGTTCTGCCTTGCCCCAACAACAGATGGCTTTGGCCACCATTTGGTTTGCTCACCATTCCCATTAACCTTACCAGAAGTCCACTGGAAAGAGCAGGGGATGTCCCTGGCTCCTGCACCTTCCATGAAAATCACCTGTGATACCATCAGTTGTCGTTCCCATCCCTATTCCCATAGACTCCACTCAGCCATTCTGTGGAGAGAACGAGTGCCACCTTGCTAGTGGTATGGACAAATGGGATAGATTGGACTAACTGCCCTCAGGCTGTCCTTCCAAATACAAGGACTAGACTGAATTATTCAAACTGGGAAGCTACTTGGGAGGCTGAGGCAGGAGAATCACTTGAACCTAGCAGGGAGAGTACAGTGAGCTGAGATCGCGCCACCGCATTCCAGCCTGGGTGACAAGAGCGAAACTTCAGCTCAAAAAAAAAAAAAAAAAGAAAGTAAACTGGGAACCTGAAGCCCTACCAGGTGGCCAGGACCTGTGCCCCAACAAATGTAGGTCCCACTTGGGGGACCTCCAACAATTATAAATATTTTCTAGGGGTAACGATATGTGACTTGTGACTTGTGACTGTACTTGTGTGGAGGCTAAACATTAACTCATCATCCTCCCCAAAATAGTGTCTTGCCCCTTCAGGGTGGTCAAAAGACCTTCAAGTGTTTAAGCAAATACCACCAATAGATTATGTAGCCCACAGACAACTGTGGAGATTTTTTTTTTTTTTTTTTTGAGATGGAGTCTTGCTCTGTCATGCAGGCTGGAGTGCAGTGGCGTGATCTCGGCTTACTGCAACCTCTGCTTCCCAGGTTCAAGCGATTCTCCTGCCTCAGCCTCCCAAGGAGCTGGGATTACAGGCGCCCACCACTACGCCCAGCTAATTTTTTTGTACTTTTGGTAG
The DNA here is from genome assembly GCF_029281585.2 of Gorilla gorilla gorilla. Taxonomy (NCBI): domain Eukaryota; kingdom Metazoa; phylum Chordata; class Mammalia; order Primates; family Hominidae; genus Gorilla; species Gorilla gorilla. The sequence continues at coordinate 22,067,563 of NC_086018.1, read as the reverse complement.
AGACAGGGTTTCACCATGTTGGCCAGACTGGTCTTGAACTCCTGACCTCAGGTGATCCACCTGCCTTGGCCTCCCAAAGTGCTAGGATTGCAGGCGTGAGCCATCGCACCCAGCTGACAACTGTGAAGATCTTTCTAAAGTGAGGCTGCCCTTGGTTACTCAGGGGAACTTCTTGGACTGATAATTGACTCATTCCTTATGTGCGCTTATTATCCCTATGATGGGAGTCCTCTGATTAGGAAAGGTGATGCAACATTTGTCTCTAACTTTAGTTGGGTGATCAGTGGTACCACCTTGCCCCTGGAAGGCATTCAGGTCAGCGGCAACTCACTGGCCAGGGTGGAGGCTGTATGGATGACAGAGTTGCCCTAGGCTTCCTCCCTGTGAACCACCAGTGGAGATTATGCAATATCTAATATATCCTGCTGTACCTGGATTAATGACTTGGGCTGAGTGGAAAGGTCAATATTTGAGAAAGTCACCTGGCTTTCTTAGGTAGACCTTGATGGTTTATAGGATTTGTTCAACCTGTTGAGTTGGAAACCCTGGGGTCAGCCAGGCGTGGTGGCTCACGCCTGGAATCCCAGCACTTTGGGAGGCCGAGGTGGGTGGATCACGAGGTCAGGAGATCGAGACCATCCTGGCTAACATGGTGAAACCCCATCTCTACTAAAAATACAAAAACAAAATTAGCCGGGCATGGTGGTGGGTGTCTGTAAGTCCCAGCTACTCAGGAGGCTGAGGCAGGAGAATGGTATGAACCCGGGAGGCGGAGCTTGCAGTGAGCCGAAATCGCACCACTGCACTCCAGCCTGGGCGACAGAGTGAGACTCCATCTCAAAAAAAGAAATTAAAAAAAAAAAAAAAGAAAACCCTGGGGTCAGGATTGGGGTTAATATTGCAGGTTGGACTCATTCTGTTCATTAAATTAAATTCTGTGAGACAAGCTGAACTGATTTGCTCTATGCCTATTGTCAGATTAATCAGTGACTGATAAAATGGCATACCCATAAGAAAATTGCCAGAAGCCAAGACAATGTGGAAATGAGGGGTGGATATTATTGGGAGATAATTGTCCACAGGTCTCTCACATTTCTGTATGTGTCTTGTCAGCTAAAACTATGAAGGCCTTTGTTCTAGACTATCTTTTCAAAGAAGCTGGTATAGCCTTGGAAGATAGACACAGGTGCTTTGCATCTACAGAGCAAAGGACAGGTGTTCTTGTGACCTTGGTGGAGATAATGCCTCCTGTTAGTGCAAAGGGAAGGCATACCAACCATCCAATATAAAAGACACAAATTCTGTTAGCTCTCTTCCCTCCTCCTTTCCTCAATAAAACCCACTGCATGTGCAGGATTCACTTGGTCCTCTTTGTGTTGCCCTAAGGGAACTGGGCTTGGGAAATGGCTGTAAGAAAATGCTGGTACTCTGGCTACTGCTATTGCTGTAATAAACTGTTCTTTGTGTCTGACCCAAGAGTGTCTTGTCTGGTTGGGTGCAGTGACTCATGCCTGTAATCCCAGCACTTTGGGAGGCCAAGGTGGGTGGATCACCTGAGGACAGGAGTTTGAGACCAGCTTGGCCAACATGGTGAAATCCTGTCTCTACTAAAAATACAAAAATTAGCCGGGTGTGGTGGCAGGAGCCTGTAATTCCAGCTACTCAGGAGGCTGAAGCAGGAGAATCATTTGAACCCAGGAGGCAGAGGTTGCAGTGAGCTGAGATTGCACCACTGCACTTCAGCCTGGGCAACAGAGCGAGGCTCCATCTCAAAAAAAAAAAAAGTACATCTTCTATGAGCATCTGTGAAACTACTGCAGTAGGCTAACCTAGCTTGCAAATAGAGTAAAATCTCTGACTATTCAATTTTTGATCTGATGTTTGTGCTTTTTAATATTTCTTCATGACTCAATCTTGGTAGGTTTTGTTTTTAGGACTTTGCCTATTCATTCATTCACTCATTCATTCATTTATTTATTTTCGAGACAGAATCTCACTCTGTGTCGCCCAAGCTGGAGTGCAGTGGCACAATCTTGGCTCACTGCAACGTCTGTTTCTCGGGTTCAAGTGATTCTCGTGCCTCAGCCTCCCAAGTAGCTGGGAGTACAGGCGCACACCACCACACCCAGCTAATTTTTGTATTTTTAGTGAGACAGGGTTTCACCATGTTGGCCAGGTTGGTCTTGAACTCCTGACCTCAAGTGATCCACCGGCCTCGGCCTCCCAAAGTGCTGGGATTACAGATTTGAGCCACCATGCCCAGCTGGAATTTGCCCATTTAATCTAGGCTATCCAGTTTGTTTCCATACAACTGTCTGTAGTACTTTATAACCCTTTTTACTTCTGTAGAATTGGTAGTAGTGTCCCGATTTTCATTTCTCCTTTTAGTAATTTGACGCTTTTTCTTACTCAATCTAGCTAAAGGTTGTCAATTTTGTTGATCTTTTTGACGAAGCAACTTTTGATTTTGTTGACTTTCTCTTTTTTTTCTTTTTCTATTCTCTAGCTCTGTTATCTTCCTTCTAGCTCTGTTCTTATTGGCTTCCTTCTGTTAGCTCTTTCATTTGCTCTTTTTTTGTGCCTTAATGTGTAAATAATGTGTACAGTTCAGTTGGTTTTTTTTGTTTTTGTTTTTGTTTTTTTTTTTAGAGACAGGATCTTGCTCTGTTGCTCAAGCTAGAGTGCAGTGGTGCCATCATAGCTCACTTAGCTCACTGCAGCCTCAAACTCCTGGGCTCAAGCAATCCTCTCACCTCAGCCTCTGGAATAGCTGGGACTATAGGTGTGCACCACCATCCCTGGCTAATTTTTAAATTTTTTGTAGAGGGGCCAGGCAATTCTCCCACCTCAGCCTCCTAAAGTGCTGGAATTATGGGTGGGAACCACCATGCCCAGACTCTTCTTTTTAAATGTAAGCATTTATAGCTATAAATTTCTTTCAGTACTGCTTTTGCTGTATCCCACAGGTTTCGGTGTGTTTTTGTTTCATGTGTCTCAAGATATCTAACTTCCCTTATGATTTCTTTTTTGATCCATTGGTTGTTTAAAAGTGTGTTGTTGGTCAGGAAGGGTGGCTGATGCCTGTAATCTCAGCACTTTGGGAGGCTGAAGCGGGCAGATCACTTGAGACCAGGAGTTCAAAACCAGCCTGGCCAACACAGCAAAACCCTGTCTCTACTAAAAATACAAAAATTAGCCAGGCATGGTGGCATGTGCCTGTAGTCCCAGCTATTTGGGAGGCTGAGGTACGAGAATCACTTGAACCTGGGAGGCGGAGATTGCAGTGAGCCACAGTTGTGTCAGAACAAGACTGTCTCAGAAAACAAAAAGTGTGTTAATTTTTTTTTTTTTTTTTTTTGAGATGGAGTCTTGCTCTGTCGCCCAGGCTGGAGTGCAGTGGGGCAATCTTGGCTCACTGAAAGCTCCATCTCCCAGGTTCACATTCTCCTACCTCAGCCTCCCGAGTAGCTGGGACTACGGGCACCTGCCACCACACCTGGCTAATTTTTTGTATTTTTAGTAGAGACGGGGTTTCACTGTGTGAGCCAGGATGGTCTCAATCTCCTGACCTTGGGATCCACCTGCCTCGGCCTCCCAAAGTGCTGGGATTACAGGCATGAGCCACCGCACCCGGCCACTGTTTAATTTTTAAAACTTTCAACTACTGATTTCTAGTTTTGTTCCATTGTGATGGGAAAATACACTTTTATGATTTTAATCTTTAAGTTTACTGAGACTTTTTTGTGGTCTAATATGTGGTCTGGTTTACATTTAATAATGCCTTAGCCCTTTTTTTCCTATTAATTTTTTTTTAATTTTATAGAGACAAGGTCTATGTTGTCCAGGCTGGTCTTCAACTCCTGAGCTCAAGTGATCCCCCTGCCTCAGCCTCCCAAAGTGCTGGGATTACAGATGTGAGCCACTGTGCACAGCCTCCTTTTTTCTTTTGGGCACACTGAAGTTCAGCTACTCCACCCCAGATTCCGGCAATAAAGCTACAGCCTGGCAGGAAGGTGGCCTTCCAGAACTGAGAATTTCTAGGGAGAAATTCTTGAGCCCAGCCACCTGTTATCTTACCGGTGAGAAAACTGAGGGGTCAGAAGGCTTCATCCAAGATTGCACAGGGGCCCACAGGCCTGCAGGCCATGTACACTGAACCACTGCAATTTCTTGTCTGAGAGACTGCCCTGTAGCATCAGCAATGATCACCAGGAAGCAAAAACCTCCACCACAGATTCATTCAAATGTTTACTGAGCATCCGCATGTTCCAGGGATGAGTTAAACCTTGAAATGACCTTGGCTGTGCAGGGCCTGCATACTCTAAGATGGGCCTGACTGTTCTGTTTCCAGGCAATGAGAGTTGCAGATAATCAAAGAGTTGTGGTCCATTTATTCATGCCTGTTTCACAAATGTACCAATTTGTCACCTAAGCTGGCTTCTGTATTAGGTTGATTACACCCTCTAGAAACCAAAGACACTAAGGTGTTTTGTTTTGTTTTGTTTTTTGAGACGGAGTCTCACTCTGTCGCCAAGCTGGAGTGCAGTGGTGTGATCTCGGCTCACTGCAACCTCCGCCTCCTGGGTTCAAGTGATTCTCCTCCCTCAGCCTGCTGAGTACCTGGGACTACAGGCGTGCGCCACCATACCCAGCTAATTTTTGTATTTTTAGTAGAGATGGGGTTTCACCATGTTGGCCAGGATGGTTTCCATCTCTTGACCTTGTGATCTGCCCGCCTTGGCTGACACTAAATTTTGAAAGCTAAAGGACCAGGCAAAAAAGCTCACTGTGTCTGTAGGACTGGAATTTTTTTTTTTTTTAAAGGTGCAAGGAGGGCCATTAGGTAAAGTGAAAACCTGCAGCACAGAGAGTTCAAGGAAGTTACCGCAGAGCTGTGGCCAGGCAGTTCCATCAGGGTTTCTCATCCCTGGTGGCTGTCCAGGAGTACCCTAGCCCTGACATGGAGGTTTCCATATAATTCAGCTGCTGGGCCAGTGAAGGGATGAAGCTGCCTTCTCTGGCTGCCTTCTCTGATTGGGAACAATAAGTGGGGAATTACAGAATCTCAACCCCACCTCCAACCCGATACTCTGGTTAACTGCTATTTGAGACTTGGCAGGTTGGGCTCTTGCCGTGTTGTTCAGGGACAGGGCTAAATAGGCGCTGCACTGATAACTGCCAAGGGGCTACCTGGCCCATCTAGTCTGTCTCTTACCAGTGTCTTGACATAAAGCAGGAATATGGTCCCCACCCCTTTTTTTTTTGGAGATAGGCTCTCACTCTGTTGTCCAGGCTGGAGCACAGTGGTGTGATCTCAGCTCACTGCAGCCTTTGCCTCCCAGATTCAAGCAATTCTCATACCTCAGCCTGCTGAGTAGCTGGGATTATAGGCATGCGCCACCATGCCCAGCTAATTTTTGTATTTTTAGTAGAGACGGGGTTTCGCCATGTTGGCCAGGCTGGTCTTGAACTCCTGACCTCAAGTGATCCACCTGCTTTGGCTTCCCAAAGTGCTGGGATCACAGGCATAAGCCACCCCACCACACCTGGCCCAGTCCCATTTTACAGATGTAAAAACCAAGGTGTAGAGAAGTGAGTAATCTGATGTGTAAAATGGAGCTCAACCACATTAGCAGAACTAGCAGAATTAGTAGGTGATGGATAGAGATATAAAAGGATTTAGTGCAACAAATTACCTTCTATGATGATGGAATCTGGTCAGGCAAGTCTGATATCCACAGGACAAGCCATCAGAAAGGGCAGGCTGGAACTCTGGGCACAAACTGATGGCTGATGGCTAGTCTCGCACATAAATAACTATTGCTGCACCATGCCATGGACTACCAACTACCCTCTTTACCCTGACTCTATGGAAATAGAGTCATTGATGCCTTTAAGTTCAATCAAACTAGGGAAGAATTCTAAAAAATCCAGAACCAATGCAGAAAACTCATCTTTAAGATTCTATTTTTCTAGAACCACTTTTGGCACCAAAATCTGTATCAGTCAGATTCAACTAGAGAAGCAGAACCAGTAGGGGATATATTGAGATTTATTGCAAGGAATTGACTTCAGTGATTGTAGGAGCTGGCTAGTCATGTCTAAACTCTGTGAGGCAGCTATCAGGAAGGGCAGACTGTCAGGAACTCTCGCCAAGCACTGGGCTGCTGTCCTCAGGCAGAATTTCTTCCTCAGGGAAACCCTTAGCTCTGTTCTTTAGGCCTTCTGACTGATCAGGTCAGGCTGACCCAGATTATCTGAGATAATCTCACTTACTTAGTCAATTGGGAATGGACTTCTGTCACATCTACAAAATACCTTCACAGAAATACCTAGATTAGTGTCTGATTGAATTACTGGTGACTGTGGCCTAGCTAAGCTGACACATCCAAAGACCATCCGACCCACCACAGCCTTGCTGTAGGCTCAGGGTCTCTGGATCAGCCCTCACCCTCTTCCCACTGGTGTACAGGATGGACAGCATCATCTGCCTAACCTCAAATCCACCTGCACAAGCAGTACCTGGGCATTTTTTTTTTTTTTTAGTTGAGGTAAAATTCACATAACAAACATTCTGAAGTATACAAATTCAGTGGCATTTAGTACATTCACCTCTACCTAGTCCCCAAACATTTCCAATACCCCAGAAGCAAGCAGCCCCTTACCCATTAAGAAGTCACTCCCCATGCCACTCTCCCCCTGCCTGGGAATTTTAAAACCAACCTGGACAATGTTAACTGGGGAGAACCTGGACATGTTAAGCCTGCCACGCTTGCTAATCCACTGGGGCAGAGGTGTCTTCCTCACCCCAAGGCAGGCACTGAAGCTGGCTACTCTTTCACGATGGTGGGGCTGTAGTTGGACTTGACAGCTTCGGCGAGCTCCCGTGCGTACATCTCATACCTGCCCGTCATCTGAAAGCAAAACACAGATGTACTTTAGAGGTTCTGGTTTTATAAGTCCCCATCACTTACACGCCACCACCTCTTGCCACTGGAGGGCAGTCATGGGACAGGAACGCATCAGGAAGGCTCGTTGACAGTGACCTCTTGGCACTGATTCTAGTACTGTGGCAAAGTTCACAGATGCCACAATGACTCATACAGCCCAGCATTGGCTGCTGTGACCTCTTCGACCTGTCTATCCAGAAAGTGTGGTCTGCTGAGGCAGGATGGAGAAGGGGAGTCCCGTGGTCCTGTTGCTCCCCAGAAGAGCAGCCTACAGCCCAGAGAGGAGTGACCTGCTCCAGGTCACTAGCCAGTTGTAGAAAAGGCTGGGATTTGAACCAGGGGCTCCTGGATGGGCCTGGAGTTCTGTCTACTCCATGTGGCATCTCATCATGGATACAGAGGCTGGTGGAGTTGGAAAGCCCACCCACGGTGCTCACACCCAGCACACCCTCCCTCCCTCCCTCCTTTCCCAAGGTGGATTACTCCCAAAAGCCTTGACAGGAGCTCATGCCCATTACCAAAGTTGGGAAGGCTTCTGCTTCTAAGAAGTGTCTAATGAGAAAACATTTGGTTTACTGCTCCTGGGATACTTATTAAAAAGAGTTGGCCAGCATTCTTGGCTCCCTTCTGATTTGGGTGGAATCCTACATTCATCCTAGTTGCCCAGGAAGAGGAGAGAGAGGTCAGGAGACTCTCTCATGCCCAATACCTTGTTTGTCTGACAAGGATCCGAGACTGAGGAACCCATGCTCAGAAAACAGGATCAAGGCCAAAAGCCCATGTCTGGGTGGATTAGAGGCCCTGGTGGTCTTTTAGTCACACCGGGCAAAGTCAGTTATAACAATGGACATTTGCATATACAATTTGCTTATAAAAGGTTGCTGAGGCAGGGCACAGTGGCTTATGTCTATAATCCTGGTATTTTGGGAGACCGAGGTGCGAGGATTGCTTGAAGCCAGGAGTTCAAGACCAGCCTGGGCAACATAGTGAGACTCGGTCTCTATAGAAAATTTTAAAAATTAGCTGGGTGTGGTGGTGGTGCACGCCTATAGTCCCAGTTACTCAGGAGGCTGAGGTGGGAGGATGGCTTGAGCCCAGGAGGTCAAGGCTGCCATGATCTATGGCTGTGCCATTGGTCCAGCCTAGATGACAGAGCCAAGACCTTGTCTCCATGCCCCCTACTCCACCAAAAAAGAAAAAGGGGTGCTGAGTTGGTGGAAATACTTTCGGACACTAATACAGCAAACTCTGAAGCTGTGAGCCTTTCTAGGGTGGAGTCCCATCCCAGGAGGGCAGACATCTCCATTCCTCTGACTCCTGACATCACAGGGCATTAGGTGTCAAAGCCAGCATGGGACCTTCGAGTTAAGCCCCGTATTTTACAACTGGGAGTACTAAGGCTTGGGAGCACAAGGGGCTTAATTAAGGTGACCAAGGAAGGAAGGCTGTGGCAGAGCCAGGCCTAGATTCCATTTCTCTGCATGACCCATTTCCTGCTATCGTCAAGGCCTAGACTGCAGGGACTGGCCACAAGCAGAACCAGACATGCACATTTATCTTGTGATAAGTGCAAATGCCTGGAAAGGGAAAAGGATTAGAGGAGCCAATCCATTCTATTCTCTGGACAAATGAAATTGAGATTAATTTGTCTGAAGGCACCCAGAATCTAAATCAGATGAGAGGAGAATTTATTGCAGCCTGCTGCTTGTACATTGTTTGACCCAACTGTTCCTCCCGGGAGCCAGCAAGGAGGCAGAGATTCAGCCCTCAGCTCACACAGAGCCCTCAGGTGGGAGCTGGTACCTCATGCTGCCATGGGCAACCCCGCAACAGCAGTTCCTGAGAGCAGGGTGAGGGCCAAAGCAGAGGAGCACGCAACAACAGGGGTCCTGGGGACCTACCTTGAAGTTCCAGACATCATTCACCTGCTGGCAGAGGTTTAGGTCGAGCTTAGCAACTAGCAGTCCATCCCGGCTACGGGACAGCCCAGGAGTCCGGCTGCTGTCAGGGGCTGCCACATAGCTCGAGCCATAAAAGTAGCCAAAGTCCTGGTGAGCTTTAAAGAACAAAGAAACACGTCTGTGAGCTTGTGTAGATGCACTGTGGGCTCCACAGAGGGTCAGGCACCTTGAGGCAGGCCCAGGACACGGAGTCCATGCCATCCTCCCCAGTGTCTGCCGAATGCTGAGGCCCAAAAGGCCTGTCTCTCATCTCAGGCCTGAAGGCCCAGCAAATTGCTGCAAATGGCCCCCTTATGCTGCTTCCCTTTGCCCCTGGGGAAATGTCTAAATGTCACCCTTCTGAGAGGTGTCGCTTCTACCCACAGCCTAAGGAAAACAGAAAGTCACACTCTGGGGGCTTCCTATGGGGGCCCTCACAGTGAGCTGGAGGCTCTGCCTTCATCTGCCTTGCCAGCTGCGTCACCCTTATCCTCCCTCCAGGCCTTGGTCCCTTCACCAGTCAGGGAGGACTAGCAGCCACCCCACACATGTGTAAGGAGCAGGTGGGGCTGGGCAGGGCCTAGCATGGCCCAGATGCAGCAGGCACCCAGTGGACGCTCATTCCCCTGCCCCTTTCTGCATCTCTATTTGCAGTAAGTTAACTAGGATCAGGGACTCTAGAAGTCGGGGGACCTGAAATGGCGGCATCTTGGACCCTTTCAGGAAGTGTTTTCCTGGAAAACAGACTCGCTCAACCCCTTCTAGCATTTTTTTTTTTTTTTTTTTTTAGGTGGCGTTTCCCTCCTGTTGCCCAGGCTGGAGTGCAATGGTGCGATGTCAGCTCACCACAACCTCCACCTCCTGGGTTCAAGCAATTCTCCTGCCTCAGCCTCCTGAGTAGCTGGGATTATAGGTATGGGCCACCATGCCCGGCTAATTTTTTGTATTTTTTTTTTTTTTTTTTTTTTTAGTAGAGACTGGGTTTCTCCATGTTGGTCAGGCTGGCCTCAAACTCCCAACCTCAGGTGATCCGCCCGCCTCAGCCTCCCAAAGTACTGGGATTACAGGCATGAGACACCATGTCTGGCCCCCTCCTGGCTTTCTAGAGGACACTCTGAGCTACCTCCAAGTGTCCAAGCTACCTCACCAAGGTTCAGATACCTCCTTGGTGAGGGGGGCAGTCCCTACCTCCCTCATTCTTGGCCAGAGACATGGGAAAGGAGTCTTTAGGGTTCTTAGCAGAGGTGAGGTGGTATGTGCCCTTGGATCAAAACAAGCCATGGACTCTAGAAACCCAGGGCCATCCATGCCAATGCCCTGTGGCATCAGTACAGCTGGTTTGGGCAAGGGGAGGGGGGACAAGGACAAAGGAAAGTGGAAAGGGAGATCTATGGGCTGGATGAGAGCACCTCTCCCTTTCAGAGAGCTCACAGAGGATCCCCCACATCCTCTTGGTTCATCTTCACACCAGTCCCGGGGAATGGATGGAGTCCAACCCACTCCTCAAGCTCAGGACTGCCTATCCACACCCCAGCCACAGCCCGATTCCCACACTGCAGGCAATAAAGCAGAGAGGAATTGGCGCCTCCTCCTAGGTGCCAGGCATGCAGATGTGATGTGTGTGGCAGATCCTGACTGGAGGAAGCAGACAGAGAAGGGAAGAGGAAGGCCCACTCCTCAACTGCAGCCACCATGGTTCATGGGACATACCTTTCTTTCCATCTCCCGAGGTAAACTCGTTCGGGAAGTGCTCCTGTGAAATAAGACCAAGGTAAGAGGAACCTATAGGTGGCACTACCACTACACTCATTCCAGCTCACTCAGCCAGATGAGCAGGGCAATCAGGCCGAGAGGCGAGTCAGCCAGGAAACAGTTAAGGTGAGCTGGAATGGTCTGTACTCACCGGGCAATTAAGTGCTTATTAAACACTCCTGCTGAGCAGCCAGCCCTGGGCCAGAGGGGAATTTGACAAGCGGGGTAAAAACCTGGATGGTGCCTTTGGGGAGTTCATAATCTGAGAGAAGAGAAAGACACTGGGCACAGACTGGTTCTCAGGGCTGTGGGCACCTGAGGCTGGCCTGCTTGAAGTAATTAAAACCCCAGGCCGGGGTGTGTGAAGGCAGTGGGCAGGTACACACACTGCTTTCAGTATTTCCTCCAGAACCTAATGGAAACTGTACATCAACCTGTGATGGGGTTACATAGGCTAACTAAAACATCAGGTTTCTTTTCTATTTATTTATTTATTTATTTATTTATTTTGGAGACGGAGTTTCATTTTTGTTGCCCAGGCTGGAGTGCAATGAGGCGACCTCGGCTCACTGCAACTTCCACCTCCCGGGTTCAAGCAATTCTCCTGCCTCAGCCTCCCTAGTAGCTGGGATTACAGGCGCCTACCACCGCACCCGGCTAATTTTTTTGTATTTTCAGTAGAGATAGGGTTTCTCCATGTTGGCCAGGCTGGTCTCGAACTCCCGACTTCAGGTGATCTACCCGCCTCGGTCTCCCAAAGTGCTGGGATTACAGGCATGAGCCTCCGCACTTGGCTTTTTTTTTTTTTTTTTTTGGACAGAGTCTCACTCTGTCACCCAAGCTGGAGTGCAGTGGCGCGATCCTGGCTTACTGCAACCTCTGCCTCCTTGTTCAAGCTATTCTCGTGCCCCAGCCTCCTGAGTAGCTGGAATTACAGGCACGTGCCAGCCTGCCCTGCTAATTTTTATATTTTTAGTAGAGACAGGGTTTTGCCACACTGGCCAGGCTGGTCTCAAACTTCTGACCTCAGGTGATCTGCCAGCCTCGGATTCCCAAAGTGTTAGGATTACAAGCATGAGCCACCAAACCCAGCCAAAACATCAGGTTTCTTTATGCTGCTAGAAGTCAGATAGACTTAGTGTAGAAACCTTGGTTATCTCAGACTGAAAAGATCTTCTGATTAGAGTTTGCTATCTGATTAATAAGGATGAGGAAGAGATATAGTAAGTGCATTCTGTTTGGCAGTCAAAACTGTTAAGTGTATGGGGTCAATGGGGAAAATAAACTGGATACTTGGAGGTGATAGGGTGAGAACTGCCATGTCAAAGATCTTTTCAAAATGGCTTCAGCCAAATACAAAAACAGAAAAAACAGGAGGACAGAGATATCTTGAAAAGTAACAGACCAAGCCAGTTTTACCCCTTTCCGGACCCTAGGATTTGTGGCATGTGTGCAGAGGGAACGGGGTGTCCCCACCAGAGCCACCAGGTGGTGGCTCCTCTCCCCAGCCAGACCTCGGGACTTACGGTGCCCACTCGATTGATGGCGCAGGTGAAGCAGTGATTGGCAATGGCTGCGTTTCTGGCCTCGATGGGCCACAGGGACTCGCTGTAAGAGAGGACCAAGAGGAACCAGGTTGCCGACTTTCCAGCCAGACTCAGTGGGTGCTCAGCCCTGAGCCTGGCCTGGCTGCAGGCTTTCCTGGGCCAGTGGTGGGGACAACCAGGAGACTCACCGGTCACACCCCAAACCTGCAACCAGGCCAGCCTGTCCTCAGCACCTTGCCCTGGCCTGAACAGCCTTTGGGAAGGGCCTGCTGCAGGCATAAGCCACGTGGCTGTGCTCTGTCAGAAGGATTGGCAGCCCTGGATCAAATCCTCATCCTGAGCCTCAGTTTCCTTTTCTGAAATGTCCTCAAAAGAAGACTATGAAGACTGAATGACCATGCAGGTGAAGATCCAAGTGGTAGGAGTTCCATAACCACTTCCCACCTCCATCCCTTCTCCTGGAACCCACCTGCTGGGCTGGGCAGAACCTCTCCTGGTGAATGCCAGAAGGGAGCCAGGGGCCTGGTGGGCTTGTGCAGAGCCTGTGAGGGCTGAGCGCAGGCTGTACCTGCCCTACCCTAACTCTCCTACTCTGCTATGCTGCCTTGCAGGGCAATCTCCACAGCGGGTGATTTCAGGGCCAGTAAACAAGAAAGGAATTTAGGTAATAGGATAAGGGGTCAGATTCGGCAGCAGGGTCACCTCCTCCAAGCTGGGCCATTTCCCAGTGACTTCCCATTTCCCTCTTCTGAACCTTGAGTCTCTAAGTAAAGGCTCCCTGGTTCTCTTACTGGCCAGTGGGCTAGTGGCCCAGGAGGGAGGCACCCCATGTGCTTGGCTGAGCTGTGGGCCTTCCTCACTTCAGCACCTGCAAAGGGAGAATGTGATGGGAGACACGGCCCCAACCAGAGACCCTGTCCTTCTCTGGCCCGCCAACTAAGATGTGACATGGAATCTAGTGGGCCTTCTTGTCACTAATTATCTTTTGTCTGAGGAACATCTTTAAGACTGTGGATTGACAGGAGTAATGCCCACTTAGAAACACTGTGTGACTAGGATCAAAATGCCCCGGAATCTTCCTTCGTGTCAGCAGGCACCTGGTTTAAACCAGGGAGTAGGTGGAGGGGGTGGGTGCTTGTCATAAGCCTAATTCTCAGGAGGATTCACAAGTCTAAAAAATAAAAAATCACAGGCTTGATTGAGGGGACTCATTTTGCTGCTTTTTTTCCCCAGCTGCTAAGCCAAGCTGACAAAACTTTTCAGAAATGATTTTTACAGAAACACACCAGTAAATGACATTTTCAGGAATTAAATAGACACTTGCAGGGCGATTGCCATAAACATCTTAGTTGCAATTCTCCAGGGAGGTGTTCTGCATAGGACCCAAACCCACAGCTGGAAATAAAATTTATGCTCTCAAAACCACCAGGGGAAAGGAAGCTGGGGTTAGTGAGAGCCCAGTGTGTGCAGGAATCATGACTTCTGATGGGGAGTGGGGACGTTTGCCATATTCCCAGCGCGGTGCACACACACCCCTAAAAATAATCGCAGTGGAAAGGCAAGATGCAGCAAGAGGATAGGATGGTGACTTGCCAATGAATGTACACAGGTGGTAGAAATCTTTGGTCACCCAAGCTGTAAGGGACACATCCTTGGATTATGAGGATAACCTAATCAAAAGCATTCAGACACTACTATGTACTTAGAACTGTGGGACTCAAAAATGAATGAGGACACCCTGCTGACCCATGTGTGTGCATGCACATGTGTATGTCTGTCTCTGATACAGGCGGCAGAAGGTGCCAGAAAAGGGGATGGATGGTTCTGGATGCTGTGATCCAATGCTGGTGGGGATTTGCCCAGCATTATGCTGAAAAACACTATCAATTCCATCATTCATCATTTTAAGAAAACAGGCCAGGATCCTACCATCTTAATAAACCACCTGTTGCCTTTTATCCACACTCCATGACTATCCTCATCCATAGGCAAACTTTTTTTTCCTTTTTTTTCCAAGAGTTCTGACCACAGCCTGAACACGTCTTTTTCTTGCTCACAGGCTTTCATCACTTTGCATTACCTTCATCATGACTCTTTATAGTGGCTGTACAATAACCTGTGGAAGAGGTGGGCTGCAATGTGCTTAGCTCAGACACTTCCCCCGCTGTCAGCTTTTCCCTTATTGTAAGTAAGCTGTTGTGAGCACCTTCACATGCATTGCCTTTCCCTGTTTTTTTTTTCTGTCTTGTTCTGTCACCCAGGCTGGAGCGCAGTGGTGCAATATCAGCTCACTGCAACCTCTGCCTGCTAGGTTCAAGCAATTCTCCTGCCTCAGCCTCCCAAGTAGCTGGGACTACAGGTGCCTGCCACCATGCCCGGCTAATTTTTGTATTTTTAGTAGAGATGAGGTTTCACCATGTTGGCCAGGATGGTCTCAAACTCCTGACCTCAAGTGATCCGCCAGCCTTGGCCTCCCAAAGGGCTGGGATTACAAATGTGAGCTACTGTGCCTGGCCTTCCCTCCTCTTTTAGATTGTTTCTTCAGGCTACAGTTCTAGGAGCATCATTATCAGGCCAAAGGGCATGAGCATTTTAGGAGCTCATGAAACATACTGCTTTCAAAAAGACCTGTTAGTTTTTACTGCCAGCCTCACCACACCCTGGAAAGCCAAGGGTTGGATGATTCTTGGCTGAGGAAAGAAAAATCAATCATTTTTAATAAGCCTAATAGGCTGCTGAGGACATAGCAATTATATGCATATTACACTAGGGTGCTTCTGTTTGCCTAACTGGAGCCAATAAAAGCCTGAGATAGGAGGGTCAGGGAGGGCCTCTGCACACACAAGGCGAGGAGCCATCTGAGTCCACAGCCACAACTTTGTCTGCCCTGGCCCAGAAGCCAGATGCCCTAGTGCTTTGGGTTCCTCTAGGGACCCCAGTGGGGAGATGGAGCTTGCCAAGTGTCTTACCCAGAGCCAGCAGAGGGGGCTGCTTTAGGGGGTGGCCCCAAAGTTCTGCCCAGGCCTGGTAGCTGGATGACCAGTAAAAACCCTACTGACAACCACCAATGAATGCTATCACTGGTGATCTGACCACCATGAGACTCCAGTATGTTCTCTGAGGGGAGATGGAGGCCTGATATTCCCCTTCTACCCAACAGTACCCCTCCTGGACATGGACCAGACCTCCAGGTACATGGGCAGGGTGGTAGACCTGAGGTAACAGAGGAGGGGTTGCATTCTGGCTCCAGAAGGAACCTGCTATGTAAATAAATGTTGAATGGGGAGGGGATATTACTCTTGAGAAAGGGGCACTGTATGAAAAGAAAAGGTAAATGTCACACCCTGACGTTTAGAAGAAATTCAACTGAAATTTGGCCGGGGGCAGTGGCTCACGCCTGTAATCCCAGCACTTTGGGAGGCCAAGGTGGGTGGATCACAAGGTCAGGAGATCGAGACCATCCTGGCTAAGACGGTGAAACCCCATCTCTACGAAAAATACAAAAAATTAGCCAGGTATGGTGGCGGGCGCCTGCAGTCCCAGCTACTTGGGAGGCTGAGGCAGGAGAATGGCATGAACCCAGGAGGCGGAGCTTGCAGTGAGCCAAGATTGTGCCACTGCACTCCAGCCTGGGTGACAGAGCAAGACTCTGTCTCAAAGAAAAAAAAAAAAAAAGAAGAAATTCAACTGAAATTTAGTCAAGAATGAGGACAAGAGAGACAAGTGCAGGCCGACAGAGACTCAAAGCTGCGCACCCACCAGAACTCCCCCTGCTCCCCACCCATGGCAGGACAGGGCACACCCCTGTCCTGCTGGGGACACTGGCAGCCAAGACCACAGAAAGTGAAAGCCAGCACCTCCTGCTGCAGGAATCCTGCTTGGAAAGAAGTGAGTTGGGGAGAAAAGTATTTGCACATAAATTCCTAGAGTTCTGTTACTTGTAGTGATGCAAAACTGGAAACCACCCAAATGCTCAGCCTTTGTGGAAGAGAGAGGCGGCAGCAGCAGCAGAGTCATGCAGTCAGATCAGCTCGCTGGATGCCCCTCCTAAATGAGGCGCCCCAGGGGTGGGGTACTGTCCAGTTCTCGGGCTTCCGGGGCCACCCTCCCCTCATCCCCCAGCCCTGCCTTGACAAGGGCAGTTCTATCTGTTTAGGGGTGAGGCTAACACTGAAACACTTGTTATGTGTTATAAAAATAAAACCTTTCTCTGGTTAAAGACAAGTTTCCTCGACTGATCTCCAACTCCCTCATTTGCAGCTTCTCTTGTCCAGATGTCTGTCTTACCTGTGCAGGATGCTGCAGATGTGAGGACTAGGAATCCACAGTTCCCCATCCAAGAGCCAATGCTGGCTAGGCACCTACTATGCTCCAAGGACTTAGATGTGGGGGTTCTTTTTTGTTTTTTCGTTTTGTTTTGTTTTATTTTTTGAGATGGAGTCTCGCTCTATCACCAGGCTGGAGTGCAGTGGTGCCATCTTGGCTCACTGCAACCTCCGCCTCCCAAGTTCAAGTGATTCTCCTGCCTCAGCCTCCCGAGTAGCTGGGACTACAGGCACACACCACCACGCCTGGCTGATTTTTGTATTTTTAGTAGAGACAGGGTTTCACCACGTTGGCTAGGCTGGTCTCAAACTCCTGACCTCAAGTGATCCACCTGCCTCGGCCTCCCAAAGTGCTGGGATTACAGGTGTGAGCCACCGAGCTCAGCCCAATGTGGGGCTTTTTGAAGCCCCCTGCTGACTACAGGGAAAGGGGGGAATTATTTTCATCTCAGTGTTCAGAATCACAGCAGAGGTTGGTGTTTTACTGCAGAGCAGCTCTTGCTGCGGGTGGGGGATTGCTCATTGCCATCTTGAGGATTCTTTTCACTGAAAAGCTGGTCACATGTACAACATGCAATCCTGGGGGCTCAGCTCTGTTAACATCCTGGTGGCTGCGCCTGCCTGCTGCCACCTTGGAGCTCCACAGCCCAGCCTTGGGCTTCAGCTGGCTGGGCCCCAGGAAGCCCCCCAGACCCCACCAACTGAGTGACCTGAGTGCTCCTATCGTGGCCGAGGGGTTGAAGATGATCTCAGCCCCGTTGATGCTGTACATAAGCCAGTTGAGGGGGTGGTGCCGCCCGTAGCAAATGTTCACCGCGATCCTTCCGAACTGCGTCTGGAACACGGGGTGGCCCAGGTTTCCCTCCATGTAGTAAGTTGACTGAAAAGCAAAGGGCCATATACTGATGCCTCTGACCTTCAAGATTTCCCTTTCCTTAGACTCAGCAGAAAAACTGAAATATCACCAATAGTCCAGAGGTGGTTACACTCCTGAGTGTGACTCTAAGTTCCAGAATTTCAATATGATAAAAACAAAACACACACAAAAAAACCCTGACACCAAATAAGCCAGCCCCCGGGGGAAATCACAGTGGCTTAAGCATTTGCCCAGTCTCCTTTCTGACATGTCACAAAAATCCCCACAATGACGTTCCACACTATTTCAAACTCTGGTGAGGTTTCAATTATGGTCCAACTCAAGGCTCGGGTTTGGTTGGCGTTAACACGAGTTGGTCAATGCCCTCAGCAATCACATGTCATTATATAGAACGGTGGAGCCCAGAGACCTGGAGCACATCCAAGCAACTCTCTCCCTGGTCAGAGGAGAAAGCTGCTTCCTGAGGGGGCATAGCTCACCCAAATGATTAAGGCCAAAGCTTCTAGTGGAACCCACACCCTGAAAGCGCACCTTCTCCATCCTGCCTAGGGTTGAGGAGGTCCCTGTGGGGCAGGCGGACCAGACCCCATCCTCCCATCCCTGCTTCTCTGTCTGCTCCTAAGGGTGCCAGGGCAGGGACACTGTCCTGGACAGCACTGAGGGAAGCTAGAGGGCAAATCAGGGTCCCAAACAGATCTGCTCCAGGAGCCGTCCACCTCCTCCTGATCCTGGCCATCAAAATTGGCCAGGGTCAGGCAGCAACCAGGATGTGTGCACGTGGTGAACACCGGAGCAGATCCTGCTGTGCTGAGACAAGCCCTGTGCTATCTGCAGGGAGCTAAAGATTAATCCCAGGGTAAACAGGTGAGGGGCGCGTCTTCCCACCCCCACCTCCAGCTGTTACTGAGAAACGCTGGGTTCTTCTTTCTCCCTGGGAAACCTCCTCTAGCTCTGCAGGCCATTTCTTATCTGCCTGACCAGCCTGAGAACGGCCAGGACCCCCACATTCATGGAGTGAGAACTGCGGACATCACATCCTGAACAACTGCATTAACGGCAAATCAAGTTCAGATTTAACATCTTAGGCATTAGGCAGAGGTCATTTCCCTCCTTCAAACATCCACCGCTCCCATCTTACCCACCCAGGGGTTGGCATTAACCAACCAAAATGGCCCCCCCAACTTATGCCCTGATCATGGGCACATGAAACTTCACATAATGCACAGTATACAGACATGCATGTTTGCCCACTGCCACCTGACACACAAACATGGGCCACCTCAGACCCCCCCATGATCCACAGACAAGGAATGCCATGCTCCAAACAAGGAATGCCACAGTCCAAACAAGGACAGGGCTGTGGCGTGCTAGGCTCTGAGCCTGAAAGGGGCCACAGGAATCATTTCATGTTTGTGCAATATTTAGTTTTGGTTTTAATTTATATACCACTTACTTCAAAGAATTCAGGAGGCCAAATCAGGTTGTATTAAAAAAATATATGCCCCATTGTGCTAAAGGTGTTTGGGACTCCTCTGAGAGTCCCGCCTGAATCCTGTCTGCCTGTGTGATATAGGGCAATGTCAGGTAACCCTCTGAGCACTGCAGCCACACTGTGCTCCCGTGGGGTGTACGTGACATGGAGTATGATCCTGCACAGAACTTCCCCACAGAAAGTCCCACAGAGATCTACAACATACAGAGGGGCAAGTGAGCAGGGCTAGTTATCTATCTTATGGGTGGCTCACCTCGTTGAAATCACCCACTCTGGGGATGTGGTTTTTCCTGGTCTTTCCCAGGATTGCTCCGGAATTGGAGATCACCACGGCTGTATTCCACAAAACGTCCCCATGCTCACTGTCTCGTTCCAGGATGGGAGACACCACCACCATGTCATGGTTCTTCGCCAGCTGGAAAAATGATAAATATGGCAGAGTCCCACTTATAAACCAATTGTTGTAGTTTTTTATCAAAGAAGAATGGTCCTACTAAATCAATAGGCTTGGGTCAGAGCAACCACTTGCATTTGTTGTTTGGAACACTAAACACCCTGATGTCCATGCTTTGCTAAATAAGAATCACATTGTCCTGTACACAGTTGGTGGTAGAGTAAAATGGTGCAGCTGCTCTGGAAAACCATATGGGAGTTCCTCAAAAAATTAAACAAGAATTACCATTTGATCTGGCAATCCTAATCCTGGGTATATATCCAAAAGTATTGAAAGCAGAAGAGATTTGCAAACGCATATTCATTGCAGCATTATTCACAACAGCAAAGTCGTGGGAGCCAACCAAGTGCCCATCAATGGGTGAATGGATAAATGAAACATGGCACATCCATACAATGGAGTATCATCCAGCCTTAGATGCCATGGTTCTAAGCTACACATGGATGAACCTTGATGATACTATGCTAAATGAAATAAGCCAGTCCCAAAAAGACAAATACTGTACGATTCCACTTGTGTAAGGTATCCAGAGTAGTCAAACTCACAGAAATGGAAAGTATAATATTAATAGAATGGTGGTTGCCAGGGGCTGGGGGAATGGGGAGCTATTGTTTAATGGGACAGAGTCAGATTTGCAAGATGCAAAAATTCTGGAGATCCGCACAGTGTGAATATACTTTACACTACTGAACTGTGCACTTAAAAATGGTTAAAATGGTACATTTTATATGTATATTTTACCACTTGAAAAAAGAATAAAAATAATAATCAAACGTCTTATCTATGCCAAAAATAAATTTCTTTGGCATCAAATTCCTTTTGTCTCAAGTAAGAACATCAGTCCCTGGTGACCACAGGATGAGCAGCCCAGCGGGTCATTTGTCCTCTACTCTAATTAGCCGTCATGATCTCTGGCCTTAACAACAGGATAGGAGAGAGGCATGCTCAGAAGGCAACACTAGGAGCCAGGCTAAGGGCAGCCTCAGGTCCCTGTGGAGGCGGAGTGTCTCTGGCACCAGCTCTCTTTCACACTCTTCCTCCAGCCCTGGCTCAGACTTATCATCTGCAAAAGTCCCCTAACCAGTCTCCTTCCTCTTTTTTCCATCGCAAGAAATCAACAACCTGGTGAATGAGAGATTTTTTTTTTTTCCCCTACAGCCTGAGAACACCGATGTTTGGAATCACAACTGAGTATTGATAAAGTCACCATGATTATAGCTCTGCCCCAAAAGCCCCTAAGTATATGTATAAAACCTGAAAGAAAATACAAAGAAATGAAAAGAGTTATTGTGTTAGAGGTGAAAATAAGGATAAATGACCATTCGTCACCTCATGGGTTTTCTGATAACAGTTTTATTAAGATATAATTCAGGCCAGGTGCGGTGGCTCACGCCTATAATCCCAGCACTTTGGGAGGCCGAGGTGGCGGATCACGAGGTCAGGAGATCAAGACCATCCTAGCTAACATGGTGAAACCCCGTCTCTACTAAAAATACAAAAAAAATTAGCCAGGCATGGTGGCGGGCGCCTGTAGTCCCAGCTACTCCGGAGGCTGAGGCAGGAGAATGGCGTGAACCCAGGAGGCAGAGCTTGCAGTGAACCGAGATCGTGCCACTGCACTCCAGCCTGGGCAACAGAGTGAGACTCCATCCCCCCCAAAAAAAATATATATATATATAAAATTCACACAGCATAAGATTCACTTTAAGATTGGTCAAGTACAGTAGCGAGAGGTGGGAAACAGCAGAACAAGGAGTCACTCTTTTGAAGTGTGCAATTCAGTAGTATTCAGGATATTCACAGAGTTGTGCAACCTTCACCACTATCTAATTTTAGAACATTTTCATCACCCTAAACGGAAACTTTGTATCCATTAGCAGTCACTCCCTTCCTCCCTCACCCCCAGCCCTTAGCCACCACTTATCTACTTTCTGTCTCTATGGATTTGCCTATTCTGGACAGTTTATATAAATGGGATCATACAATATGTATTATAAGGTTTTAATGAAGAAAAATCAAAACCAATTTCTGTGCTGATGAGACACAGGCCATGCATCGAAGCTTCTGTGACTCAAGCAAACTGCAGTGGAGCATGCAGAGCTCTGGATGAGAAACTGGCTTCTCTGGTCCCTGAATGCCAGCTCTGCCACTTGCCAGCTGTGGGACTTGCTACAAAAGTCACCTCCGACCACCCTCCCTGGGCTGCAGCTCCCTTGCCTGAAAAAGCTAATGGCCCTTCTGGAGCCTTACACTCTCCAATTTTAAGAGTACGCTAAAAAAAAAAAAGTGGCAAATAGTCTTATCTAATCTTATCTGGCAAAACAAGCACCAAATGGGTGCATTTTCCATGGTGAAAGGCCAAACCTGGCAGCTGTGGTCATGCTCTGTGACTTGCACATATTTGGCAGCTGCTGCCAGAGGCACCGTTAATGTCCTACCTTCTGACAGAATCTGGTGGTGGGCCCATCCTCTGCTGACTCAGCAAATTCTGTCCAAGGAAGCTTCTCTCTCGTACAGAAGGCAAAGGGCATAGCTATAAATAGGAGAAAGGGCAGAATTATATCCAATATGCACAGCCTCTGAGGGGGGCTCCTCAGCCCAGCAGCGGGAAGTCACTGCAAGAGAATATAGTCTCAGGAGTGCCATGGCCTGGCTTCTGGGTCCTGTTCCCGGCTGTGGGCAGCCCTTACCTCTGGGCTTCATGGCAAAACAAGGGGCTGGGCCAAATGTCTTTCCCAAAGTCTTAAAAACAATTGCAGCAGGGACATGAACAGATATTTGCACGCTCATGTTTACAGGAACATTATTCATAATAGCCAAAAGATGGAAACAACCCAAGTGTCTTACCAACAGATGAACTGATAGGTAAAATGTGGTATATATATATACACAATGGAATATTAGTCAATCCTCTTTTAAAAAGGGAAGAAATTCTGATGCATGCTTACATGGATGAACCTGTAAGAATATGCTAAGACACAAAACAAATACTGTAGGCGTCTACTCATAGGAGGTATTTAGAGTAGTCAAAATTTTTTTTTTTTTTTTTTTTTTTGAGATGGAGTTTTGCTCTTGTTGCCCAGGCCAGAGTACAATGGCACTATCTTGGCTCACCTCAACCTCCCCCTCCCAGGTTCAAGCAATTCTCCTGCCTCAGCCTTCCCGAGTAGATGGAATTACAGGTATGCACCACCACGCCTGGCTAATTTTGTATTTTTAGTAGAGACGGGGTTTCTCCATGTTGGTCAGGCTGGTCTTGAACTCCCGACCTCAGGTGATCCGCCCACCTCAGCCTCCCAAAGTGCTGGGATTACAGGTGTGAGTCACCACGCCCAGCCTAGAGTAGTCAAATTCTTAATGACAGAAAGTAGAATAGCTGTCAGAGGCCAGAAGAGGGGATAATGGGAAGTTACTGTTTAATGGGTAGAGGTGTCCAATTGTGAATGATGAGAAAAGTTCTGGAGATCATGGTGATGATGGTTGCACAACATGAATGTATTTAATGCCACAGACTGTACACGTTAAAATGGTAATTATTGTTATGTATATCTATATGCCACACACACAAAAAGTTTTAAATTGCCAAAGTTCCCAACCAGCAGATCTCATGCTGTTGGCCAATCTGCAGGGTGGCAGGAGCTCCATTGACTCCTTGGGGAAAGTATCAGAAGGCTGCTGGGGATGGCACTGGGACGCCCCCTCCTCGTAGTGACAAGGAGGCTTCTTCAGAAATAAGAAAAGCTACTCATTAATGATCCCACAAAAAGTTTGGGAACCACTGGACAGGATGAACATCTGCAAGGATTAATGCTCTTATTCTCATGATCTCTGGCCAGGCCCCACCTGGGAGCTAATTCAGTAGGAAATTTCATTCGACTCATTGGTTTTTGCTTTTTTTTTTTTTTTTTCCAAACAGTAGGTACATACACACAGATTAACAGTTCAAAGATGCTGGTCATCTCCATGCACACCAAGTTCAGAGCAGTCTCCTATGCAGGGGATGGAGGGGACTCCGCTGGGGTGGGCCCTTGGGACCTTTGGCTATGTGCCTAATGCTGCTCTACAGCCCAGCCACACGTGAATATCTGCAGTGCATGGAGTTACCTTTAGTACCTGCCAGTCTGCTGGTGTGAACGGTGCCTCACTGTGAGTAAATGTTTCCCATATCCCCGGTGAGGCTGAACTCCTCACCACACATTCACTGGCCAGTCTGGATTCCTCCCCTACATTTTTTTGTTCATACCCTTTGCCTATTTCCTACTGGGCTATTTGTCTTTTTCTTTCTCAATGTGGAGAACTCAATTCCTTGTCTGGACTAATTCAGTATACTTTGTAGATCTCCCACCTCACAATAACCCAAGTGCATTTCTTTCTTTTTTTCTTTTGAGATGGAGTCTTGTTCTTGTTGCCCAGGCTGGAGTGCAATGGCACGATCTTGGCTCACTGAAACCTCCACCTCCTGGGTTCAAGCGATTCTTCTGCCTCAGCCTCCCAAGTAGCTGAAATTACAGGTGCCCACCACCATGCCCATCTAATTTTTTTTGTATTTTTAGTAGAGATGGGTTTTCATCATGTTGGCCAGGCTGGTCTCGAACTCCTGACCTCAGGTGATCCAGCTGCCTCGGCCTCCCAAAGTGCTGGGATTACAGGCATGAGCTACCACACCCAGCCCAAGTCCATTTCTTTCTTTTTTTTTTTTTTTCTTTTTTGAGACGGAGTCTCGCTCTCGTTGCCCAGGCTGGAGTGCAGTGGCGCGATCTTGGCTCATTGCAACCTCCACCTCCTGGGTTCAAGCGATTCTCCTGCCTCAGCCTCCCAAGTAGCTGGGATTACAGGTGCCCGCCACCACATCCAGCTAATTTTTGTATATTTAGTAGAGACGGGGTTTCACCATGTTGGCCAGGCTGGTTTCGAACTCCTGACCTCAGGTGATTCGCCCACCTCAGGCTCAGAAAGTGCTGGGATTACAGGCGTGAGCCACCACATCTGGCCCCAAGTCCATTTCTTTTAGAGGGATTAGCCTAACAGAAGTTTCCAGTTGTCTGCTATTGTTCCAGCTACTTTGAACTAACTTGAGGGGGGTGTGCAGGAAGCTGTGTGATGTGATGGGGCAGTGTTTAACTGGCCTCTGCGAGGGCCTTAAGACCCCTTTAGAAGTAACAATTGTAGACAGTATCTCCTAAATGCCAGGCATATGTGAAGCATGGTGCCCGGTAGAAAGAAGAAAACAGCTCCCCCATACGGCGGAGGGGGCCAGGGGAGTCTGAACCAAGAGAAATCCAGTGTGCAGCGGAAAAGTGGTTGGTTATATTGGGGGGCTGGAGGAGGTGGGGTCTGATTTGCATAGGGCCCAGGGGATTGGTTTGACCAGGTGTGACATTCAAGTAGCCCGCAAAAAATCTAGCCCTCCCACCTTAGCCCTTTAATATGCAAACGTGAGCTGCCATGATGTCTTGAACATGTATGAGTTATCTGGAGGCGGTCATGACACTTGGCACAGGTGGTGACAAGGAGAAGAGGGCAGGAATCGCCATGTTGGGTGGACCTCGTTTCTAATTGCCGACATTTGCATATCAAAGCTTGCTGGCCTGGCTCTTTAAGCCGCCTTTTCGGTTAGAAAAGAAATGGTTCAGGAGTTGCTTCTTATTACAGGAAAATTTCCACTGAGAACCTTTACTCCTTTATTCCTTTTACTCCTTTCCAGTTGCCTAAAAATTATTTCTTTATAACTCCTATCTTCGTAATAGGCAGATCGTCTCCAACATCCCTAAGCAGGTGTCACCCCCTTTATTTCACAGAGAAGGAAGAGAAGCCTCAGCCTCTCAATTCCTTCCGGTCCCAGGAAGCCTGGTCCTAAGAGAGTACCACAGTAAATATCCCGCCAATGGCACCACCACCATCTTGCCAAGCAGGCGGCAGGCACTGCCAGCAACAGTCCTGGGGGCCTTGGTACCACCCAGGCTCAAGGCTCCCCAGGCTCGCCTTCTGTGAAGAGAGATGAATTATTTTAAGGAAGCCACAGAAAAGCTGTTGAAAACACAAAGGCTCCTTAATGACCATTAATTCTCAGCTTTCAGAGCATTAGGAGTGAGTCAAGTGCCCCCAGAGAATAAGCGGCTTCTTTTCCTGTTTACACAACCACTCTAATGTAAACACACTTTCAAAAGAAGGATGTGGAAGTGGGGTTGGGTGAGGCTGGCTGCAAAGTCCCAACTACAGTTCTTCAACTAGAGGGGACGAGGTTCCACATGCACTGACCTAACACCTGGCCCTCAGGAACTGCCAGCCTAGAGGGAAGGAGATAAATTAGAACCTGGTGCGGCCACACAACCTGGCAATACAGAGTGGTCAGGGGGAGTCCTGGGGGAGTCCCCAGGGCCCCACAAAGGAGGGGTACCTGTGCTAGACTTTGATAAATGAGGGGGAGTTCCAGATCCAAGAAAGGGGAGATGTTAGTTCAACTATCCAGCCAATACTAATTTGTAGTGCCTGTCATGCACTAGGGATTATTCTTGCCACTAAAGATGAAACAGGGGTGGGTGGAGAGTTGGGAAAAACAAACACAGATACAATCCTCATGGAGCTCATAGTCTAATGAAGAGTGAGAGTACAAAGGTAACAAAAATAGGAAAACGACATGAACTTCTGGGACACAGACACGTGTTCTTTCCTGAAACCCCATTAACATGACAGGAAAGCAATGTTCATGCAAAGGCATATACCCACAAGGATGGAGCACTGAGGCACGGAAACACAGGAAACACAGATCTCCTGCTTATTCAAAGCTCAGGACCCAGGGGCACCAGGTACCTCTGAAGGTGGGGAAGCAGGGAAGTATGATAAACAAGGACTGGTCAAAGGTCTATTTAAGAAGCAGTTAGGGGCTGGGCGCGGTGGCTCATGCCTGTAATCCCAGCACTTTGGGAGGCCGAGGTGGGCGGATCACCTGAGGTCAGGAATTCGAGACCAGCCTGGCCAACATGGTGAAGCCTGGTCTCTACTAAAAATACAAAAATTAGCTGGGTGTGGTGGTACAGGCCCGTAATTCCAGCTACTCAGGAGGCTGAGGCAGGAGAATTTTTTGAACCCAGGAGGCGGAGGTTGCAGTGAGCTGAGAATGCGCCACTGCATGCCAGCCTGGGTGACAGAACAAGATTCCGTCTGAAAAAAAAAAAAAAAATGCAGTTAGGGCCAGGCACGGTGGCTCACGCCTGTAATCCCAGAACTTTGGGAGGCTGAGGTGGGTGGATCACCTGAGGTCAGGAGTTCGAGACCAGCCTGGCCAACATGGCAAAACCCCATCTCTACTAAAAATACAGAAATCAGCCAGGCATGGTGGCACGGGCCTGTAGTCCCAGCTACTCAGGAGGCTGAGGCAGAAAAATCGCTTGAATCCAGGAGGCAGAGGTTGCAGTGAGCTGAGATCGCGCCACTGCCCTCCAGCCTGGGTGACAGACCAAGACTCCATCTCAAAAAAATAAAAATAAAAATAAAAAAAGAAGCAGTTAGAAGTCCAGGTCCTTTCTCCACACCAAGAGGCTGGGACCTGCCCCATCTACCCCGGAAGAAGGCCAGAGGCTCATCCTCCAGAGATGGTTCAGCAGAGGCTCTCTGGCTTTGGAGCAGGGCAGATGAAAGCAAGTGAAGTGTCAAAACAGAGGGATTGAGTAAACATCAGCATGCTGAACCTTTGTTCTCCATCCCTTCTTGGCACAAGGGCAGAAAAATCTCTGGGGACTCTGACCAGCCTGAAAAGAATGACCCAGAGATACTAACACTGGGATTACCTGGGAATTACCACTAAATCAGATCACCCTATAATGGAGCTCAGTGGGTGAGCCCCTACTACAAACTCAGAGCTCACAGATTTTTAATCCCCAATTCTTAAAATATGAGCAATCAAACAAAGAGTCCAACTTGGAATAAGGACTCTTGGAATAAGAGAGAAAACAAAATTTACTTAATATTAGTATCCTTAGAGATAAGAGAAGATATCGCAACCATGATGCAAGAACAGGATGTAATACAACAGGGACTTTCAGACCAAAAGAACACTAGTAAATTCAAAATTTGACAGCAGAAATGAAAGGTTGAATAGGAGGGCTGACTGACAAATCAGATCAAATCCACCAGAAAATTGAGCAAAAAGACAAAGTGGTGACTGGGCCCTGTGGCTCACGCCTATAGTTGCAGCATTTTGGGAGTCCAAGGTGGGAGAATTGCTTGGGCCCAGGAATTTGAGACCTGCCTGGGCAACACAGATCTCATCTTTACAAAAAAAAAAAAAAAAAAAAAAAAAAAAATTCAAGAAAATTAGCCAGGTGTGGTGGTATGCATCTATGGTCCCAGCTACTCAGGAGGCTGGGGCGGGAGGATTGCTTGATCCTGGGAGGTCAAGGCTGCAGTGAGCTGTGATTGTGCCACTGCACTACAGCCTCAGTGACAGAGTAAGACCATGTATCAAAAAAAAAAAAAAAAAAAAAAAAAAAGGAGGAAATACATAACAAAATTAGGGAACTAGTCCAGGGTTCCAACATCCTAATAGTAGGACTGTCTAGAAAGAGAAAAAAAGAGGAGAAAATAATGAATGAGGCCGGGCGCGGTGGCTCACGCCTGTAATCCCAGCACTTTGGGAGGCCGAGGCAGGCGGATCACGAGGTCAGGAGATCGAGACCATCCTGGCTAACACAGTGAAACCCCGTCTCTACTAAAAAATACAAAAAATTAGCCGGGCGTGGTGGCAGGCGCCTGTAGTCCCAGCTACGTGGGAGGCTGAGGCAGGAGAATGGTGTGAATCCGGGAGGCGGAGCTTGCAGTGAACCGAGATCGCGCCACTGCACTCCAGCCTGGGCGACAGAGCGAGACTCCGTCTCAAAAAAAAAAAAAAAAAAAAAAAGAAAATAATGAATGAAATAATACAAGAACATTTCCTAGAGCTTCAGAACCCAAGTTTCTAGACTAAAAGAACCCACTGAGTGCCTAGAGTGGATTAAAATAGATACGCACAATGGAATATCATTATGAAATTGTAGAGTACTGGTGAAAAAGAGAAACTCCTACAGTCTTCCAGAGAAAAACAAGTCATAGACAATGGGTCACAAATTAAAATGGCTGTGGACTACTCAACAATGCCCAAAAAACTAGAAGACAATGGAACAATGTGTTCAAACTTCTGAAGGAAAATGATTTCTAACCTAAAATTTGATGCCCAACCAAACTATCAAGAAAATTGTAGAAGGAACATATTTTCAGATGGGCAAGGCCTCAAAAAGTTTACCTCTGATGTGTTCTTCCTCAGGGAACTACTTGTTCTGAGAGTCCCTAGCTAAATGGGGGCTCCAGTACCAGAGCGGTTGGCAACCCAGCACTAACAGGAAATGAAGGGAGCTGGATGTGGTCTCTACAGTGTGCCTTTCACAGGATACATCTTGTACATGGTGGACAGCCTAATGCCTGTCTGTCCAACCCGTGACCAGGGGGTCCCTCATACGTGAAACTTGTTTATATTGGCACATGCTGTGTGGCAGCTCTTGCCTGACCTGTCCCTGCCTGACTACCACTCTGGCCCTAGGAGCCCAACTTTGTGTTTCCACCGGTATCCCAGGGAAAACCCAGCCTGGGGCAGCCCCTGGTTCTTCTCATGGAAGGTGCAAATTCAACACACAATCGCAATAGGAAACAAGTTTAAAGATTTTTTTACTTACAGATCCTGGGCAAGGAGAGTGCCATGAGTCAGGAGGGCAGTCCTCTGTCCCCAGGTCAGATGAGGGAGAAATGAAGAGTCAGAGAGAGTATGGGGCAACTAGCAGTACACATAATGACTAAGATGTGGTCACCTTAAGTTAATGGCCAAATGCCTGGATGGTCCATTTAAAGGAAGCAGCAGGAAAGTGGGCAGCCCAGTCTGCTGGCGGGAGAGAGGCCTCTTAAATTCTTACCTCTGGCCACTTGGCTTGAGCCATCTCGGTGTGGTGTAGATCTGGAAACTGTGTCCAGCGTGACCGAGCCCTGCCGCTGGTATGAGAGAGTTAAACTTGTATTCAACATGGATGCCGAGGCAACATAAATCTATAAGGATCCACTACACCACTCCACTAAAATAAGGGTATAAACCAAGAAAGAGGAAGCTGTGGGAACAGAGAAACACAAGAGCAAGGCAAAGGGATTCCCCAGGGTGATGATGAGGGGGGATCCCAGGACAATAACTGTGTGGCCAGCAGAGGGGGCACCTGATTCAGACCACAGCAGTCACAAGGCTCTGGGGCAGATTCCTTGGAGGAGATGAAACTGATAGACTGTTTGATGCGTCTAAAACACATTAAGGGAGATTTAGGAATTGATAGAAAGTTTGGGGTTGAATGCGTGGCAAGTAGAAAACAAAGCAAACTCTAGGGAAAACAGAAAATAATTCAGGAAAAGAAATCAAAGTTCAGCCTAGCAATATAGTGAGATCTCCATCTCTACAAACTTTTTTTTTTCAATTAGCTGGGCGTGATGGTGTGCACCTGTGGTCCCAGCTACTTGGGAAGCTGAGGTGGGAGGATTGCTTGGGCCTGGGATCAAGGCTGCAGTGAGCTGTGATTGTACTCCAAGCCTGGGTGACAGAGTAAGTCCTTGTCTTAAAAAAAAAAAAAGAAAAGGAATCAAAGTTGACAAAATGGGCTGGGTGGATAAAAGAACAAGGACACATGTATGTCGAAGGGCCAGGAGGAGGCAAGAAAGGGCTAACACTGACATCTTCCATAGGGGGAAGTCAATAGATGATACAAAACTAAAAAATTAGGAAGTAGCAACACTAACAAAGGCAAATTCCAAAGGAACTAGCTCAGTGTTGATGCTGGGGATAACAGCTATTTTTTGGTAACAGACCTTGTACACCCATCTGACTCTAAACCATGAGCATGTAAAACTCTGATAAAAATAAAAACCACAAAGGTACATACTACCAGGAATGTTTAGATGGGGGGGCTGGCTCTGGGCTGAGATCTGAAGGTAAAGAAGTCCTGGTCAGGAGGGCACAGGAGACCAGCTGGAGGGAATTACAAAAGCCAGGGGTGAGCTGCCAGGGGCTTGGACCAGGTGGTGGTAGAGAGATGGAGAGGAGCGAATGGATTCAGAACGATGTGGGAAAACTGAAGGAATCAGACAACAGCTCGGTGCGTAACAGCAGGGAGGCTGGGGTTCCTGGTGATGTGGACAGAGAACTTTCCATGGATGAGGAAACAAAGGAGATTCTTTAAAAGTCAGGCAGCAGACACTCTTGGCAACGTGGAGAGAATACACAATTGTTTGAAGGCAGCAGAGAAAGCACCATAAAAAAGACTCACTCCATGCTTCCTGGAAACAGATGATGTTGACTCCACACATTGCAGCCACCTCTACGATAGCCTTTATGCGTCTATGAAGGGCAGAGACCTGAGAATTTAAAAAGGATTAGAATCCATTTAGTTCTATTGGTAAGGCAATTTTTAGGATCTCATCCTAATGCATATGGAAAAATCAATGCCCACCTGGGCAGGTATGAGGAGTAGGGTGGGGAGGTTCTATATTTGGTTATCTCCTGATGTCCAAAATCTGCATGAAAAGCTGGAGGTGCAGAGGCTCTGGGGTCAGACACTTGGACACTGCCTCAGTTTCCTCACCTGGTAATGGGGAGGCTGCCACCTGACCTGTGGGGTTGCTGAGAGGCAGGGATGAGGATGGTGCTGCTTCTGGTCCAGGGCCCACGTTCACACCCATCTCCCGGGTCAGCCACCCCCTTGGCCCGGGACTCCGCTCCCCACTCTCCTGCCTTCAGAGGCAAGCCTGGTTCCACACTTATCCTACTTATCCTGTGTGCATCTTATCATGGAATGCCTCGCCTCTCTGGCTCTTTTAAATCCCCGTGCTTTGGTGTGTGCTGTGCCCTGGGCCAGGAATGTACTTCCCTCCTCCCACCTAATCTTCCTGGAGGTATTATCTATGTCACATGTCACCCCTCTGTGGGCCTCTGCAGGCTCTCACAGCTATGGGCCAAGTGTCAAGGTAACTCAGCATCCCCTGGCCTTCGGGAGCCATTGTGTGCCACTGCTTTGTGTGCCACTCTTCCTCTGCTGTCTGTCACTCCCAGGACTCCACAGGCTCCTTGGGGATAGGAAGAAAGCATCCTCATTGTCTGCTTGTCCTTGGCACAATGCCTGGCTCCCAGGAGACATTCAAAAGTGTTCGTTCAAAGACAGACCAAAGGAACCAGGCTGAAAACCCAGAGCGCACAAACTCTCCACAAGGCCTATAGTCTCCTCCTTTGAGAGGCTGTGCACCCCATGGCTTTGTGGATATTTGCTGACAGCATCAGTCCCGCAAACACACATTTGCTTGGTGTTAGCAAAACGCAAAGCATACTTCTAGGCCCCGTGTGCGTGAAAAAAACATAGCTGGTCCTATGACTTGACAGTCTGGGATGATAGAGGGGACATATCCACAAAAAACGAATCCTGATACAAAAAGTGAGAGAACTGAGAACCAGACATCTGTGAATCCAACAAAAGCAAAGGAAGGACCAACGTGAATGATGATGCAGAACCAAACCTGGAATCCAAGAGGCCTTAGGTTTCTCCAGAATCCCTAAGAATCCTCAAACACACCGTATCCTGAGGAAACCTGTGCAGGAAAATCCCTGAAAGTTTGAGCAGCTGGAGGAATGCTGTGGAGAAGTGTATAAAGCAAACCACCTGCGCCTGTGACAACATGTTTCTTTAGGGAGATACAAGATGCTGTCACCTTTATTTACTAACTCTGAGGTCATAAGCGAATGCCTATCTATTCCCGTAATCCTGTAGGCACCACAGCTGACAGACTTCTGGGTATAGCGAGTCCCCGCCCTGAGGATTAAGGCAGAAGAACACACGGACAGACGGTCCCAACCAGCGTGTGCTGGCTGGCCGCCTCCTGGCAGGCAGCTGAGAGGCAGCGTCCCGTGGAGAGCACGAGCAGGCCAAAAGGGCACCCTACCGGTTGGTAAATGGAGCTTCAGATCAATAGCTGGAGAGAAGTGGAAAGATCAGTGAGGAGGAGGGAGAGATAGAATAAGAACAGGAAGACAGAAGAGCCAGAGATGCAGGCTGGAGGGACGTGGGGAGGCCAGGGCAGAAGCGTCTCTGCTACTGCTTGAGGCGCCCAAGCCTGCAGACCTGGAGTATTCGGCCAGCCAGCGCCTGCAGGTGTGCTCCAAGGGCAGGCCACAACCCTGTTTGTGTATTTATTATAGTCAAAAGAGTCTGCACCTGTTCTGCCACAGGGGCATTTGCGGGGAGGGGGATTCTGTTCTGAACCAGCCCCACGTGCACAATGCGGGGTCGTCTCAGCTGCTCCTCCGCTGCTTCAAAGGCATATCCCTGCAGTTCAAAGTCTTCTCTGGAGGCAGCTTCGAAAGCTTCCCTGGGCAGATCAAGCTTCCTAGATGGGCAGGAAAAAAGAGGGAAGGGGATTTTGATGCAGTCTGCTCCACTTAAAATCCCTCTCCCATTTCTTGTAGTTATTTATCAGCCAAAGAGGTGAGGATGTCCTGGCTAGAAGGCGCTCAGTGCCAGGGCCCAAGGGACCTGGCGAGCAGTGGGGTCCAGCCATGACAGAACACTACACTGAACCTGGACTTTACCTGCAGTTGGCAGGGAGACCTCAGCAGAGTCAGCATGGTTAGGCCTGGCAATGGGGAGGCCAGTTAAGAGGTTGGTGTTTTAGAGTTGCTGAAATCACTGTAGGAATTAAAGTCCTGGCAGTCAGCACAGAAAGGAGGGAACAGATTCTCAAAAGTGTTTCTGAACCAGAATCAGGGCTATGCTGAGCCTAGGGTGTGAGGCAGGCTGTGGGAGCCGAGGGGCTTGGAAAATGGGGCTCAGGAGACAGGTTGGATGGAGAGGCCATGACCTGGGATCATATGGATGGCCTTATGGTGAATAAAGACCCTGGCCACTCTGTCCTGCTGCTCCTGCTGGGGGAGGCCAGTTCTACATCTGGTGTTGGGTGGGCTTGGAGGGGCCCAGGTGTTCAGATGGAAGCCCTAAGTGCTCATCCACATTTGTAGTTTATTAACCAAGGCTAGAGAATTAGTTATAAAACCTTCCACTGAAGTGACCATTAGCCAAACAGCAAATACCTCCTGATACCTGTTGCACACCCGAAGGTGAAAGCCACAGAGGCATGGGATGGGACACGGCCCCTAGCCAGGAAGGGCTTACCATCTAAGGGCAAGATGATTATGAAATACTCAGAAAACACATCAAAAAATAACCTGACAGCCATTATCTAATAATAATATTTCTCTCCTACTTTAAATCACTTTCTTGGAGACGTTTCTTTCAAAATCACAGCCCTGTCAGCCCAAGCCCCCTGTCGCCGCCCCCTGCCAGGCACTTTCCATGTGACGGCCTTGACAGCTCTGAGTTCGGTTCCGCCCCTGACAATCAGCCTGCTTTTCAAGTAGTCAAGGTTCCCTTCACTCCAGCAGGTTAGAAATAGCAGCAGTGCCCACACCGTGCCTCTCCTTGCTGTGACTGCCTTAGACAGTCCTCCCACCCTCCAGCGGAAGGGCGCTCCTGCAGGCCACAGCCTCAGAGCAAATCCCCTCTGGTGGACATAAATCACGCAGCTTTCCAGGATATGCGTGTGGGCAGACACCAGGAGAAAAAGGAGCAAGGCTTATGTGTCTATTCCCTCGAAGGCCTGTGGGCCTGGGAGCCAGACAGCTCTTTCAGAGTGTCCTGGTGAACCCTGCCTGGCCTCTCAGCCTGTGGTCTCACACCAGGAAAATGTCAGGTGAAGAGCTCGTCTTGGGTGTGGAAACATGGCTGTAACCACCACCTGGCTGAAGTCTCTCTCATCTTCCCACCATGCACAACCTCCATTACCTACCCTTCTTCCCCCAAGTGATGCCTCCGCCTAGCCAGCCCTGAGGCTGCCCACCTCCTTATCCCCAGCTCCCTGCGAGCTCATTCTAAGCCAAGGTAATACAGGAGAGGCCGCTCCACCCTCCAGGACAGCCACCTTTGGGGCTCTACCTCCTCCCAGCCACTCCTGTCTACTATCTGGGCAGTACCTGTAAGGCCTCTCTGCCCTCCCATTATCAAAGGCGGTGCATTACCACATCCTACACAGCTTCATCTTGGAGAACCTAACCAATCCTCAAGCCATACCCTGTGCAGACGCAGTCAATGACCATGTGCTGTGCCCACCGAAAGGCCTGGTACAGGAGATGTAGTGAACCACTGAGACAGACTGAATGCTTATGTCTGCCCCAAATTCATATGTTGAAATCCTAATCTCCAATGTGATAGGGCTCTTTCAGAGGTGATTAGGTCATGAGGGTAGGGTCCTTTTAAAAGACCCCCAAGAGGGCATGCTTGCTTCCTGCACCATGTAAGAACACAGTGAGAAGACACCATCAAAAACCAGAAAGTGGGCCCTCAACAGACACCAGATCTGCTGTGGCACCTTGATCTTGGACTTCATAGCATCCAGAACTGTGAGGAATAAATTCATGTGGTTTAAGATGGGGAAAGAGACTGCAGCCAGATGTTGGTTACAGCCAGGGTTGCACATTCAGACAAGAGCTCTGCCACCTGACTTCTTCCTGGTGTGAGACCACAAGCTGAGGACAGTGTTCACTAGGACGTTCCCAAAGGGCTGTCCAGCTACCAGGCCCACAGACCTTTGGGGAAACAGACACACAGACCCTTCTTTTTCTCCCTGTGATTGCCCACAAGTACATGGAAGTCTGGTATTTTGTTATAGTAGCCCAAAAGTACTAAAACATCAATCAGCCACTGCCCAGGAGGACAAGACCAGCAAATGAGCCATAACCTCACAGACAGCCTCATGCTGCCACTGCCTGCCCCGGTCCCTGTAGTTGGCTTTCAGACCCTCTACCCCTCATCCTGCTACTGAGGCCTCCCCACTCAGGGCTTCCCTTCAAACTTCAAGGAGTAAAGCCCTTCACTTCCCATCCTAGCCCCACCACGCCCTTCAGGGCCCCCACCTCTCCCACCCAGGGTCAGGCAGACCTTGCCAGAGGACACCAAGTTCCTGCCTCCTCAGCAACCTCTCACACTTCTGGAACTTCATCTTTCCATGTCTGATGACTCTTTACCACCAGCACTTTAAATCATTAAACTAGAGCTCTGTTACAAAAGAGACACGTGCTCATGGCGGGGGTGAATCAAATAGTGGGAAAGGGTATAAAATGAAACATACATTCCCCTTTCTACCCCACCCCTAGTCCCAAAACTCAGAGGCAACCCCTCTTAACAATGTTTTATGTCTCTTTCCTATTTTCCTATGTGTATGCATTACAAATACAATGGCATCATTCTGTATTTTCTGTTCTTCAACTTGCCTTTTTCACTTAATACACATAGCTTGGACATCTTTCTCCACTAGTACCTACAGACCTCCACATCCATCACTGAAGCTGTTAAAGAGTCTCTCCCGTTGAAAAACAGAAGGGAGCTGGGGGGGAGAGAAGGTGAGGAAGAAAGAGAAAGAGGGACAGTGTTCCACACATGTCCATGTGTTTACTCACTTGCTGTCTCTCCCTGCTGCCTAGGGAGCTTCCACACATGCTTCCCCTCAGCTCAGGCCTTACCTCCTGGCCCCATCTCAGGAACTGCCAACAGCCTTATCATGGCTAAATCCAGCAGACTTCCTGCTGTCCTCACCCGCTAGACATTTCTGAGCCATCTGATGCTTCTTTCCCTGTCCTGCCCCAGAGTCCTCACCTCCAGAATCTCCCACAAAGTCTCTTTCTCTGACCCCTTGAATATCCGGGTTTTCCAGCATTCTCTCCAGCGCCCTCTTTTGTACCTGCTCCTCCTTCACCTGGAATGACCATCTCCAGGGCAGCTCAACAAGCCCAGCCTCGCCCACCTGAGGCCCACCTCCACATAGCAAATAGCCCCTGAGTTATTTCCACCTGCAGACCCTGAAGCTACTGTAGCAGGTTGAGCTGTGTCTCCATCCTGACACCTGGAACCTGTCATTGTGATTTTATTTGGAAAAAGGGTCTTCACAGACGTAATTAAGGTCAGGATCTCAAGATCATCCGGGATTATCCAAGTAAGCTCCAAATCCAAAGACGTGTGTGTGTGTGTGTTTGAGACAGGGCCTCACTCTGACTCCCAGGCTGGAGTGCAGAGGAGAGATTTTTGGCTCACTGCAGCCTCGACCTCCCAAGCTCAAGTGATCCTCCCGCCTCAGCCTGCCATGTAGCTAGGACTACAGATGCATGCTACCATGCCTGGCTATTTTTTTAAATGCTTTATAGAGATGGGTGTCTCACTATGTTGCCCAGGCCGGTCTCGAACTCCTGAGTTCAAGCAATCTTCCAGCCCTGGCCTCCCAAAGTGCTGAGATTACAGGTGTGAGCCCGGCCAGGAAGTGTCTTTTTCAGCTTTGTGGACACAGTGTCCAGCAGTACACAGCCCTCAGAAAGTCCTGGTGATGCACAAGCTAGCAGGGAGTGGAAAAACCAGCGCCCATGGCTTGCCAGTGGGAAAGGTTCCCTCGCCAACTAAATGCAGACAGCCTCTATTTCCAACGGTCAGCCAGAGGTCGGGTCACCGCAGGAAGGATGGTCTGGGGCCGGACAATCAGTACACCTGCTGGGTGCTCTGGTTGGAGACAGTGATCCAGCCAGACATCCAGAAGACAAGCCCGGCTCCGGGGAGGAGGGTTGGGATGGCCACAGAGAAAGCCCTGGAGAGTAAAATCCCGTCCTTTTCCTTCCGGTTCTGGGCAACGTGGGGGAGAAGAGATTTGTAAAGGTCACGCCAGGATTCTGCAACCCCCAAGGACCCCGGGGCCGTCCCATCAAGACCTACTATGGTCTCTGCCCGCCAACTCAGGACTTCTCACCGCCTCCCCTGAGCCCTTCAGACCCTGAGGCCCTCCCTGCCTGCTCCCCCAGACCCACACTCTGTGGCGCCAAGACCCCATTAGCTTAGCCTCTTGGCTGCGGACCTGAGTTCCTTGCCATAGAGAACGCGCTTCACTTCCTGCAAGTCGGGGAGCGGCAGGTGCTTCTCCAAGCATTCCTCCAGCGACTTCCACTCAGCGCCCGCCATGGCCACGGTCCGCCAGTGCTTGTGTCCGCGCACGAACTGCCTGCCCTTTGCCCGCAGTGGGAGGAGGTGCCCAGGCCCGCTCAGGCGCCCTTACCTTTATCTCTTACTCTCGCTCCCGGACAGCTCAAGTGAGGACACGCCACTTCCTCGCGCAGCCAATCTGCCTTCCAGGGCTTCGCGAGTGGGACCGCCCCTGGCCTTTAGCGCTCCTTCGGCACGTGCCAGGACACGTTCCTCTTGCCGCCTCCGCAGCACACGGCCAATCAGCCTCCAGGGCCTCACGTGGGGAGGGGGCGAAAGGATCCGGCGCTTGCCCTTCGCCCCTTGCCCTTCGCCTCTCGGTTAGCAAGCGATGAGGCGCGCCCCTCCACCGGCGGGACTGCGCGGAGTCGTCGCGCCTCGGCTGCGAGTCAGGACTGAGGCTGTCCCCCTCCCGCCTCCCTCAGGGGCCCTGGCGCGGGTGCCTCCAGGTTCCACCCCTCACCTGCCCCTTGGTGTCGGGCCGGGACCCTGGAGAGGTCGTGAGGGAGTCCTGGGCGCGGGCTCCGGGAGGCTGCGGCGCGGGTCTGAGGTAAATGGCCCGCCCGCTGCGGGCCCTTGCGGGGGCTGGTTCCAGCAGCAACCGCCGGGCAGGGCCCCTCCCGACCGCGACCTCCTGTCCGCACCGTAGGGCAGCCGGCCGGGCCAGCCTCCCTCACAGGACTACCGAGGAAGGTAAGGGAAGAGTTTCAGTGTCCCATGGGCACGCGGCGGCTGCACCTCTGTCGTCCGGAGCCTTTATGTCTGGGGAGTTTTAACCCCCGAGGGGCCAGGCTCGGAGTCCATGCCGCTACCTGGGTCGCGCGTTCCCACCCCCGGCTTTGGGGCCGCTGGAGCCGAAGGTCAGTTGCTCGCCTGCAGTTCCGTGCGCGTCGGTGGAGCTAATATTGTAAAATGCGGGGTCCCCGGGTGAGGGCGCGCCCCCTGCACCCTAGGGCCCCTTTTCAGCCCTGCCCTCTGCCGCGTGTGTGCAAATATGGGCACTTTCCTGCGGTAGGGTGCGCTTTAAACTGTCACTGAGATGGTAGGAGTGAGAGCCCCATTTGCTGTTACCGCTAATCCAGAGGGTGCCATCCCTTCAGGAGCAAAGAAGCGTCCTCTTTGGGGTCCTATTGAGAATTAGGGCAGTAAGGCCCGCTTACTTCGGCGGGCAGCCGGGTGAAGGAACCAGTCTGCAGAAATCCTATTCAGCCACTTGTAAACCTTGTGACCCCAGGAAAGTTTAACTTAGTCGCTGGAGGCTTCTGTTGCTTTATCTGTAAAATAGGAATGCAAAGATTACGCTGCGGGGTTGTTTAAAAGTCAGAAAAGGCCAGCACGGTGGCTCATGCCTGTAAACCCAGCACTTTGGGAGGCCTAGAAAGGGGTATTGTTTGAGGCCAGGAACTCCAGACCAGCCTGGGTAACACAGCAAGACCCTGTATCTACAAAATAATGTTTTACAAATTAGCCTATCATGGTGGTGCGCACCTGCTTCTTGGGAGGCAGAGGTGAGAGGATCGCTTGAGCCCGGGAGTTCGAGGCTCCCTAGCTATGATCTTAACACTGCACTTCAGCCTGGGCGACAGAGTGAGACGCAATCTCAAAGAAAAAAAAAAGAGGCAAGTAAAATGAGCACAAAGGGAGCTAATTTATATCTAGAATCAGCTACTAACATTAAAAATATTATACTTCAGGTATTTTGTTTCAGCTGCTAATTCACAAGTTTTGTTCCTTGTTTTGATAAATGTTAGCTGACAGTTTCTAGTATCTGATGGAGCTGCCTTCTCAAGAATGCAAACTCTGAGGACTTTCTATGTGTAAGACACTGCTAAGAGAGCCATATAAAGACAGATAAGACCTAGTACCTTTTCTTTGTGATTTAAAGTAAAGACGGCTGGGCACGTTGGCTCACACCTGTAATCCCAGCACTTTGGGAGGCCGAGGCGGGCAGATCACCTGTGGTCACGAGTTCGAGACCAGCCTGACCAACATGGTGAAACCCCGTCTCTACTAAAAATACAAAAATTTGCCGGGCATGGTGGCGCATGCCTGTAATCCCAGCTACTCGGGAGGCTGAGGCAGGAGAATCGCTTGAACCCAGGAGGGGAGGCAGAGGTTGCAGCGAGCTGAGATCGTGCCATTGTACTCCAGCCTGGGCAACAAGAGCAAAACTCCGTCTCAAAAAAAAAAAAAAAGGAAAGACAAACTTGTAAATACAGCAGATTTAAATAATTTGAGATGAAAAAGATACTATGGAGTGCAAAGAGGTGATTTCTGGCTTAGAGAAATTGTTGGAGGTCTCATGGAAGAGGCTTCAAAGCCAACTCAAAATGCTTCAAACTGAATGAACTTTCACCTCCTTTCTCAAGCAGGCTCTTATCTTCTTTTGTTGTTGTTGTTGTTGTTACAGAGTTTCGCTTTTGTCGCCCAGGCTGCAGTGCAATGGTGCGATTTTGGCTCACTGCAACCTCCACCTCGCAGGTTCAAGCGATTCTCCTGCCTCAGCCTCCCGAGTAGCTGGGATTACAGGCGTGTGTCACCACACCCAGCCCATTTTTTGTATTTTTAGTAGAGATGGGGTTTCACCATGTTGGTCAGTCTGGTCTTGAACTCCTGACCTCGGGTGATCCGCCTGCCTCAGCCTCCTGAAGTGCTGGGATTACAGGCATGAGCCACCGCGCCCAGCCTCTTATCTTCTGCACTGTATTCCCTATTTCAGTAATGGCCTCACCACCCACTGATTTGCCAAGTTTTTGAGAGTCATCTGCAGCTCCTCCATGTTCTTTCTTTCTTCAATACAATCAGGCATCAAGTTCTGCTAAATTTATCTCCTGGATTTTGTTCATATCCTTCCTCCTCCCTCCTCATGTCTGCCTCCTGTCATCTTTTGCTTGAATTGTTGCCAGTCTTCTAACTTGTCTCTCCACCTCCAATGTCTATCCTTAGTTGTCTTTCTAAAACTAGTATCTTACCATCCTTTGTACCCTCTCATTAAGTGTATCCCTACCTGGAATCACCTTTCATCCTTCATTTTGTGACCGCCTTCTCATCCTCCACCATGCAGTTGAAACATCACTTCTTCTGTAAAGACTTCTCCAATTGTCCCAGAAAAAGTTAGGCTCCCCCAGGCCTTCATAGATAGCTCTCTTGTTACATTTATTAAACAGTATTGTGTAGTTATTTCTGTGCTGTCCTCAGAAAATAGACCGGATCTACTTTTGTATCCAGAGGACTTTAGCACTCAATAAATGATTATTGAAGGAATCAACTCTGGGATCATGGACAAATTCATTAAGGTGATAACACTGAGCTGGACCTCGAAGCAGTAGTAGAAGCTATTATTACTAGTTAAATTGTTTAGTTCATCTTTCCCTATTGTTCAGTGACAGGTCATTCGTACTAGTTCATTATAAACCAGTGTTTCATAAATAAAACTTAGGATTTAAAAAGTTGTATTAAAAATGTTTATATTTGCCCAATTTACTTTTTACTCTGAATGATAGCAAGATACTTCACTAGCTCTTTCTGTGGTAATCATTTTGTTTTTTGCTTTTTTTTTTTGAGTTGGAGTCTCCCTCTGTCACCCAGGCTGGAGTGCAGTGGAGCAGTCTCAGCTCACTGAAACCTCCACCTTCTGGGTTCAAGTGATTCTTGTGCCTCAGCCTCCAGAGTAGTTGGGATTACAGGCACACGCCACCACGCCCGCCTAATTTTTGTATTTTTAGTAGAGATGGGGTTTTACCATGTTGGCCAGGCTGGTCTGAAACTCCTGAGTTTAGGTGATCTGCCCACCTCAGCCTCCCAAAGTGCGGGGATTACAAGCGTGAGCCACTGTGCCCGGCTCTGTGGTAATCATTTAAAAAGACTTAAGGCTTTGCCCTAGTTTCTTTCTGAAATATCCCACCAACCCAAAAGGTTATAACTGCATGAAGCATACTAGAGTGAGGGATTCTTCCTGGTTTGGAAGAACAACTCTTTCTCTGGCAACATGGTGTGGTTTAAGGATATATAACCCATAATTTGGTAAGTGTATACAAACATGGGCAGGAAGGACAGAATACACACAACTTCAACATGATGGATACCTCTGGAGAGGGAGATAGGGGAATGAAGTAGAAGAATGGGAATTATCTGTTGATAGATAATGTTTTAATTCTTTTTAGGAGATCTGAGACATATGACAGTGTTAACATTTAAAAAATCTGGGTGCTTATTATTACCAATACTTTTCTTTATGTTTGAAATATTTTTTTAAAAAATTATAGAAGAAAAGAGTCTTAGAACAGGAGTCAGAAAACCTGCAGTTTAGTCTGGGTTCTACTTTAACCTCAGTTTTCCTGTTATAAAAAAGATAGGGGCCAGGCACGGTGGCTCAGGCCTGTAATCCCAGCACTTTGGGAGGCCGAGGTGGGTGGATCACTTGAGGTCAGGAGTTGGAGACCAGCCTGGCCAACATGGCAAAACCCCATTTTCTACTAAAAATACAAAAATTAGCTGGGGATGGTGGTGCATGCCTGTAATTCCAGCTACTGGGAGGCTCAGGCAGGAGTATCACTTGAGCCTGGGAGGTAGACGTTGCAGTCAGCTGAGATCGTGCCACTGCAGTCCAGCCTGGGCAACAGAGCAAGACTCCGTTTCAAACAAAACAAAACAAAAAAAAGACTGGGGAGGGGAGGGAACTGGTGAGACAGTCTATAGAGATGATGTAAGTCTTGTCCTAATTCTAATAAAATATGATTCTAATAATCTAGCCATGTATAAATTCCTCTATATGCTTATTTGTGAGAAAACAGTTTCATTATAGAAGCTGGTTCTGCAGAAGGAGCTTATTTTTTAAAATGTATTAGTGGGGCTGGGAGCGGTGGCTCATGCCTGTAATCCCAGCACTTTGGGAGGCCGAGGCGGGTGGATCATGAGGTCAGGAGATCGAGACCATCCTCGCTAGTATGGTGAAACCCCGTCTCTACTAAAAAATACAAAAAATTAGCTGGGCGTGGTGGCGGGTGCCTGTAGTCCCAGCTACTCAGGAGGCTGAGACAGGAGAATGGCATGAACCCAGGAGATGGAGCTTGCAGTGAGCTGAGATTGCACCACTGCACTCTAGCCTGGGCGAGACTCCGTCTCAAAAAAAAGTATTTGTGTCTGTTTTTAGGTATTACTTTTAAAGTCACAATATGTGTTTATTTCAATCCTTAGGGAAGGTATTTAAAGTACTTTTTAAAAAGTAATGTGTATAGGTAATTAGATTTTTTTATTTTTAATTTTTGTGAGGACATAGTAGGTATATATATTTGTGGGGTGCATGAGATGCTTTGATACAGACATGCAGTGTGTAATAATCACATCATGGTAAGTGGGGTATCCATCCCCTCAAGCGTTTATTCTTTGTGTTACAAACAATCCAATTATACTCTTATAGTTATTTTTAAATGTACAATTAAATTATTGACTATAGTCACCCTGTTCTGCTATCAAACACTAGATCTTACTCATTCTTTCTAACTACTTTTTGTACCTATTAACCATCTGCACTTTTCCCCCATCCTCAACTACTCTTCCCAGCCTCTGGCAACCATCCTTCTACTCTCCATCTGCATGAGTTCAGTTGTTTTAATTTTTAGCTCCCACAAATAAGTGAGAACATGTGGTTTGTCTTTCTGTGCCTGACTTATTTCACTTAATGACCTCCAGCTCCATCCATGTTGTTGCAAATGACAGGATCTCATTCCTTTTTATGGCTGAATAGTACTCCATTGTGTATATGTACCACATTTTCTTTATCCATTCATCTGTTGATGGACATTTAGGT
Organism: Gorilla gorilla gorilla; assembly: GCF_029281585.2. NCBI lineage: Eukaryota > Metazoa > Chordata > Mammalia > Primates > Hominidae > Gorilla > Gorilla gorilla. Next base: position 22,024,301 of record NC_086018.1, on the reverse strand, counting down.
TGCTTCCAAATCTTGGCAATTGTGAACAGTGCTGCAACAAACATGGGATGCGAGTGCAGATATCCCTTAGATACACTGATTTCCTTTCTTTTGTTTATACACCCAGCAGTGAAATTGCTGGATCATATAGTAAGGTACTATTTTTACTCATTTACATTTGAAGGACTGAAATGTTATGATGATCAATGGTGAACAATTCTAATAAGGGCCATGACATGGAGATCCCACCAGTCTTCTCCTATGACCCAGAGGGGCTGTTTATGCCCTCATTTAGCACTTTACAACACACAAAAGACTTTTGCATCATCTTGTCACATTTGATCATCCAATAATACTGTGAGGTAAGGGGATAGGGTTTTTGGTATTTGTCAGATTTCCAAGTTAAACATGGTATTTACTGGAAAGAAACTGTAAGAGCCAATATTTTACTTATAGTCAAGGGAAAAAAGATCTGAGGTGATCCAATTTCTAAGCAACATTCTAAAACCCAATTTCTGGGTTAATTTGTCCCTACATTGCATTCCTTAGCCCAGAAGTCACAATTCTTTTTTCACTAGCATTTTTTATTGTTTTTATCCTTATGTAGACTTAAGTGTCTCACATGAAAAAGTCTTGGAGTAGCCCACCCAAACTTACCAAAAATGGATTTTGCAGCAGAGCAAGGCCAACCCAGCCAAAATTGTGACAAATAAGGTTTTATGGCCCCCATTTTAGCAGCCTCCTTTTTGTCCCTTGTTTTTGTTGTGGGTTTCTTCTCCTCTCATGACCAGCTCTGCTTTACTCATAGTAAACCTTCTTTATTCATATTAAACCTCTAAAGTGTTTTTAAAATTTTATTTTTAATTGACAAATAATAATTGTATATATTTATGGGGCACAATGTGATGTTTTGATACATGTATACATTGCGGAATGATCAAATCAGGCCAATTAGCATATCCATCACCTCAAATATTTATCACTTCTTTGTGGCTATTTTAAAATAAACATTATTGTCATTATTATTATTTATTTTTAGAGGTGGGGTCTCTCACTCTGTCGCCCAAGCTGGAATGCATTGGCACAATCATGGCTCACTGTAGCCTCAACCTCCTGGGTTCATGTGGTCCTTGCAGCTCAGCCTCCCAAGTAGATCACAGGCACGAGCCACCATGCCCTTTTTTTTTTTTTTTTTTTTTTTTTTGGAGACAGGGTCTCATTATGTTGCTCAGGCTCGTCTTGAACTCCAAGGCTCAAGCAGTCCTCCTGCCTTGGCCTCCCAAAGTGCTGGGATTATAGGCATTATAGGCATGAGCCACCATGTCCAACCTGAATCTGTTGTTTCTTAAGGATAAAGGAATGGCATGTCTTTGAGTCTATAGTGATTTGCATATAACTGGCACTCAATAAATGATTGTTGAATCAAATTGGACACCATATCAGTATTGATAAATATTTAGAGACAAGGTCTCAATTTGTTGCCCAGGCTAGAGTGCACTGATGCAATCATAGTCACTTACCGGGTTCCTTTAGCTATATTAACTCAGCGGCTTATTTAGCCTGCTTTTGAAAAAGACCACCTTTGGCTGTAGCAGATTTGTAATTATTTCCTTTCAACATGACTTCTAGCTGTCTCTGCAGCCTGGTTATCTAGAACACAAGTAGTCTAAATCCTCAAGTGGCTCTAACAATGGTAGATATTGGGGGAGCTGCTTCATATAGCACAAATCCGTTTACTGGGAAGTCGCTGGTTCAGCATCTCATGGTTCATCCCTCCCTGATTAGCTTCCTGGCCCATATTCCCTTGGATTAGGAGTTTGGTGGGATCCTTAGCCATAACATTCTTGAGTTGCAGAGAATGTGTATCTCAGATCCCATTTTCAGAAATGTCCTTGCTGTAGATGACAGACAGTTACCTACTTGTATCTTGAGAAATAGTAGTGTAAGAGAAAGAAGATTGGTCTGAATACTGGTTAGAATACAAATATGTTCTAATCCTGGTTTTACTATTAGGTAACTGCAGCTTTAGGTGCATTATTTGATACCTCTTCCTAATCTTCAAAGATATTAGACTAATTCTCATAGATTCTATGATTTTATGATTAACGGAGTATGAGATCCTTTTTAAAATCCAGATGGCAAGGGCAAGCAGAGCAGATGTTGTCTGACACTTACAGGAGAACGCCCTGGATATGAGTGCCTTAATCACACGGACTGGGTCTCACTTGTGTGGGAATACCATGGGTCCCATAAGGACTGAACTGGACTAGAAATGAGAACACCCTGGATATGAGTGCCTTAATCACATGGGCTGGGTCTCACTTGTGTTGGAATACCATGGGTACAATAAGGACTGAACTGAACTAGAAATGAGGATAATGATACCTTCCCCACTTTCTTGAAGGAATGGAATAAGCTAAGTTGAAATATCTTTGAAAATCTATACAGCATTATCTCTATAGATGCTATTTTTAATCAAGGAGAAGGTGTTTAGATATCATTCTTCCATGGCAAATTATAAATATACCATGTTTAATGTACTGGATACTTATCTTTGCGTTGTTTTTTTCAGTGGTGATAATGGCTTTGCATTGAATCATTTATAGTCTTTCCACCAGTTCTTCTTGGGATAAATAGCATACATTTGAAAGATCGGTAATTTTGAGAAGGCTGCATGAGACCATGAAACAAAGCAAAGCTGACTAGCCTAAGCTGAACTCCAGTCCATGACTCATCACTAGTTTGTCTAATCATTTAGGATAGCAAACTAAGCATAGGCTTATGTATGACAGGAATGTAAAATCCCAGGTTGAATTTTTGGGCCCCAAATTTCATGAAGGATCAATGTGATAAATAAACCTTTCTCTTTACCACTTCCTCCCTGCTAAAACAATTGCAGAAGTATGCATTGGGCCTAGCAGCAATACGTGTGGCTGAATTAGGGGTATTGAGTCGACTAGAAGCTCAATGTGAGTCAACAGTGTGTGTGGCTGCCAAAAAAAGCTGATATAATCTTAGGTTGCATTATGAGAAGTATAGTGTGCAGAACACAAGGAAGATGACTATCTCATTCTGTTCTGTGCTGACCAGAGCACACCTGAAATTAATCTAGCTCTGTGATAGCTACACGACATATAGATCATCTTGAATATGCAGAAAAGAGAGATCTAACAGCAACAACAACAACAAAATGTTAAAGGCACTTGGAACATGTATTTAGCAAAACAAGGCAAACAAACTCAGGAAGGATATTGTCACTTCATTCAGATTTCTGAAGGGGCCACATATAAGAGGTTTGTATTTGTTCCACATGTCCCTAAGGAGAGGAGCTGGAGTCAATGGATAGAAACTAAGGGAGGAGGCCAGGCGTGGTAGCTCACGCCTGTAATCCCAGCACTTTGGGAGGCCAAGGTGGGTAGATCATGAGGTCAGGAGTTCAAGACCAACCTGGCCAACATGGTGAAACCCCGTCACTACTAAAAATACAAAAATTAGCTGGGCATGTTGGCATGTGCCTGTAATCCCAGCTACTTGGGAGGCTGAGGCGGGAGAATTGCTTGAACCAGGACCCGGGAGGCAGAGGTAGCAGTGAGTAGCAGTGGGCTGAGATCGTGCCACTGCACTCCAGCCTGGGCTACAGAGCAAGACTCTGTCTCAAGAAACTTAGGGAGGATATTTCAGGCCAATACAGTTATTTTCATTAGGTGATATAAAAAAAAATGAAATAGGCAGTCTCTGCAAGTGATGAGTTCTCATTCAGGGTGTTCAGGTACGGTCCAGATGACCACTTGGTGGGAGTGTTGTAGAAGATAGTCAATCATCAGATGGGTAGTTGAATTACAGTCTGTGATTTCTGTATATTGCTGTAACATGAACCAAGAAAACCTTAGGGATGTCAAATCCAAAGAACCATAAATAAGCCAAAGAACGATACAAGACAGCCTGGTATTTGATGAAGTAAAAGTCAGTAACTGTGAGTTTACTGAAGAGCCAGATGATGGGAAGATTTTATTATTAACTTTTTTAAAAGTATGTTTGGTTGGATTTGGTTTAAAGGAAACACTTTATTGCAAGAGTATTTGGACCCTAGTTTCTGGAACCTAATGGTGAAAAGAGTTCTAGTCCCAGAATCTGGGGATGAAACAACTACCTCATGGTTGCAAAGAGCAATTTCAACTTGCAAGTGGTTGTATCTGGAGAATCGTAAGGGGACAAAAATCGATGGGGGTTAAGAGGTCAAGTAGGTACACAGCCCGGGGCGAAACAAGTGTATATAAAGAATTATGTATTTGTTAAGTTAGGCCAAACAGACTTATGTTCTGTACTTCACCATCTGCAGATAATTGGCATCTTAAAATACTTTGTACTGAAGCTAAGTAGATTGTGTACTCTGAGAAGCTATAAGGTATGTTAATGATTCATTGTGGAAGGCTTACGGTATTGTAATAACTTACCAGGTTCTCTGCCCCAGCAACAGACTCAACCACTGGCAAGTTCAGCCCCACCTTAAACACTAGACTAGTTCTGCCCTCACTCCTAGAATCTGAGTCCTACTTCAGATCTCAACCTTGCTTGCTGCTAGCCCTGCCTGAATTAATGTCCCAAATCTAATAACTAGTTTAGGGCATTAAACCTTTTTGTGGCTGGGCGTGGTGATTCACACCTGTAATTCCAGCACTTTGGGAGGCCAAAGTGGGAGGATCTCTTGAGCCCAGGAGTTTGAGACCAGCTTGGGCAACATAATGAGACCTCATCTTTAAAAAAAAAAAAAAAAAATCAGCTGGACATCATGACATGTGCCTATAGTCCCAGCTACCTGGGGGGGCTAAGGTGGGAGGATAACTTGAGCTCAGGAGGTAGAGGCTGCAGTGAGCCGTGATTGTGCCACTGCACTCCAGCCTGGGTGACAGAGTGAGAACCTGTCTCAAAAAAACAAAACAAAACAAAAAAAACCCTTTTGTGCTCTAATCTTGAATCTCTTGTTTCCTTAAACTCAAGTCTCTTTCTGATATCTCAGTGCACAGCCCCCTTTTAAACTTAGCATTGCCAAAGACTTGAATCTGGAATCTGAATTTTGTGTCCTGCTGCCTCTTTTCTGTGAGTTGTTTTTTGGTTTGTTTGTTTTGAAATCGGTTCTTGCTATGTTACCTAGGCTGGTCTCAAACGCGGGGACTCTAGCTGTTCTCCCACCTCAGCCTCCCGAGTAGCTGGGACTACAGGAGCACACCACTGTGACTGGCATATCCTGCCACATCTTGCCAGACTAACATAGACTATTTCCTAGACTGCCATTGCCAAATCCCAGAGCCCCAGAGCCCCACCTTTGTGCCTGTGTGAGTGCAACTGTTACAGCCTTCAGTTCTAAGAATCAGGAATTCCTTCATCATCCGAATCCTCTCTTACAGTCTCATGTTTCTCTCTGATCCCAGTGAGTTGGTCTGACCACACATTCTGCACCTAGGGAGCCAAACTGATACTGGCCTGTGTTGGAGCAACACACTGAAGGCCCTTTTCTATACTCAGCCTCTGCAGTCACTAGCCAAAAAGAGCTTCTTGCCAGACTTCCAGGCCATGCATCTGGGCAGCGCAGCCCCACTATGTACTTGTCCTGTCCAGACTCCAGAAAGAGTTAGTTTCAGTAGTCCATGGCAAGCTGCACAGTTTGTCTTACAGATGGCTTACAACCATTCAACATTTATTCTCTTAATTGCTTAGATGTGTTTTGTTTTGTTTTTGTTATTGTTTTTGTTTTGAGACGGAGTCTCACTCTTGTCGCCTAGGCTGGAGTGCAGTGGCGCGATCTCGGCTCACTGCAACCTCCGCCTCCCAGGTTCCAGCAATTCTCCTGCCTCAGCCTCCCAAGTAGCTGGGATTACAGGCATGTGCCACCACACCCAGATAATTTCCGTATTTTTAGTAGAGACAGGGTTTCACTATGTTTGCCAGGCTGGTCTTGAGCTCCTGATCTCAAATGATTTGCCCGCCTTGGTCTCCCAAAGTGCGTAAGCCACCGTGCCCAGCCCATTGCCTAGTTTTGTAAACAAATATTAAACGAACCAGACATTGGGGTCAAACATGAATAAGTCATATGGTGCTTCTTCTCATAATTATGATGATAATACCTTCCATTTCTTGAGCACCTGCTATGTGCCGGGCACTGTGCCAGGCCTGTAAGTGACAGACTTTATAGGGGCTGGAAAGTGCATTGTGAGGGGTAGGAGGAAAAGCTGGATAGTTTGTGTTACATACATAAGGCTCCAAACACAGCACATGGCTAGTGCTTAATAAACAGTAGCTATGTTTACAATATTAGGTGATAACATTACCAAAAGTACCATGCAAGTCCAGAGGTGGGATAAACAGTAGCTATGTTTACAATAGTAAGTGATAACATTACCAAAAGTACCGTGCAGGTCCAGAGGTGGGATAAACAGTAGCTGTGTTTACAATAGTAGGTGATAACATTACCAAAAGTACCGTGCAGGTCCAGAGAGGTAGGAGAAAAGAAATATCTGAGAGGTATGGAGAAAAAAAATATCTGAGTTAGGAGAAAAAAAATACCTGAGCCAGAGGGATGTGTGGAAGGCACAGGAAGGTCAATCAAAAAGAAGGAAAAGCAAGACCACAAGCAGAAAAAGATAGCCATTGCAGAGTAGCTAGTCTATCTGGAACATAAGAGTAGATGAAAGTCTGCGTTGAGACAGTGTATGTGTAGCAGATCTAGAGAGTTCTAGAGACATGTGTGCTAACGAAAGGACCATAGCCATAAAACCCTTTACTGTAGTCACAGGAGAAAATGATTGCATGAATTTGTAAAAACCGGAAGGATAAGACACAAGCCTGAAAATTATTCAATTAAAGGAAGGAAGATTGCAGACTGCTTAGTCACCTGAAGAGAGAGAATAGAGCTTACAAAATGAGAGGAGATGATTACATCACTTAAGTGAGCATTGATCAAGTACTTGGCAGGACAAGTGGAAATGTTTTTCTTTTAAATAATTCAAGCCTGCAGTCTTCCAATTCAGTTTAAGATAGTTTGAGTCTGCTATATATAAATGTGGATAGTGTTCCAGTGGTAAATGAGTAGAATTCAAAGGAGGAATAAGTAAAACGTATTATCTGTGTTCAACTAAGAGTGCATGAATAAAGCCCTGGTGGTAAATATACAGTAGCCTCCATTGGAAGGTGTATAAGGGAAAGGAAATACTATTTGCTTGTTGACCTGGATTATAATGTACTTAACCCATATTATTCTAGTATAATTAGAGAGAGTCAAGCCTGATGCTCCAAAGACATTTCTGTTTCTTACATTCTGTTTCTATCAGATAGACTTAACTCAAAATCTGTGACAGACTCTCATGGCTGATTGCTCATATTTCTCTCAGTATTTTCCTGAGTTAATCAGTACAGAAAGTGGCAGGGAACCAAATGATGTTAAAAGAGTATTAAAGCTATAGGCATATAATATAGGATTATATAGTAATGATACTGTTTAACTGATCATTTTTCTGTTCATTGGGAAGTGGTGTTCTTATTTTATTAGAAGCAGCATGGTACAGTAGCAAAATTGTGTTTTTAAAGTTCTAACTCTGCTATGTATTATATAAGTTACTTTTTTGAACTTTCTTTTATTCTTTATCATGAGATGACAGTACTTGCTTGAATGGTTGCTTCAAGGATTACATGAAAAGCAGGTCTGGGAAATAATTAGCAGTCCAATGCCCAGCTCTCAGCAAGGGCTCAGACATGTTAATTCTCCATGTCTCCCCTACAGGAAAGCCTCTCATGAAGTTGCCTAAGGAGCACAACCCCTGGAATAACCTTAGTGTTGGTTACTCAAGAAATCTGTTTTTTTTTTTTTTTTCGAGGGTAGATTTTACTTTTGAAAAAACAGAAATTAACTCTGAGCTAAGTTAATGGATGATCAGGTTAGAGGTGTTCACAAATAAAATATGACTGTGAAATAATTGGCTTCCTTGTTGGGATTGTAGATGGACTCTGAAAGCAACTCCAACACAGAAGTTCCAGAAAAGTGTTAAAGCAAAAACAACATTTATGGAATCATTTTTGGATAAATTCTGGTATGCTTAAACTTCAGCATTGTTACTTTATAATCACACTTCATTTCCATGGAAAAGGTGCTGCAAACAGAATTGATAATAGAGACCAGTGGAGAGTGAGGAGAAAATAAAACCAAAGAAAACATGTAGAGGCCATCCCACTGACACAGAGCCTAATTGAAATATTTTTAAATTCTTTCTTTAGATACAACTCAAGCCTGGTTGCTAATGATTTGTAAAGTCTCATTTCTGAATCTATATTATATTATATTATCTCAGAGCAAAGCAGTCTTCAGCTCAGTATACCATACCTTAAAATAAATGTATCTTTTGTCTTTGCTAATATCCTTGAGTTTCCAAGACTTAAAAACTTAAGCCTGATTCTTTGTTCTTACATTAAACTTTTACTGTCATTCCTGTTTGTGAACTGTCTTGCATCCTGCCCCTTCTCCAGTCTTACTGCATCCACCATCATCACCTGCCTGCTCGGATCTTGCCTGCGTCATTGTATTAGCAAAGAAGCTGTATTATCTAGGAAGCTAATTTCTCCTATTTCAGTGTGTTTGTCTTCTAGTAGAGCCTTTTCAGCGTAATAGTTTAAGCTTAATATTCCTAAAATAACACTCCCATCTTATGTGTATATTTATTACAATACCCAACATTGATGTATAGGTAATTGTTTATGAGAGAATCATTTAGTTTCGGAATTTTTGATTCGATTTTGAGATATTTGAAAGCATGAACTATTTTGTTAATCTGTGTCAGTAGTGCTTAGTACAGGGTCTTGCATGTAGCTGTGTCACTTCAAACAAGTTCTTTAATGGCTCTGTGCCAAAGTTTCTTTGTCTGTGAAGTGGGGATAATAATATCTTTCTCAAAGGATTGCTTCATTAAAAGAGTATGTATATATATGTATCAAAAGGTAGTTTTTCTATTATAGCTTTTGTATATGTTCACTTTTTTTTTTTTTTTTTGAGACAAAGTCTTGCTCTGTTGCCCAGGCTGGAGTGCAATGGCATGATCTCAGCTCACTGCAACCTCTGCCCCCCAGGTTCAAGCAATTCTCCTACCTCAGCCTCCTGAGTAGCTGGGATTACAGGCGTGTGCCACCAGGCCCAGCTAATTTTTTGTATTTTTAGTAGAGATGGTGTTTCACCATGTTGGCCAGGCTGGTCTTGAATTCCTGACCTCAAGTGATCGCCTGCCTAAGCCTCCCAAAATGCTGGGATTACAAGCATGAGCCACCGCACCTGGCCACTTTGGTGTTATTATAGCACTCAAAAAAAGTTACTGCTTTCTGGCCGGGTGCAGTGGCTCATGCCTGAAATCCCAGCACTTTGGGAGGCCGAGGTGGGTGGATCATGAGGTCAGGAGATCGAGACCTTCCTGGCTAACATGGTGAAACCCCATCTCTACTAAAAATACAAAAAATTAGCAGGGCATGGTGGCAGGTGCCTGTAGTCCTAGCTACTCAGGAGGCTGAGGCAGGAGAATGGCGTGAACCCGGGAGGCGGAGCTTGCAGTGAGCCAAGATCATGCCACTGCACTCCAGCCTGGGTGACAGAGCTAGACTCTGTCTCAAAAAAAAAAAAAAAAAAAAAAATTACTGCTTTCTTATTTTAGGCAAACTCCTTTTTTCCTAATTTTTTTTTTTGGAGATAGGGTCTCATTCTGTCGTCTAAGCTGGAGTGCAGTGATGCTGTCTCGGCTCCCTGCAACCTCTATCTCCTGGGCTCAAGCCATTTTTCCTCCTCAACCTCCCAAGTAGCTGGGACTACAGGCGTGTGCCACCATGCCTGGCTAATTTTTGTATTTCTAGTAGAGACAGGTTTCGCTATGTTGCCCAGGCTAGTCTCGAGCTCCTGGACTCAAGTGATCTGCCTGCCTCAGCCTCCCAAAGTGCTGGGATTACAGGCATGAGCCACTGTGCCTGGCCCAGTTTCTTGTTTTTATCTTGTCTCTCCAGTAACAGTGTAAGCTCCTAGAGGACAGGGACCATCCTATATTTCTTTCATATGCCCTACTATACATGGCATAGTTCTGGGCTTTTATTCATTAATTTAATAAGCATTTCTTAATGAATATTTAATGTACAATAATATGCCATGGGATATAATAATTAATAAGACAAGGTCTTTAATAGTGTTGAGGCACCTCCATCCTAATGCGAGCTAAAGATACTAGTATTTAGTATTTCACTTAGTGCTATGGAAGACTTTGTAGCAGATGATTAATATTCTCAGGTCTATTAATTACATAAATCTGGGCTCTAAGCAGAGTATGAGCAGGGTGAGTGCCTGGCAATAAGGGCTCCCAGTCTGCAGCAATATCTGAGGTGAGACATGATAAAGGACTGAACTAAAGCCCTAGAAATAGAGTGGGGATGGATTCAAGAGGCACTGTGGAAATGAAAATCAGAGGGATTGTGATGGCTCCAACATAGAATATGAGGTGTAGAAGACAAGGATGTTCAGGATGATTCTGGCCTCTTGTCTGAGTGTTGGTTTAATAATATAAGCCATTTAGGAAATAAGAGCCATGAGGAGAAAAAGCCAGTTTGGAGATTAAGATGCCCCTGGGACCTCCAGAAGGAGATCCCTGTGAATAGCTGGAAATTCAGGTCTGGGGCCTAAGGATTGGAATTTGGACTAGAGAGAGAAAAAACTGGAAATTTTAGCAAATAGTGGTGGTTGAAGCCATGGGAATAGAAGAGATCAGGATGTGGAAAGATGAGAAGTATAAAGTACCTGAGACAGAAATGTTCAGAGAAGTTAGAGGAGATGCAGGAATCAGCAGGCCACCAGTGTCAGTGTCCAGCAATATTAATGCTGCAGTGAGACCAATTTGCAATTATGTGTTGAATTCAGCATTTGAGAGAGTATTGAAAAGGTGGTCCCTGGCTCAATAAATAGTGATCAGAATGAATTGAATAGGGGGCAAGAAAGGGTCTTTGAAGATAAATTGGGCCTTTTTTTTTTTTTTTTTTTTTTTTTTTGAGACGGAGTCTTGCTCTATCGCCCAGGCTGGAGTGCAGTGGCACATCTCAGCTCACTGCAACCTCCGCCTCTAGGGTTCAAGTGATCCTCCTGCCTCAGCCTCCCAAGTAGCTGGGATTACAGGTATGTGCCACCACACCCAGCTAATATTTTTGCATTTTTAGTGTAGATGGGGTTTCACTATGTTGGCCAGCTGGTCTCAAACTCCTGGACTCAAGCAATCCACCTGCCTCAGCCTCCCAAAGTGCTGAGATTACAGGCGTGAGACACCATACCCAGCCTTCAGCTATGATTTCTTTTTCTTTTTTTTGAGACAGAGTCTCACTCTGTCGCCCAGGCTGGAGTACAGTGGTGCGATCTCAGCTCACTGCAACCTCCACCTCCCAGGTTCAAGCGATTCTTCTCCCCCAGCCTCCTGAGTAGCTGGGATTACAGACAAGTGCCACCATGCCCAGCTAATTTTTTGTATCTTTAGTAGAGATGGGGTTTCACTATGTTGGCCAGGCTGGTCTCGAACTCCTGACCTCGTGATCCACTTGCCTTGGCCTCGCAAAGTGCTGGGATTACAGGTGTGAGCCACTGCGCCTGGCCTGGGCTTTTTAAAAATGAAGCTTTCTTGAACATTTCTTGTGAGAAGTGGGAAAAAGGCCAGAAGAGAGAGAGAAATCAGTATCTGTAGTGTTCTAGGATATGGGTTAACCCCTTTACATGACTTTATGTTTAATCTTCATTATCACCTTATAAGCAGGGGTGTCCTATCCACTGGGCACGAGACTCAGCATGGTTAACTAACTTGCCCAGAGGAGTCAAGAATTATTTGACTAAGACTAAACCCTTTCCACTACACATGGCCGTTTCCAGGCTCTTATCCATCTCTAATCCTTCACTAAAGAAAGTGAAGTTGGTCTGGATACAGAAGAGGCTGGAAAGGTTAGTGGGGCCAAGGTCACTGTGGACAAACTGCATGAGAGGAATAGGGACACTGTCCCCATGACAGGAGGCAGGATATAAAGAATAAACTACACAGGTAAGACCTAGAGATGGAAAGCCTCCCTAGAAATGAGAACTGAGGGAGCATACTGGAGCCTTAGCTGGTCATTTCCTAAGAGGGAGGGGTAGAGGAGGGCATTATGCAGAGATCAGGAAACACTCAATAATTGACTACTAGAAATCATAGCTGGGGCCAGGCACAGTGGCTCACACCTGTAATCCCAGCACTTTGCGAGGCCAAGGCAAGTGGATCACGAGGTCAGGAGTTCGAGACCAGCCTGGCCAACATGGTGAAACCCCATCTCTACTAAAGATACAAAAAATTAGCTGGGCATGGTGGCACTTCTCTGTAATCCCAGCTACTCAGGAGGCTGGGGCAGAAGAATCGCTTGAACCTGGGAGGCGGAGGTTGCAGTGAGCTGAGATCGCACCACTGCACTCCAGCCTGGGCGACAGAGCAAGACTGTCTCAAAAAAAAAAAAAAAAAAAAAGGGTGACCTGGCTTGTGTTCATACCTGTAATCCCAGCACTTGGGGGAGCTGAGGTGGGAGGATCACTTGAGGCTGGGAGTTTGAGACTAGCCTGGGCAGCATAGTGAGACCCCATCTCTTAAAAAAAATGGGCAAAAAATTTGAACGGACACCCACCAAAGAAGATGGCAAATAAGCATAGGAAAAAGTGCTTAAAATCATGCATCATTAGGGAATTGCAAATTAAAACAACAGTGAGATCCTACCGTACACCTATTAGAATCTAAAACATTGACAACACCAAATGGTGATGAGGATGTGGAGCAACAGGAACTCCCATTCATTGCCAGTGGGAGTCAAAACAGTACAGCTACTTTGGGAGAGTTTGACAGTTTTGTATAAAATTGAACTTACTCTTGCCATATGGTCTAGCAATTGTTCTTTTGTATTTAGTCAAAGGAGTTGAAAACTTATGTCTACACAGAAACCTGCACATGAGTGTTTATGGCAGCATTATTCACAGTTGCTAAAACTTGGAGGCAACCAATATGTCCTTCTGTAGATAAATGAGTAAATAAACTGTATGGTACATCCATATAATGGAATATTATTCAGTGCTAAAAAGAAACAAGCTATCAATCCATGAAAAGACATGGAAGAACCTTAAATGCTTATTATTAAATGAAATAATTTGAAAGGCTGTATATTATATGATCCCAACTATATGTAATTCTGGAAAAGACAAAACTATGGAGATAGTAAAATGATCACTGGGTGTCAGGGGCTTTAGGAGGAAGAGATGAATAAATAGACCAGACGGGATTTTTAGGGCAGTGAAACTATACTATATGATACCATAATGATAGATACATGTCATTATACATTTGCTAAAACCCATAGAATATACAACACCAAGAGTGAACCCTAATCCAAACATATGGACTTCAGGTGATAATGACGTGTCAGTATTGGTTCACTAGTTGTAACAAATGCACCACTCTGGTGCTGGATGTCAGTAGCAGGGGAGGCTGTGTGTGGAGGCAGGGGGTCTGTGGGATAGCTCTATGTGTTCCACTCACTTTTGCTGTGAACTTAAAATGCCCTTTAAAAGTCTACATAGGCCAGACACAGTGGCTCATGCTTGTAATTCCAGCACTTTGGGAGGCCGAGGCAGGTGGATTGCTTGAGCCTAGGAGTTTGAGACCACCCTGGACCACATGGTGAAACTCCATCCTACAAAAAAACACAAAATTAGCTGGGCATGGTGGTGTGTGCCTATAGCCCCAGCTACTCAGAAGGCTGTAGTGGAGGATCACCTGAGCCCTGGAGGTGGAGGTTGCAGTGAGCTGAAATTGAGCCATGCACTTCAGCCTGGATGACAGAGTAAGATGCCATTTCAAAAAAAGTCTATGTAAAAAAGTTGAGGGGGGAAGGATTGGGAAATCAGTATATTGTAGAAAAACTATGTGAAAATATTTTATGTTTACATAAAATTAAGTTCCATTCCCTAAAGAATAAGGGATAAGATATAGAAAAGCTCTAGATTCTCAAGATGATGGAGAGCACCCAAAGCATTCTTTTTCTATTTTGTTATTTTTTTTAGAGATAGGATTTCACTCTGTCACCCAGGCGGTACTGCAGTGGCGCGATCATAGCGGGGACTACAAGTGTGCACCACATGCTTGTCTACGAACCTGAAGTATTCTGATGCAGTGGAGAGAGTGTAGATCTCTGGAGTGAAGAGATCTGCCTGGAACCCTGACTCTATCACTAGGTAATTCCTATAATCTCCCTAGGCCTGTTTTCTCAGCCGGAAAATTGATTGATTTGTGGTATTTGAAGTGCCTTTGAGCTTGGGATATCCATGCTGGTGTTTGGCTACAGTATAACATAGTGGCTAGAGCACAAACTCTGGAGTTAGAATGTTTAGGTTAAACCTCAGCAACTCACACCAAAGGTATGTGACTGTGGGCAAGTTATTAGCCTCTCTGAGCCTCAGTTTCTTCATCTGTAGACTGGGGATAATAATAGTAAATACACTGCTGAACAGTTTTAAAGATTCAATGAAAAAAAATCGAAAGTGCCCAACACACAGTAAGTAGAAGATAAATATAAGCTATTATAATTACAAAGTGTATATGCTGTTATTCTGATACCCTTTTGCTACCGCTGAGAGCACACTACTCTATACCTACATGTAGTTGCAAGGAACAGGAGGTAAATGGAATTAACCAATTGGAGTTTGCCAGGTTCCCCGTTTGGGAAAGGAATGAAAGGAATCTTCAAATATCTGAGTGGTCAGGACCTCTGGGTTATGACTCAGCTACAGTCAACTGTCAGATTTTCCCACAGCTCAGTGGAAAGTCACTGAAGACTCCGTGAAAACAGTGCCATCTCTCCTTCAGTGTTTCTCTGCTAGGATGCACTGCTGACTCTGGAAGTCTGACCATATTTTTGTCCCAGCAGGCAGAGGGATTTAAGCAGGCTTGGTTGATTTTTCACCCAAAATGTCTGCAACTGTTTCTGCTGTACTGATGATGCCACAAGGCTCAAGCCTGTGAGAGTTTATTGTCAACCCCACTGCAGGGCATCAAAGAAGAAAAGTTTGGGGTCTGGATTGTTTTTCCAGGCAGGAACAATGATGTAGTGACTATCATAGATTATTTCAGAGTTCAGAATCTCATGTCTCAATTCCCGTTGCTGCTCTCTACCTTTCTCTGTGGATGAAATTAAGATTATGGATGATGGCCGGGCGTGCTGGCTCATGCCTGTAATCCCAGCAGTTTGGGAGGCCGAGATGGGTGGATCAGCTGTGGTTGGGAGTTCGAGACCAGCCTGGCCAACATGGCAGAAACCCCATCTCTGTTAAGAATACAAAATTAGCCAGGCATGGTGGCGCATGCCTGTAATCCCAGCTACTCAGGAGGCTGAGGCAGGAGAATCACTGAACCCGGGAGGCGGATGTTGCAGTGAGCCGAGATTGCGCCATTGCACTCCAGTCTGGGCACCAAGAGCGAAATTCCATCTCAAAAAATAAAATAAAAAATAAGATCATGGATGCCAGCTTGAAAGATAGTATATATTAGTGATAGTCACTGAGATTTTTTTTTTAAGTTTTCTCAGATTGCCCCAGCAGAAGCTCCATCTGTTAATGTAATTGTCCACAGATTAAACAGAAGTGGAAACATCCACATCATTTGCTTATAATTCTAACATCTTTTGAAATCTTAGGTCACTTCCTCAAATCTGAGTTCAAGAACCCTTTTTATCAATCTGTTTGAATGTTTCTCAATCTTCCTCTTTCTAGCCTTGCAGAGAAATCTCACAGCCAGATCTACACCATGATGTTCAAGTAACTGAGGGGCTAGTGATCTGGGACAAAGTACCTTTTCTTTCTTATGTTCCCCTTCCTAAGAGTAGAGTTGCCATGGTCCAAAGCTGGTCTGGAATTTCCCCTGCATTGAGGTCTACCCAATACAAGAATCGATTTTAAACCTAAATCTCTCACCCAGGTATGAATTTCCTTATGGCTGCCCCAGGACTGGATACTGGATGCCATTCAACAAATACTGGTTTGTATTACACCCCTTTTAATAGCATTTTAGTGGCCTTGGCACCTCCACTCTGAATGTTTCTCCCTTTGGCCCTCCTACTTCTCTGTATACCTTTTTGTCTTCAGGTGGATCATTGGGATCTGCCCTTTGCAGAAAAATCTACACTGTGGTACTTGAAATGCCATGATATACATCTTAAAAAAAATTTTTTTTTGAGACAGGGTCTCCCTCTGTTGCCCAGGTTAGAGTGCAGTGGGCACAATCATAGCTCATTGAAACCTTAAACTCCTAGGCTCAAGCAAGTTTCTCACCTCAGCCTCTTGAGTAGGTGGGACTACAAACGCACAACCACCATGCCTAATTTTTTTTCTTTTTTGTAGAGACAGGGTCTTGCTATGTTGACCAGGGTGGTCTTGAACTCTTGGCCTCAAGGGATCCTTCCACCTTGGCTTCCGAAACAGCTGGGATTACAGCCGTGAGCCACCATGCCCAGCCATGATATACTTTTTTTTTTTTTTTTTTTTTTTTTTGAGACCGAGTCTCATTGTGTTGCCCAGGCTTGAGTACAATGGCGTGATCTTGGCTCACTGCAACCTCCGCCTCCCAAGTTCAAGCGATTCTCTTGCCTCAGCCTCCCGAGTAGCTGGGACTACAGATGTGAGCCACCACGCCTGGCTAATTTTTGTATTTTTAGTAGAGATGGGGTTTCACCATGTTGGCCAGGCTGGTCTTGAACTCCTGACCTCAGGTGATCCACCCACCTTGGCCTCCCAAAGTGCTGGGATTACAGGCATGAGCCACTGCGCCCAGCCGAAATACATTTTTTAGATGAAGAAATTGAAGCCCAGAAAAGGTAATTGGTTTTCCCAAGGTCATATAGGGACCTACACATTAACAGAGGTCAAGCCCAGAACACTGACTTCCCTGAATCCTGTTCCATAGTGACACTGTTAAGCCAGTAAGTGTCACCTTTTTAAAAATATGTATTTCCGAAGTAGGGGTTAGGAGGAATGGAGGGAATGAAACGCTCACTGAAGAAAGGATAGGGCTAAAGGAAGGATAGAACCCACACAAGGAAAGGGCTCTGGGTAGGCAGAAGGCCTAGGGAAATAGTATCTGGCTGTGGACAGGGAGAGGAGGTGCCATGGGGTGAGGAAAAGGCACAGAGAGAGTTGAGAGACCACCATCACCACATACTTGGCCTGCTTGAAAATCTAACTCGGCCAAACAGATATAAGTGCCCCTCCAGATCTTATTATTTCTACAGCTGTGACTTAACTGCTGCTTATCTTTCCTCCAGGAGATTCCTTGGAATGAAACCAATGGGAGTCCAGGGTTTGGGAGAGTCTCATCAGAGCAGATGGGCCAGCAGCAGCCAGAATGCTTGTTGCCTTTGGCTGAGAACGCTATCCTGGATCTGAATGTCTTGTGAGCAAACCCCAGCAGGCTCAGCCTTAGGCCTGAGTGAAGTTGGCCTGCTTCTCCTTAATGAACCTTGTGTACTCTCTCATCTCCCTTCCCCTCTTTTGCATGTTGAAAATCACATTCTCAGAGCACTCTTGAAGCTAAAACCACGTTGCCCGTTAGCAGCCCCAGTAGGATGGCATCTTAATGCTTTTGGTCCCTTGATATATTTGGAAGTGTATTGCATGGAGGGTCAGGAGGCCTGGTTTTAGCTCTTACCCAACCACTAATTTTCCCTCAGACCATAGGCAAATTGTTCATCCCTGGGCCACACTTTCCTTAGCTGTGAAGTTGTTTATAATAAGAATAGCTGTCATTTAGGAAATTTTTACTGTATACCAGATATAGTATCATTGAATTCCTTCAACAATCCTATGGCATAGGTACTTTTTTTTTTTATGGAATCTTGCTCTGTCACCCAGGCTGGAGTGCAGTAGTGCTGTCTTGGCTCACTGCATCCTCTGCCTCTGGGTTCAAGCAATTTCCCTGCCTCAGCCTCCCAAGTAGCTGGGATTACAGGCATGCACCACCATGCCCGGCTAATTTTTTATTTTTAGTAGAGATGGGGTTTCACCATGTTGGCCAGGCTGGTCTTGAACTCCTGGCCTCAAACGATCCGCTTGCCTCAGCCTCCCAAAGTGCGGTGATTACAGGCATGAGCCACAGCCCCTGGCCAGCATAGGTACTATTATTGTCCTGCTTCACAGATAAGGAAGCTGAGGCTTAGAATTTTTATACCCTAACCATCCCGTTTAAATTACCAGCCCTTACCCATGGCCAGCAGTCCTTTCTCTGCCTTATTTTAGCCATAGCATTTTTTTTTTTTTGAGACGGAGTCTCGCTCTGTCACCCAGCGCAAGCTCACTGCAAGCTCTGCCTCCTGGGTTCATGCCATTCTCCTGCCTCAGCCTCCTGAGTAGCTGGGACTACAGGCACCCACCACCACAGCTGGCTAATTTTTTTGTATTTTTAGTAGAGACGGGGCTTCACCGTGTTAGCCAGGATGGTCTCGATCTCCTGACCTCGTGATCCGCCCGTTTCAGCCTCCCAAAGTGCTGGGATTACAGGCGTGAGCCACTGTGCCCGGCCAACCATAGAATTTATTACCACCTAAGATGTTACATATTTTACTTTTTGGTTTGCCCTCTCCTTCTGTGAGAGTGTAAGCTCCATTAGGGAATGGATTTTTATCTTTTTATTCCTGTTGTTATTGTTCATTTGCTGTGTCCCCAGGACCTAGAATTGTGCATGGTTCATGATAGGTACTCAATATTGGTTGAATGAAAAAAGTGAGTAAATGAATTCTTGGTAGGAGTGTAAATTGGTATAGATTCTAAGGAAGTCATTTTGGCAATAGTAATACTTAACATGTGCTAACCTTTGGACCCTGCAACACGAGAACTAGGAATTTATCCTATAGATGATGTATTCATGTGTCTGCCTAAAACCATGGGTACCAGGCATGGTGGCTCGTGCCTATAATCCCAGCACTTTGGGACGCCAAGGCAGGAGGATCACTTGAGCTCAGGAGCTCAAGACCAGCCTGGGCAACATAGTGAGAGTCCATCTCTACCAAATATATAAATAACCAGACATAGTGGCACCTGTCTGTGGTTCAAGCTACTTTAGGGGCTGAGGCAAAAGGATTGCTTGAGCCCCGGGAGTTGGAGGCTGCAGTGAACCATTATCACGCCACTGCAGTCCAGCCTGGGTGATACAGCGAGACCCTTTCTCAAAAAAAAAGACTAGAAACAAGATATTCATCAATAAGATAACTCATTAAATAAAGTGTGATAGGTCCCTCCAGTGGGCTTCTATGTAGAAGTGGAAAAGAATGCAGTAAATCGAGGCTGGGCGCGGTGGCTCACGCCTGTAATCCCAGCACTTTGGGAGGCTGAGGCGGGCGGATCACGAGGTCAGGAGATCGAGACCATCCTGGCTAACATGGTGAAGCCCGTCTCTACTAAAAATACAAAAAATTAGCCGAGCGCGGTGGCGGGCGCCTGTAGTCCCAGCTACTCGGGAGGCTGAGGCAGGAGAATGGCATGAACCCGGGAGGCGGAGCTTGCAGTGAGTCGATATCGTGCCACTGCACTCCAGCCTGGGTGGCAGAGCGAAACTCCGTCTCAAAAAAAAAAAAAAAAAAAAGAATGCAGTAAATCTGCATGTGCTGATACACAACAACCTAAGAGATATTAAGTAAAAAAAAGCAGAGTATAAAATGGTATATCACTTCCTTTCATTTGTATGAAAAGAAAAAGTATGATAGATTTTAAGATGTACTTGTTTATGCCTAGAATCTTTCTAGAAAGAAAGCTAAGAAACAAATAGTTGCCTCTGAGGAGGGGACAGAAGTTTAGGTTGGGATGGAGAATATCCTCTTACTGAGGTGTAATTCACAAACCATATAATTCACTCATTTAAAGTGTATAATTCACTTTATATGAGTGAATTACTTTTGGTATATTACTTTTAAAGATTATGGTTTAAATATATATATAACATAAAATTGGCCATTTTAACCCTAGCAACATAGCAAGCCTAGGCAACATAACAAGACCTCATTGCTGCAAAAAAAATTTTTTATATTATCCAGGCTTGGTGGCACATGCCTGTAGTCCCAGCTACTCGGGAGGCCGAGGTGAGGGGATTGCTTGAGCCCAGGAGTTTAAGGCTTCAGTGAGCTGTGATCGTGCCATTGCACTCCAGCCTGGGCAATAGAGCAAGACTCTGTTTCAAAAATATAAAAGAAAATAAAATATTTAAAAATTAAAATGAATTTTAAAAAGAAAGTATAACAGGTTTTGAAAACTTAGTAATTTGCCTAAGATCGCACAGCTCATACTCCATAGTAGCAACCATCAGTTTTATTATAAAGTAATAAAAATTCTTACAAAGAATGAAGTTTTAGCCATCTTTCTGGGTGTTATAAGGGATTTTGGGTATCATCTAACCCCTTCATTTTACAAGATAACAGATTCATTGAGGTGAGATGGCTACCCCAAGTTAGGAATCCCATCAGTAGCAGGCCTCCTAATCCAAGGGACGGGATTTAGAGTAGGTCACAGAAGAGGTCTTTTGCTCTTTGACAAAACAAGTAGGGTTTGAATCTCTCCTGCCCCAAAATGAAATTTAGGAGTCTCTTACTTGAGACATCTCTTTTTTTTTTTTTTTGAGACGGAGTCTCGCTCTGTAGCCCAGGCGGGAGTGCAGTGGCGCTATCTCGGCTCACTGCAAGCTCTGCCTCCTGGGTTCACACCATTCTCCTGCCTCAGCCTCCCAAGTAGCTGGGACTATAGGTGCCTGCCACCACGCCTGGCTAATTTTTTGTATTTTTAGTAGAGACAGGGTTTCACCGTCTTAGCCAGGATGGTCTTGATCTCCTGACCTCATGATCCACCTGCCTCGGCCTCCCAAAGTGCTGGGATTACAGGTGTGAGCCACCACACCCGGCCAGATATCTCTCGTATGTCCCATGCACCTGTACTGTCTAGTAGGAGGGAATGGGCCCACTGCACCCTGATATTATTGTTTCTGTTTATCTGAAACTATGCAGCAAGGCTTCAGAGCCTATCTCAATTTCTACTTGTAAGAAAATTTCTCTGATTGTCCTACCACATCCAATTCTCACCTAATTCTTAGACACATTAGTATTTGAAACATATAATTAGCCATTAGAGAATGATGTGAGGCATTTTATAGCTGTGTCCATTTATGAGTCCATTCTGCCCACTAGTGTAAAGCACCAGAGAGGCCAGAGGTGGGTGACTGATTCCTGCTAGAAGGTCCCCAATAGATGGTTGTTGGTTGCTTGGATTAATTGAGCTGTGCCGTTCTGAAAACAAACGAACAAACAAACAAACAAAAAAACCCTATGATTTTAGATATGAGTTATTCCAAAGGCTTCTCTGCACCTCCCCGCAGAGCTACATACTAGGTCACAGAACATTGGAATGGTGGACATTGTGGCTATCCCTCAGTTGCTGAGAACCAAGTGTGACCCTTCCCTGTTTTTCTTACCCTGGCATTAATTACACCTTCATTTATGTGATTGATTATAGTTCATCTTTTCCTCCTCCCTTCCACCCCCAATAGACTAGAAATTCCATGAGAACATAGACTGTCTGGCTTGACTCATCATCGTATCTCCAGCACCAAGCCTGGCACATAGTAGGTGCTCAAGAAATATTCGTTGAAGGACTGGATGAATGAATATAGCACCTTATTTTATAGATGAGGAAGCAGAGGCCCAAAGAGGTCAGGTCAGTGGCAGAGCTGGGACAAGAAGGCAAGTCTCCTGGTTCCTCAGCCAGCATTCTTTCGTTTTCCTCTGTATCCTCTCAGCATTAGAATTGGAAAATCTTGGAACCTAGTCTTAAACACTTTTATTTTGCAAATGGGAAACTGAGGCCCAGAGAGGGGAAAAACTTACCCAAGGCCACAGAAAGAGGCACTGGCAAAGTCTGGTACCTAGGTCTCCTGACTCCCAAGCTAGTGCTCTTTCTTTGTAAAAGCACAGAAAAAACAAAGCTGAATTGGGCTTCTTGCCAAGCCCCTGCAGGAGGTCACATAGCTGAGCAGCTCTCAGAGTTCCTTGTCTATTCTTAGCCTGAACTTTTAGTGACTCTGGTCTTCAGCAGCCTTTTTCCCCTTTTTTCCTTTGCATTTGGTCTGTTGTGTATATGTAGTGTGTGTTTTAAATAAATGGTGCTACGTGTAGGAAATGGGCTTCAGCACAGTCCTGCTGCAGAGGCCCTGGAAAGAATAAATGTGAGAGAAGGGGCCCTGAGAAAACAATCAACTTCCCTTCCTCTGAAGTGACCCCAGTGTCCCAGAGCCACCCCCTCTCTGCTGCTTGTCACAACACAACTGCCAACAGAAGGCTAAACTCCTCACACAATAAGAAGGAAATCAACAGAATTTACAAGGAGGATTGGCTGTTAGTATTTGCCACTGAAGCCTCATTTTGATGAAGATCAAAAATCAGCTCTTCCTAAGCTGTGGTCCCTCTTCTAACATACACTTCAATTTCCCACCAACAAGTCATTTTTCAGTCAGTCACCAAACATGAATGAAAAGACCCTTCAGACGCAGTTCTAGCCTCTCAAAGCCTACTGCTTTCTCTACTTGCACAAACACTTTCTCCAGAGACATACAAGAAATTTAAGCAGCTACTGACCTCAGGTTACTTGGAAAAGACAAGAGACACAGAGGATAGAAGATAACTAATGTTGCCCTTGTGCAAAATGACCAATGAGAAGAACAGCTCTACATCAAGTTCACATTAGGCAGAGGTTGCTCTGGGCTAAGCTAGGTCAAGGAAAATTCAGGGGAGCAACTTGAACTGGTCTTGTATATCAGTTATCTATTGCTGTGTAACATATTGCTCCACTTTGTGTTTTAGTTGTCTATTTTTTTTTTTTTATAGAGACAGGGTCTTACTGTGTTGCCCAGGCTGGTCTTGAATTCCTGGGCTCAAAGGATCCTCCTGTGTCAGCCTCCCAAAGTGGTAGGATTACAGGTGTGAGCTGCCACGCATAGCCTAGTGTCTATTCTTCCATGACAAATTACCTTAAAACTTAGTGGCTTAAAACAATAAACATTTATTATCCAACAGTTTCTATGGGTCAAGAATCCAGGTGTAGCTCAGCCAGGTGCCTCTGGCTCAGTCTTTCATGAGGTTTTAGTCAAGCTCTCAGCCTAAAGGCTCATCAGAGGGTAGAGAAGAATCCAGTTTCAAGCCCACTGAAGTGGTCGTTGGTAGGCCTCAGTCCCTCCAGACACAAGCCTCTCTATAGGGCTGCTTCAAGACTTGGTGCCAGCTTCACCAGGGTGAGAGGTTTAAGAGAGGAAGCGTGACCAAGATGGAAGCCACATTCCTTTTGCAACCTAATCTCAGAAGCGATATCCCATCACTTTTGTTGTATTCTTGTTATCAGCAGTGAGTCACCAAGTTCAGCCCACATACAAGGATGTGAATACCACGAGGCAGAGATCATGGGAGCCATCTTAGAGGCTGCCTGCCATACCTTGCCAGATGGATAGGATTTAAGTAAGGCATAGTAAGCATTCTAGTTAGTGAACTGGAGTTTTGAAAGGTCTGACTGGGGATGACCCTTGGTTGGAACAAGACATCTAAATAGGAGGGTAGGAGGCCCAGATTGAACTGGGTTTTCAATGCCAGGCCAAAGAGTTTTACAGTGATGTGCCACATAACACATCTAATGGTGGGCCCATAAGATTATAATGGAGCTGAAAAATTCCCATTGCCTGGTGATGTCATGGCCATTATACCATCCTATTGCAGTGCATTACTTATGTGCTTTTGGTGATGTTGGTGTAAACACACCTATTGCACTGCCAGTCATATAAAAATATAGCACATACGATTACATACAGTGCATAATACTTCATAATAATGACGTTACTAGTTTATATATTTACTATTAATCGTTATTTTAGAGTGTACTCTTTCTACTTACAGGAAAAAAAAGTTAACTGTAAAACAGCCTCAGGTAGGTCCTTCAGGAAATATTTGAGAAGAAAGTATTATCATAGAGGATAGCTCCATGCATATTATTGCATGGAGCTTCCAGTGGGACAGGATGTGGAGATGGGAGACAGTGATATTGATGAGCCTGACCCTGGGTAGGGAGGGTCTCTGGATAGCCCTGACCTAGGTTAATGTGTATGTGTCTGTCTTAGTTTCAAACAAAACTGTTTAAAAAGTAAAACAAAAATAAAATTTTAAAAATGGAAATAAACTTATAGAATAAGGATGTAAATAAGCTATTTTTGTACAGCTGTACAATGTTTTGGTATTTTAAGCTAAGGGTTATTACAAAAGAGTCAAAAGGTTAAAAATTAAAAGGTTTATAATGTCAAAAAGTTACTATAAGCTAAGCTTAATTTATTGAAGAAAGAAAATTTTAAAAATACATTTAGTGTAGCCCAAGTATACAGTGTTTATAAAGTCTACAGTAGTGCACAGTAATGCCATGGGCCTTCACATTCATTCACCACTCACTCACTGACACACCCAGAGCAACCTCCAGTCCTGCAAGTTCCATTCATGGTATGTGCCCTCTGCAGGTGTACTGTCTAAAAAATTTTTGGCCAGGCATGATAGCTCATGCCTGTAATCCCCGCACTTTGGGAGGCCGAGGCAGGTGGATCACGAGGTCAGGAGATCGAGACCATCCTGGCTAACACGGTGAAACCCCGTCTCTACTAAAAACATAAAAAATAAGCCGGGCATGGTGGCACGCATCTATAGTTCCAGCTACTCAGGAGACTGAGGCAGGAGAATCTCTTGAACCTGAGAGGCAGAGGTTGCAGTCAGCCAAGATCGTGCCACTCTACTCCAGCCTGGGTGACAGAGCAAGACTCCATCTCAAAAAAAAAAAAAAAAAAAAAGGAACTAAGTCTATTTTATTCCTATTGTATCTGTATAATTTACAGTAGAGGTTGGCATATAGTAGGTGACCATGAAAATTTGTTGACTGAATAATGCAGAGTTATCAGATTTGTTTTTTGAAATTTCTGACAATCTAATCCCAAGGAAGCTTACGTATTTACTTTAGGAGCTTCTAATCAGGATATAAATGTTGTCCCCTATTTATTTTCTTTTCTTTTTTTTTTTTTTTTTGAGACAGAGTCTTGCCCTGTTGCCCAGGCTGGAGTGCAATGGCGTGATCTCGGCTCACTGCAACCTCTGCCTCCCAGGTTCAAGCGATTCTCCTGCCTTAGCCTCCTCAGTAGCTGGGACTACAGGCATGTGCCACCACGCCCAGCTATTTTTTTGTATTTTTAGTAGAGGCGGGGTTTTGCCATGTTGTCCAGGCTGGTCTTGAACTCCTGACCTCAGGTGATCCACCTGCCTCTGCCTCCCAAAGTGCTGGGATTACAGGTGTGAGCCACCGCACCCAGCCTACTTGTCCCCTATTTTTAGGGCAACATTATTCAAATTACCCAGGACATAACAAAGGGGGGAAGTTGAGCTTTAATCATGGGCCTAAATCCTTCCCTGTGACTAAAAGCTCTTTAAACAGTTCATTATTCTGTCGAGCCTCAGAATCTTGGAAGACAAACTTGGTGTCTAAGAACAGACAAAACTGGTTCCACCCACCTAGCAGTTCAGGAGTACAACCTGCCAATAGACTGGTCAAGGTCCCAACACCTGGTCCTGCCCATTAGTCACGCTGCCTCCTGCCTTACTGGCTGACCAGAAGCTATTTTTGTGCAATGCCGTTACGTATGAAGAGAGAACTTGTTGGGGGAAGGAGTAAAGGAAGCAAAACCGTAAGGTGGGTGTATTAGTTCTGCTACGGCTGCCATAACAAAATACCACAGACTGGGTGGCTTAAACAGGAAATTTATTTTTCATAGTTATGAAGGCTGGAAGTCCGAGATCAAGATGTTGGCAGGGTTGGTTTCTTGTGAGGTGTCTCTCCTGGGCATGCCAATGGCTGTCTTAACGCTGTGTTCTCCCATGGCCTTTTCTCTCTGCACATACATCCCTGGTGTCTCTTCCTCTTCTTGGAAGGACACCAGTCCTATTGGATTAGAGCCCTGCTCTTATGACCTTATATAACCTTAATTACCTCTTTAAAGGCCTTATCTCCAAATACAGTCACCCTGGGGATTAGGACTTCAAAATATAAATTTAGGGGAGACAATTCGATAGGCAAGGTTTATTTCAAGTATGTCTCTTACCCTCTCATCCATACTCTTATAAAGGAATGATAATCTCCCATCTGTGGAGATGGCAGTTGATGATCCCTAAAAATTCTTCACATCCATGGTCTCATGTGATATTACAGCAGCCTCCAAGTTAGCAGAGGTACTGTCATTATCCTTCCACTTCAGATGAAGAAACAGACCAAGAGGGTTAACAGGTTCTCCCAGTCACAGAGTATGGAATCTGGTTTCCGACTCCTGGGCCTCTCTGTGCTTTGCCCTTGGCTCCTCAGGACTGGCCCCTGCAATGCCCCCACCTAGATTCTTTCTTTTTTCTGTTTTTGAGGTAGGATCTCACTCTGTTGCCCAGGCTGGAGTGCAGTGGCATAATCCTGGTTCACTGCAGCCTTGACCTCCGGGGCTTAAGCAATTCTCCCACCTTGGCATCCCAAGTAGCACACACTACCACACCTAGCTAACTTTTTTTTTTTTTTTTTAACTTTTAGTACCGACGAGGTCTTGCCACGTTGCCCAGGCTGGCTCAAACTCCTGGGCTTGAGCGATCCTCCGAAAGTGCTGGGATTACAGGCATGAGCCACCAAACCTGGCCCTCCCCACCTAGATTCTAACTCCCCAGTTTTTCTTCCTCCTGCTCTACTCCATCAAAACTTACCTACCCTTCAGAGTTCTTCCATTTGATTTTCAAAGTGACAACTAACTGGCTGAATAAACCATTATTAATAAACTATGTTGATTTGTTAGTGAATGAGATATTACTAGGAGGCAGCTAGGCCAAACACATTAACAACCTATGAGATTTGACATCTTGAAAAATATTTTTTTCACATACCATATCCAACTTACTTATATTCTGACAGAAATTATGTAAAGTAGATATTATTATTATCTCTTTTTCCAAAAAAACAGATTCAGAGATTAGGTAGCTAGGCCAGGATCACACAGGTAAGTAGCAGAGCTGGAACTTGAACCCAGATAACTGCATATACTTTTCACTACGTCTTGCCCCACGGCCAAACTTTATTAGTTAGTTCAGAAGACTGTTACCCTGAAGTTCACCTCTGAATAAAGATGTGGCCTTCCCTCACCCGTCTAGTCTACCCTAACCTACCCTCAATTGAGTTCCTACAGTGCTGGGACTTGAATCTCAGCTCCATTCCTGCTTAGCTATGGTGATCACAAGCACATTTTTTCCCTCCTCACTGGGCTTTTGTTTTTTCACCTGTGAAATTAAAGCATTGACTGGGGTCATTTTTCAGTTTTAAGACTCTAAAAAACTGATTGCTTTTATCTGCCATTTCATTCATTCAACAAGTATTCATCAAGCACCTGGTTGTATCAAGCACTCTGCTGGGTACTGAGGACAGAGCAATGAACAAGTCAGACAAGGTCTCTGCCCTCAGGGAGTTTACTTTTCTTTTTTTTTGAGACACAGTCTTGCTTTGCCACCCAGGCTGGTGTGCAGTGGCACAATCTCGGCTCACTGCAACCTCCGCCTCCCAGGTTCAGGCCATTCTGCTGCCTCAGCCTCCCAAGTAGCTGGGATTACAGGCATGCACCACCACAACCAGCTAATTTTGTATTTTTTTTTTAGTAGAAACAGGGTTTCACCATGTTGGCCAGACTGGTCTCAAACTCCTGACCTCAGGTGATCTGCCTGCCTTGGCTTCCCAAAGTGCTGGGATTACAGGCGTGAACCGCCGTGCCCAGCTGTGAGTTTACTTTCTTACATGCCAGGAAAGGACCCTCGAAAGCATCTAGTCCAGTCCTTTTACAGAAGAGAAAAGTGAGTGATGATGGCGAGTGACTTATTCAAAGTCACAAAGCAAGAAGTGTCAGAGAAGGCATCCAGGAAGCTGGATGTTTTCATTCCTCCTTTGGGGCATTTTTCTTCCTCGCCACACCTTGTATTGTGAGTTCTCCTAGAACATGGTTTATCTCAGCTCGCTAACTAGACTGTGGCCTCTGATAGGTGTTTATCCCGAGATATGCTTCACACTGTGCTACTGCTGGAGTATCTGACAACAGAGCTCACTCTCAGAAACCACCATTTCAACATTCTGAAACAGAAACTCTCCAGCACACAGGAGTACGATCAGAGTCTGACACACAGGGCGTGAGCCAGCTCACAAGTAGCTCTGCTCTGCAGGGGCTCCTCTTTTTCATGCCACCAGGGGCTGGAGTCTATTTCCACTATCAGACTGCATATTTTTCTGTTCTGCTCACTGCTTTCCTACTGCTTTCTTTTCTCCAGATCAGGACCTGAAGTAGGTGGCTGCCCATCCAGGTATTCTACAGGCACTTGCCCATGAAACCTTCACCACTCCTTGAATCTGGTTCTGCAAAGTGGGACAGCTGAGACTTAGGCTAAGTGACTTACTGAGGCAGCAGTCAGCACCGTGTGGGACCAGCCCCCATGCTGTTTCCCAAATGGAGGCACCTTCCTGCATACCTTGGGCGTGATCTGTAACAGCTCAGAAAGCTTGGACACCAGCAGGGTGGCACCTGTATGGGGAGCACCTGTCCGCACTGTCTGCATTCAATAAGCGTTCATTTCATCACCCTTCACCATGGTAATTTTTTAATTTTAAATTTTATCAGAGTTATACAGGAACATTGATTAAAAAGGGAACTAGTTCTATATGATTTGTTAAGACAAAGAGCAGTCCTCAACCTCCATGTACCCACCCCAACCCCATTTCCTTTTCCTTAGAGGGACCAATTTCAACTTGTTTAATTCTTTTGGAATTTACTTATCTCCAAATAACATGTTTTATAATACTACTTCCTGTTTTTTCCTTTAGGCCTTATCTGTTGACTTCCCACTATGGAAGATGAGGATTTAGCTCCTTCTTCATTTGCCCCCTCTATACATATGCATCCCTCTCTGTGCCCCCTTGCTCCCAGTATAGTGTAATTTTTGTAGATAATAGTATTTGTTATGACAGTGTAAATGCCACTTGCAGCTAAGCCATGTAGTCAGCCATGATTGCTTTTCCTAACACATCACTTTGTTTTGCTTATCTTTTTTCATCCACTTAGGTTTCTAAGGCCTTACCACTAGTCACTCTTACCACTTAAAGTCTGCCAATTACCTAGATCTTCTCTCAATACATTCTTCTCAGGAAAGTCTCTTGGAGCCTTCTCTCCTGCACTGGGGGCCTGCTACACACTGCTATTCTGGAACCTCTGTTTACCACTGTCCAGGGGATTCCCTTGCCTCTTTCTTGTGTTAGATTGCCTGTTTTCCGGATCCCATGTCTTCTCGTTTTATGCTTTCTTCCCTCGTTTTGATAACATATGTCCTCCAGGAGTTTCCTGGGAGTACACAAGAGATAATTTTTTTCAAAATCTTGTGTGTCTGAAAATGTCTAACACTTGGTTAATTGAGTGTGGAATTCTAGGTAAGAAATTGTTTTGCCTCAGAACTTAGATTCCTCAGCCCTGTCGTCCTCTAGCTTCCAGTGCTGCTGTTGAGAAGGCCAAAGCCATTCTGATTCCTCACTCTTTGTGTGCGACCTTGCGGGATTTCTTTGTCCCTAGCATTAAGAAATTTTACAATGACACACCTATTGTCCTGGCCATTTGTGACCCTTTCAATCTGAAAAGTCATGTCCTTTCGATTCTGGAGTGTTTTCTTGAATTATTTCATTTCCTTTGTTGTATTTCTAAAACTTACTATTCACATATTGGGATGAATTTCTCATCTGTTCCTTCCTAGTTTCTATTTTGTCTTTTTATTCTACTTCCTGGAAAATTTCCTCAGTGTTTTCTAATCCTTCCATTAAGCATTTTGTTTCTGATGTCATATTTTTTCTTTCCAAGAGCTCCTATTGTAGGCTTTACCCTTGAAAAAAAAATTTTTTTTTTTGAGACAGAGGAGTCTTGCTCTATTGCCCAGGGTGGAGTGCAGTGGCATAATCTTGGCTCACTGCAATCCCTACCTCCTGGATTCAAGCGATTCTCCTGCCTCAGCCTCCTAAGAGGCTGGGATTACAGGCATGCACCACCACGTCCAGCTATTTTTTGTATTTTTAGTAGAGATGGGGTTTCACCATGTTGGCCAGGTGGTCTCAAACTCCTGACCTCAAGTGATCCACTTGCCTCGGCCTCCCAAAGTGCTGGGATTACAGGCATGAGCCACCGCACCCGGCCAAAAAGCATTTTTTTGATGAAGTTTTAGATATAGCAAAATTAGATGCATGTGTTTAATTCACTTTTTTTTTTTTTTTTTTTGAGACAGAGTCTCACTCTTGTCGCCCAGGCTGGAGTGCAGTGGCAGAATCTTGGCTTGCTGCAACCTCCGCCTCCCAGGTTCAAACGAATCTCCTGCCTCAGCAGGAGTAGCAGGAATTACAGGTGCCCACTGCCATGCCCGGCTAATTTTCGTATTTGTAGTTGAGATGGGGTTTCACCATGTTGGTCAGGCTGGTCTCAGACTCCTGACCTCAAGTCATGTGCCCACCTTGGCCTCCCAAAATGCTGAGATTACAGGCATGAGCCACTGCGCCTGGCCTAATCCACTATTTTTACTTAGTATCTCTGTATATACTAGTTATTTAATGATTCGTATCTTATATTTGTATTAAACCCTTTAAGCTTTCATAGTGGATTTCTATCAGTTAACATATTTGATCCTCACTACTTAGACTATTATATATGGATCAGACTTTGGGATCATCAAGTTCAGCCCTATCAACTCACAGAGAGAAAATCCAATTCCCAGAAAGGTGAATTATCATGCTGGAAAACACTTGTTTCTGCCAGAACTTAGCAGAGGCATGTGAGACATTATTTGGCAGGCACAAAATACTGTAGGTTTGTGTTTTCACTCTTTTAAAAAAATTGTTATTGCCAGATGTGGTTACGTGATCCTGTAGTCCCAGCTTCTTGGAAAAGTGAGGCAGGAGGATTGCTGGAGCCTAGGAGTTCAAGGCTGTAGTGCACTGTGAATGGTCACTGTACTTCAGCCTGGGCAACACAGCGAGACCCCCTTTTTTTTTTTTTTTTTTTTTTTTTTACAAAAAAGTGTTGGCCAGGTGTGGTGGCTCATGCTTATAATCCTAGCACTTTAGGAGGCTGAGGTGGGCAGATCATAAGGTCAGGAGATCGAGACCATCCTGGCTGACACAGTGAAACCCCGTCTCTACTAAAAATACAAAAACAAAATTAGCAGCCGGGCACAGTGGCTAATGCCTGTAATGCCAGCACTTTGGGAGGCCGAGGCGGGTGTATCATGAGGTCAGGAGATCGAGACCATCCTGGCTAACGTGGTGAAACCCTGTCTCTACTAAAAAAAATACAAAAAAAATTAGCCGGATGTGGTGGCAGGTGCCTATATAGTCCCAGCTACTCGGGAGGCTGAGGCAGGAGAATGGCGTGAACCCAGGATGTGGAGCTTGCAGTGAGCCGAGATCGCACCACTGCACTCCAGCCTGGGTGATAGAGCAAGACTCTGTCTCAAAACAAACAAACAAAATTAGCTGGGCCTGGTGGCAGGCGCCTGTAGTCTCAGCTACTCAGGAGGCTGAGGCAGGAGAATGGCGTGAACCTGGGAGGCAGAGCTTGCAGTGAGCCGAGATTGCACTACTGCACACCAGCCTGGGTGACAAAGCGAGACTCTTAAAAAAAAAAAAAAAAGTGTTATAGGCCAGGCATAGTGGCTCCCATAACATTTCGGGAGGTGGAGGCAGGTGGATCACTTGAGATCAGGAGTTTGAGACCATCTGGCCAACATGGTGAAACCCCATCTCTACTAAAGATACAAAAAGTAGCCAGGCATGGTGGCATGTACCTGTAGTCCCAGCTGCTTGGGAGGCTGAGGAAGGAGAATCACTTGAACCCAGGAGGCAGAGGTTGCAGTGAGCTGAGATCTGGTCATTGCACTCCAGCCTGGGCAACAGAGGGAGACTCTGTCTTAAAAAAAAAAAGTGTTATTGAGGTATAACTGACATACAATAAACTGCACTTATTTACAGTGTATGACTTGATAAGTTTCGACATATATATACAGTCCTGCAGCCATCATCATAATCAAGATAGCTATCGCCCCTAAAGTTCCCTCATGCCCCTTTGTAGTTCCACCCTCCTGCCTCCTCCCAACCTGGCCCAGGCAACCACTAAATAGATTAGTTTTCATTTGTTAGATATAAATGGAATCATGCAGAATAATCTCTCTTTCTGTCTGGCTTTGTTACATGTAGTTTTTTTGTTATGTTTGTTTTTAGAGAGGGTCTCACTCTGCACCCAGGCTGGAGTGCAGTGGCACAATTATGGCTTACTGTAACCTTGAACTCTTGGGCTCAAGTAATCTTCCTGCCTCAGCCTCCCAAGTAGCTAGGACCACAGTCATGGCCACCATGCCCGGCTAATTTTTAAAAATTCTTTGTAGAGATCGTGTCTTGCTATGTTGCTGAGGCTGGACTTGAACTCCTGGTCTCAAAGGATCCTCCTGCCTCAGCCTCCTAAAGGGCTAGGATTATAGGTATGAGCCACTGTACCTGGCCTACATGTAGCTTTGTTGGGTACTTTGGAGATCATACCTGACTGTTCAGGTGGAAAGCCTTCACCAGCTCCACCTCCCTCTACATCCTTTCTCTTCCACACACTGCCCATCTTCCCTCTTCTAGTTTCAGAGGCTACAAGTCTTCAGTGTTCTAGTCTTCTCTTCGTATGAGCCTGCTCCCAGGAAAGGACCAGTATACTCCATTCACACTGAGATGACTGATATGACTGATATGTCTTTTATAAAAGACAAAACCCCGCATTTGGCTTGTGCCAAAGAAGTAAAGCTCTAATGATGGATTTCCAAGCATGAGTAGATAAGTTTGAAAGAGATTTATTGACAAGGGTTTCGCTGAACTTCTAGAAGTACGTCCTATATAATGGAGTCCTCATATAGACTGACTCTGCAGACAGGCACAATGAATTGAAATCACCTCTGGTCCCATTCAGAATTTCAGTTTCCTGAAATGTCAGCTATTTGAGAGCTAAGAAAAGAGCTAATGTCTTGCCGGCCTTCCTTCCTTTTGGTCTATTTGGCAGAGAATACAATCCTGTATAGATAAAGAGTCACTCAGGAGGGCGGGGCCTCCCATGTTTAGTCCTAGTGTCCTTGGTCTGGGTGAGAGGAGGACCATCGGAGGGAGCCCTGGGAAGCTGGACTGAGGTCCAAGCTGGCAGCGACCCAAGGGTCACAGGCAGGAGGGCCTGGCAGACTTGACTGTCCCACTTCTCTTTTTACTCATTTTTACATTTAATCTTCTTAACAGCTTTGTAAAGCAGGAGAATGGAAAATATTTCTTTATTTTAAAAATGAGAAAAGAGAGGTTTAACATAACCTGTGTAACTTCAAAGCCTTTCTCAGCCGTAGCTCTGACTGTAGACACCTCAGGCCACCTGCTTGCTGATGTCAGGGAACATGGTGGTGTGACACCTCTGGGCTGCAGCAGAGGAGTCAGGGCAAGAAAGGGAAGGGAGTAGAGTCCTCAAGCCCCTACACTCTCAACCGTTGTTCCTCCCTCCACTGCCCTAACTGCCCTATGTGACCGCCCCCAGGTTTACCATTCCTCTCCAGGGGCCTGTTTGAAAATGCATAGAGCCTAGGAGGGGAGGGCAAATGCAGTGGTCCCCAGTAGTCTGTGGGAAGGGAACCATCAGACGTTTTCCTTGTGAACAGGAGGACCTGCTTAGGACAAAGCTGCTGGTTAATGGGGAAGACACACAGGCAGTCCTTTTGGCTCAGTTCAGCATTTGTTGAATACTGACTCTGCCAAAATGGGGCCAGGCACATTTCCCAACCTCGTAGTCTTTGGTCCTTGAGGGTCTTTTTTTTTTCTTTTTTTTTTTTAGAGATGGAGTCTCACTCTTATCACCCAGGCTGGAGTGCAGTGGTGTGATCTCAGTTCACTGCAGCCTTTGCCTCCTGGGTTCAAGCAATTCTCCTGCTTCAGCCTCCCGAGTAGCCAGGATTACAGATGTGTGCCACATACCTGGCTAATTTTTGTATTTTTAGTAGAGATGGGGTTTCTCCATGTTGGCCAGGCTGGTCTCAAACTTCTGGCCTCAAGTGATCTGCCCAGCTCGGCCTCCCAAAGTGCTGGAATTACAGGCGTGAGCCACCGCGCCTGGCCCCTTGTAGATCTTGAATGGTGGGAAACTGAATAGTGGTTGGTGGAGAGGGAGGAGGTTGTATAGAACCCCTTCCTCAGTAACCCAGGAAAGATGTAGCGAAGGCTAAACCGGGGGGAAGAGCACAGGGAAGAGATTTTAAAGACAGTCTTGGCCAACTTCAGTATTTTGTCAGGGCTGGCTGCTCCCGCCTCCGGGGACCCCAGTCTGCCTGCTGGTCCTCCTGTGCCCAGGAACTCAGTGGCACAAAACCTCCAAGCAGAAGAGGGTAGGAAAAGGGAGTGGGGCTTTCAGAGTCCTGCTTCTTGTACAAGGACAACATCTCCCCTCCATCACCAAGCAACGGCAAACTCTCAAAATTAAATTTATTTACAAATCAGACATCCCATGATTCTTTTAGCAAGAGGGCAGGCATTTCTATATCTTGAAAATAATAAAAAGGTAAATATTTCTATGTATTTAATACAATTCTAGTTTATTATCGTTTATTTCATTTGATTCTATTAATGGCTTATGCAGTAGCCAGGCAGGAATTATTGGCAGCTAACAGATAAGGAAACTGAGGCACAAGAGAGTTTGACTTACTCAAAGTCACATAGACTCATAGTCACATAGTAGTGAAGCCAGATCTTAACACTTCACAGGCTAGAAGGGGTTGTAGAAGCTGGGACCACAGCTGTTCCAGGGATGTTTGTGGGATAAAGTGGCCTAGGCTAGGAGTTGGGATTTGTTCTGTATTTTATCATCTTTTGAGATTATCTGTGGCCTTGCATGGGTATAAAGACAGATATAAAGACCAGGGTTCTGGTTCCAATTCTGCCACTCATCTGCCATGTGAACTTAGCATGACTCAACTTTTTTTGGTCTCGGTTTTCTAATTTCTAATATCAGAATTTAAAGGATCCTGGGATGTTTTAGGAGGAAAGAGCATTTAAATTATATCATTAAAATTTTTTGGGCTAAAAGTGAGAGGAAAGACAACAACCATGAGCACTGGCACAAAGGTGGAAATTCAAGGTCTGGTCTGGAAATAGCTAGAGAAATTTAACTTGGAATATAGAACAGGTGTTGATATAATGAGTTCATTTATTTTGCCTGCTGTATGATAGTTCATTGAAGTAGTAAACCACAGTTCATATATCCATTCTAACTCTAAAAGATACTAATACTAAGAAATACTAAAAATGTTGCTTTGACATTTTTAGTATTACAGTGACACAATGAACATCCAAGTGCATGGTTTTTAAAAATATGTGTGTGACTTGATTGAAGATTGAGGCTTAGAAATGGAAAATGCTAGGTTATAGGCTATTCACATCTTCAACTCTACTAGGTATTATGTATTTCTGTTCCCCACCAAGACTTTTAAATTGTTGCTAGTTGGCTGACTGTGAATGGTGGTAAAATATATTTTAATTTTCATTTTCCTAATTACTAGTGAGATAGAATTTATTTTCATGTGTTTGTTGATCATTTAGGTTTTTTCTTCTAAGGTGTCTGATAATATCTTTGTTTATTTTCATAGGAGTTATATATTACAGACACTAATCCTTTATTGATTATATACATTGCAGATACCGTCTTCCAGTCTGTGGCTTGTCTTTGTACTTTACGTTGTTTCTTCATGAAAAAAAATTTTTTTAAAGTTTCATTAGTTAATTTAGCAGCATATTCTTTTATGGCTTTGCTTTTGTGTTTTAAGAAATCTTTGGCCAGAGGTCATAAAGACATTTTCATGTATTTGCTTTTTAAAGTGTTAAAGATCTTTGTTTCTTTCACCTTTGTCTTCAATTTTACCTTTCCATGTTTCAGAACCACTTAATGAACCTTCCATGCTTTTTCTGTGGTTTGTAATGTGACCTCTACCACATACCACATTCCCATACAAAGACAGGTTTGCTTCTAACCTTTGTATCTCATTCACTTCATCTGTTTGCCTGTTCCTGTACCACACTATTGTATGTTAGGACAATTCTTCACCTTCTTTAAAAGGAAGATTATTGTGGCTCTTCTTGGCCTTTTTTCTTTTCAAATGATTTTTAGGATCCAAAATGTATAATTTATGAAAAAAAATCTATTGGAAATTTTAAAGGATTACACTTGATTTCCAGATGGACTGGGGATAATTGCCAGTTTTATAGTATTGACTGTTCCCATCCATGAACATGGCACATCTCCTCATCTGAGTCTTCTTTTTGTGCATTTGTTGGATTTATTCTAGGTACCTTCTGGTTTTTGCTACTATTATAAATGATATATTTTAAATGACTTATAATAGTTTTTGCTGCCCTATAGGAATGCTGTTGGTTTTTTATGTTGATTTTATATCCGACAGCCTTGATAAACTCTCATTAGTTCCAATAATACTCCAAAGAAATGTTTTGAATTTTTCTATATAGACAGTTAATTCAGCTGCAGATAATGTTATTTTGTTTCTTTTCTTTTTCATGTATTATTGTGATCTCTAGGAACTTTAGTACTATATTGGATAGAATAGTGGGTTTGGTCTTGACTAGAAAGAGAAGGCTTCTTCTTTTTTTTATTTATTTTTTTGAGATAGAGTCTCCCTCTGTAGTCCAGGCTGCAGTGCAGTGGCGTGATCTCAGTTCAGTGCAATCTCTGCCTTCCGGCTTCAAGCGATTCTCCTGCCTCAGGCTCCCGTGTAGCTGGGATTACAGGTATGTGCCACCACAACCAGCTAATTTTTGTATTTTTTAGTGGAGATGGGGTTTCACCATGTTGGCCAGGCTGGTCTTGAACTCCTGACCTCGTGATCTGCCCACCTCAGCCTCCCAATGTGCTGGGATTACAGACATGAGCCACCGTGCCTGACCGAAAGAGAAGGCTTCTATTTCACCATTGACTATGGTGTGTTCAGTGAGATGTTGAAAAATATACTTTATTGAGTTAAGAAAATGTTTTTATATTTCTAGTTTGCTAACAGTTTTTTCTATGATTAGGTGTTGACTTTTTTAAATCAAATGCATTTTCTGCATCTGTTGAGATTCTCCTTTAGTGTTTTTTAACTTATTAATATGAATGATATTGAATGATTATCTGATGTGAAACCATCCTTGCATTCCTGGGATAAACCCTACTGGATAATGATTTATATATTTTTTTGTACATTGCTAGATATGGCTTGCTAATCTTTAGTATTTTATATCTATGTTCATTAATAAAATTGGCCTCTAATTTTCTTTTCTCATACTGTCCTTATAGGGTATACAAATGTAAATATACTATTTTTTTATAAGAATTAGAGTCATTAGAATTAGAAGGGAATTTAAACAGCATCTAGTCTGATCTCATCATCTTATAGTGGAAGACACTGGAACTCAGAGAAAGGAAATAGCCTTTCTAAAATCATACAAAATTAGAAACAGAGTTGGGACTAAAGTGCTTGGCAAAGCACTTGCATTTCAAATTACTTTCCCATTCATGATCTCATTTTATCTCCACAACAGCCTTGCAGGGAGGGTAATGCTTATTGTCCCCATTTTATAGATGGGCTAACTGAGGTCCAGTCACTGAGGTCATGACTTATGTGACCTAGCAGAGTTGGGTCCTAGACCCCTCCAAAATTTCTTTTGTTCTGTGCCCAACCCCACTGACAGAACCACTTATCTGCCTGAAATGAAGGGACCCACTGAGTCATGTATCCAAAATTAATATTTTGTAAGAGTCCAGCAATATTTTCACAGGCATGTCAAATGGATGCCCCATTTGCAGATAACCCTCAATGGGCAAGGATGAGGGCTTTATGGTCCTTAAAGGTCCTTGGTGGCCAGGACACTGTGGAGGCCAAGATAAACCACTGGTCTCTAAGAATGTTCTTTGGTATATAGAAGGCCAGGATCCTTAAATGCAGTCTTTCTAAATGGGGTCAGAGTACAAGACCTTAAGATCCTGTCCTCAAAATTTCAACAGAAAGGGGCTCCAGTTTCTCTTTGTCCCCTCCCCCACCCTCTGGCCACCACCCACCTTCCTCCATATCTCTCAGCAAGCTGCTTCCTGCATCAGCGCCCTTGTTTTGCTTGTGCTATTTGTGTCTGCTTCTAACAGCTGGCCCCAGCCTGGCAGCCCCTAGCTCTGAGGATTATCCAATTATCCCATTAGCCCAGCATGTCCTTCCTTCCTCCAGAGCTATTAGCTCCCCATCTCCCTCTCCCTCTCTCTCTCCCTGGGCTTGTCCATAGCCTCCCTTGCTCCTTCCCTAGCCAGGCCTAGAGCTGGGTGGGTCAGCCCACAGTCAAATAGACTCAGAGAATACCAGAGCTGGAAGCGATATGTATCCACTGCTTCATCATTTTGCAGGGAAGGAAACCCAAAGTCACATGACCAGTTAATGGCAGCAGAGAACTAAAACCCAGGTCTCTCGACCCAGTCAGTGTGCCTTACCAAGTGTTGCTATGCTTCGCCCTAGAATGGAGGAGATACCATCCCCACTCCACTCTCTGGGATTCGAATTTATAGTCTTGGTAGGAAAATAGAACATACACTGGTGAAAACCAGCACATTATTCAGGCGTTAAGTCATAACTTAGCAGCAGAAGAGATGTCATCAGAAGCAGGTAACAAACTTCTGGTGCGTGGGACAGGCATGCATCTAAAGGCGCTCAGGAAGGGGAAAAGAGGATTTCAGCAAAGTCTCCCTCCATCTTCATGGAAGAGACGGCTCTTCAGGTGGTCCCTGAAGCATGGGAATTGTCTAAAGTAGGGGAGTGACAGCATCCCAGGCAAAGTGGCCTGCCTGAGAGACAAAGGCAGGGAATGGGGTAAAAGGATGGTAGACAGTTCAGTTTGGCACAGTGAGGAGCAGGGTAGTGGGTAGGAAAGTGGGTGGTCAGAGACAGGCTGGAGGGCAAAGCTGTGTCCTTGAATGGCCACAGAAAGAAGGTGGACTTGATCTGCTGCATATTTAGGGTCCACTAAATGTTTTGGAGCAAGGGAGGGACATGGCTGATGCTGTGCTTTGGAGATATTAATCTGACTGCTTGGGCTGAATAGATTGCGGTAAAAGAGATCAACAAAGAGGTCTGTTTGGAGTGTATTCAGGTTGGTAGGGATGATAGTGGCTCCGCCAAGACCATGACTTTGACGGGTTACTGAGGGGTAGAGTGGATGGAACAGATTCCAAAGATGTTCAGAAAGAATTAACAGAATGCAATAGATTGGATTTGGGAAGATAAGGAGAAGAGC
This sequence comes from Gorilla gorilla gorilla, assembly GCF_029281585.2. NCBI lineage: Eukaryota > Metazoa > Chordata > Mammalia > Primates > Hominidae > Gorilla > Gorilla gorilla. The sequence goes on along the minus strand of NC_086018.1, from coordinate 21,984,760 downwards.
TCCTACTAATAGGATTAGGGAAGTAAGGAGTGGCCACAGGAAGTATGGGGTAGGATGGAGGAAGTGGATGAGGACCCTCCCCAGCTTCACCCTCTGGCACTTCTTGGGTGAGAGCATTTTGTAAAGTTGGCAGAGTTTGCTTAACCCTGGGCTGCAGGATGCCTTCTCTACCCTATGTCTCAGCCCCTCCAGGCTTCTCTGCTGGATGTCCACATGTTGACCCAATAAATCATCATGGTACCCTCCCCAGATGGCAAATGTCCTTCACTTGGGGTAATACTGCTGTCATCTAAGGAGGAATTTTTGGCCTTGGGGTGTATTCTGTTAATACAGGACTCTGGGCCTCTTTGATGCCTTTCAATCCATACCAGGTAGTTGTCTCCCAGCTATACTCATACATTTGATGCAGGTAGTGACTTTTTAATATATATGTTGTCATTCCCTCCTCCTAATCCTCTGTCTTATCCCACATACATGCTCTGGGCTTCCATGAACTGAAAACTGAACTGAAGGCAATTCTGGCCACAAAAGATGAGCCATCTTCACTAGCCTTGTGCCCTCGAAGTACAGAGAAGTCTCCTCAAGGCCCATAAGGGGGTCCAGGCCTCTTCCAGGCCAGCAAGCACCTGAATATCCTGACATGACTGTCCTTGGATCACTGAAGACCTAGCCATGAGTCTCAAATTGTTGCATCTTGGTGGCCTTTAACGTGAACTAGTAATTCTGCTGAAGCTTCTGTGAGCCCAGTTGTGCCTTTTGGAATAGCACATGGCAAGCTGTTTCTCTCATCTGATCTGTTCACCATAGCTCTCCCTAAGTCTTCTCCAACCTCATGTCCTCCAGACATTTTCAGTTTCTAGATGCTCCCTGTCTTGATCCCCTTCCTTTGGCCACTTGTTAATTCGTTGAGTGTCATTGGGAGGTTACCATCTTGTTTGCAGGCACAAAATGACAAACTCATTTCAGTTTGTTCATGAGCAGGTGGTGTTGAGAAATGAGCATGTCTCCTGCCTTGAGTGGGTACCTGGTTAGTCCCTGCAGCCTGGGACTCACTTCCTAGTAACTAGGATGTCAATGTAGCTTGAGGCTGCAGTTGCTTCTTTCCCAGCCTGTCCCACGGTGTTAGCCAGTGCTCAACTGAGTAACTGTAGTGTCCATGTTGTTTTGACCTGAACTGACAGTAGGCTGGGTCTCTCTATCCTCCCACTCCTCCCTGCACATTGGCTTTTTCTGAAATTGAGCAGGCTTTTTTTTGGGTTGTTTTGTTTTGTTTTGTTTTGAGATGGAGTCTCGCTGTTGCTCAGGTTGGAGTGCAGTGGCGTGATCTCAGCTCACTGCAACCTCTGCCTCCCAGGTTCGAGTGATTCCCTTGCCTCAGCCTCCCGAGTAGCTGGGACTACAGGCATGCACCACCACACGTGGCTAGTTTTTTTTTTTTTTTTTTTTAGACGGAGTCTCGCTCTTTCACCCAGGCTGGAGTGTAGTGGCGTGATCTCGGCTCACTGCAACCTCCACCTCCCTGGTTCAAGCAATTCCCCTGCCTCAGTCTACTGGGTAGCTGGGATTACAGGTGTCTGTCACCATGCCTGGCTAATTTTGTTGTATTTTTAGTAGAAACGGGGTGTCACCATGTTGGCCAGACTGGTTTCAAACTCCTGACCTCAGGCAATCTGCCCACCTCGGCCTTCCAAAAGTGCTGGGATTACAGGCATGAGCCACCGTGCCTGGCTAGTTTTTGTATTTTTAGTAGAGACGGGGTTTCACCATATTGGCCAGGCTGGTCTCAAACTCCTGACTGCAAGTGATCCACCTGCCTTGGCCTCCCAAAGTGCTCGGATTACAGGAGTGAGCCACCACATCCGGTCTGAGCAGGACTTTACACTGGTCCTTGCTCAGTTTTATCTGTCCAGCCCTTTGAGGTCATTTTGAATCCTGACTCTGTTGGCCCAGACATTTACTGTATCCCTTCTCCATTAACCTCTTAGATAAGTCTAAATTTCCCTAATGTCTAGACTTTCATAAACAGATGGGACAGTATAGGGTTGAAGAAAGTAAATGATCCATAATCAGTGACCCTTGCCTAGGTCGTCTGCCAGTTCCACACCCACCTCCCGGCACCCAGAGATCAGGGACTTCCAGGTGTCTGGCTTGAACTTATACCCACCACATTTCTCCCTCTGGCAATGGCTGGGCAATGTCAGTGATCAGAATATAGAAGGTGGTCAGTAGCTCTCTTCCCTGCCACCCCATCTTCCTTCCCTCCCAGCCTCCTTTCCACTCTCTGATTCCAAGAACACTGGAGCTATTGATTGGTTACCCTCTTATTTTTCTGAGCTGAGAATGGATTTATTATTGCAATAATAATGATCATCATCATCCTGGGCATTTGTGTTAAATATACCTTCCAAAGCACTGCCACATTTATTTATTTTTTTGAGACAGAGTTTCACTCTTGTTGCCCAGGCTGGAGTGCAATGGTACAATCTCGGCTCACTGCAACCTCTGCCTCCCAGGCTCAAGAGATTCTCCTTCCTCATCCTCCCAGCACTTGCCACCATGCCCAGCTAATTTTTATTTGTCTTTTTTAGTAGAGACAGGGTTTCACCACGTTGGCCAGGCTGGTCTTGAACTCCTGACCTCAGGTGATCCACCCACCTTGGCCTCCCAAAGTGCTGGGATTACAGGCGTGAGCCACCACGCCCGTACCAGGTTTATTAACTCATTTTATGTAAAAGTAGGTGTGGCAGCTCAGTGACTTGTCCTGTCAAAGAAGTCAATGGCAAGGCCAGGGATTGAAACTGGTGCTTTGACTCCCCGTTCAGCAGTCAGTGGAACAGGGTGGTGGCTGGAAGGAGCAAGTGGTGGGATTATTGGGCATCTCTGAACCAGGCAGCAGAGAGAATCAAGCTGAAACCCCAAGAGATAGCCTGCAGGATGCCTGGCCAGGTCCCTCCAGTTCCCCTAAAAGTTCTGGAACTGAAAGAACAATTAATTGTGACATTGGACTGGGACTCAATTTTCCTAAGAGAAAACTTGATAATTTCTAAAAGTCTCATCTATCTTTAACAATTCCAGAAATCTCTGAATATAAACCAGGCTCTATCCCCCTCACTCCCCTTTCCAACCTAACTAGAAAATGTGGGTGGGTTGAAAAAGAACAGAAAAGAAAGATCAAAACTGTGACAGCCTTCTGACAACATTTTAACTTGAAAATTGCCTCCAAATGGATGGCATAATTCAGTGTAGGCAGATGAAAATCAGGCGCAGATGAAAATCAGGCGCAGATTTACTCAGCCCCTCCTTGTTCTTATCTCCTGACCAACACATTGAAGAGATGGGGCCCTGGAGCTGACCGCCGGCCTCTGACAGGCCAGCTTGGTGTGGCCCCCTCTGTGAAGCCCATCCTGACTGCCTGCTGGCATGTGGCTTTCACCTCCTCTGAGAGCCTGTGTGTCCCTCACAGGCTTACTCCCTCCGTCGGGCTTATTCTCCCCGTCGGGCTTATTCCCCTCAGTCAGTTGTTGGCTCCCTGCGTCCTGTCCCCGGCTCAGTGTGCATCAGCAAGGGCTCATTAAGTGGTTGGGAGAGGGACAGAGAGCCAGGAGACAGGGCTCAGGTCCTAACCAGCTTGATCCGAGGGCTTAGCTGGTCGTTAGGTGACAGTCCAGATGGCTGATTTGACAAAGAGTCACTCCTCTCCTCCCCCAAACAGAAACACTTCCTTGGACAAGGCAAAGAAGTGTGGATGGGTCCATGCAAAGCCTTCCCCACCTCCCTCAGAGGACCCTGGGTTGGCTACACCTGTCACCTGCCCAGCCTCTTGCTGACTTCCTGGCCTGGCCTTTCTCCTAGGCCAGTCTCCCTCCAAGTCTGACTAGTGGGAAGCAGAGGGACTTGTCAGGAAACTCTGCTAAGCTGCTCTTTCTTCTCTGGAAAAAGAAAGGGTTGAACCAGAGTCTCACGAGGTGCTTCTTGTAGCTAGGTTCTGTGTTGTGTGTGTCCATCCCCCTCTTTTGAGGTTGTGTGAGTCATCTGACATTCTCCTGCCCCCTCCCTTGGCTCTGCAGCCTGACAGGGGCTGTCCTAACAATGACAGTGACTGCTAATGATGAGTGACAGCAGCAATGAGGGGCATCTTGGGAGAGAGGGGGGATGGGTGTGGGGAGGAGGAGAAGGTGGTAACCTTGCACACTGAGCAGTAAGGGTCAGGGAGGGAGCCACTTGCCTCACAGCACACCTGGGTCTTCCTAAGTTCTGTCCCCTCTAAAGTAACTTCTCCCGTCAGCAGAGGGTCATTGCTTAGCATGCTCAGAAAACAGTTGTCCGGCACCGGAGCTCAGGGGAGGGTGTCCAGCTGTGGCAAGAGCCCGTAGCAGCAGCCATGCGGGGGAGCAGCACAACATCGCAGGACAGCAGCGGCATCCCAGGCACAGAGTGCTGGCCTCACCCACCTTTCCCTGCGGCCCCAGGAGCAGGGGTGGGCTGCGCAGAGCCCTTCCCACATGCTGAGCAGTTGGATTCCCCCGGGTTCTTGTTTCCCCACCACAGTTGAAAAGACCAGTTTCCCATTTCTGGGATACCAAGTCCCAGAAGATGCAGGGAGCATCAGCAGCTCATTTCCTCACAGTACCCAGGTGGCCCCTCTTCCTGCCCTGCTGTGGTTTGCTGTCCCCTGGTCAGCGCACTGAACTGTGGCCCTGCTCAGCTCCCTGAGCCCCCGGGTGATGCCTCCCAGAGGATAGGGCCTTAATCCAACCAGATTAAGGTAGGGTTTCAGGAGGGGTGGTTAGAGGAGGAGGGTGAAAGGGAGCCCTCTGGAGGGCTTGTCTCTTGTGAGGGCCAGTGATGAGCCAAGGCTGAGCCTGAGCCAGACCCCTGCTCTCAGACCTCCCTGTGGCCTGGCAACACCCGCTGTAGAGGGGGGCTGGGGCTATCGAGAACATGGATCTGTGATGGGACCCTTATGCGTGGGACAGGCCTGAATGAAGCATGTTATCCACCCGTAGCCCTTTGGGAAGGGCAGGGAGAGGGTGGAGAGGGGCCCTTCCACAGAGCTGCAGGGCTTGGAGCAGCTCAGGCCACAGCTCCTGGCAGCCTGGCCCAGAGCAGTGTAGACCGGGCATAGCCTGCACCCCATGGCGCTGGGATGTTGCTCATGCCCTTCACCAGTCTTCACATCTCCCTCATGCTGCTGCTGTGGGCACTTATTCCTGTTGAGGTGGGCTCTGCCCACTAGCATGTTTATATGTGCACACATGTATTCTCTTATGGTCAGAGGAATGATGCCTGCATATGTTCAGGTCTCTGCCCATGTGCTTACACTCAGGCCTGCTGACGGTGGGAACCAACATGGGGTGGGTGTGGACATGGGACCCTAAGCTCCTGAGGACATGAGGAGGCCTGTGCTCTACCACTAGGCAGGAGCTGGCCCTGGGAGGACTAGGGCCCATTTGTACCTAGAAGCCTTTGCTGAGCCCCTGGCCCTGTTCTCCCAGCCCCAAAGCCTACACCCATCTAGCTCAGTATTCAAAGCCTGGTTCCCAAGGTCTCAGAAAAGGCTGGAGAGATGGGATTTCATTCTTCCCTACCTTTGTAGTTCTCTTTCTGGCCTCTTCCCACCAGTTGCTCATGAGGACTGGCAGCTTCTGTGCTCTTGGTCTTCTCAGGCACACCCCAGCCACTGTTCCACCCTCAGCCCACAGCCAGTGCAGATCCTAGGAGGGAGGAAGCTGGTGTGGACAGGGGGTGGACTCAGTGCATTTGTATCAGTGGCTCCTTATAGGTTGTCCTGGCTGTCCATAAGAACCCGCTGGGGAATTACTTGATCTACCCTAGCCAATTAATCCAGTGTCTCTGGGGCAAGGGACTGAGGCTTTGGTGCTGATTGAAGCTTCCTAGGTATTTCTCCTGTGCAGCCAGTCTAGAGGACCTCTGAGGATGTAACAGTGAGATAGCTAAAACAATCCTTTGTTGGTTTTGGGATAGTTTTGCAGGCATCCATATACTAAAAGTGTAAAGAAGAAGTGCAATGGAAAGGGCTGGGCGCGGTGGCTCACGCCTGTAATCCCAGCACTTTGGGAGGCCGAGACAGGTGGATCATGAAGTCAGGAGTTTGAGACCAGCCTGGCTAACATGGTGGAACCCCATCTCTACTAAAAACACAAAAAATTAGCCAGGCATGGTGGCACGTGCCTGTAGTCCCAGCTACTCGGGAGGATGAGGCAGGAGATTCACTTGAACCTGGGAGGCGGAGGTTGCAGTGAGCCAAGATCTTGCCACTGCTCTGCACTCCAGCCTGGGCAACAGAGCGAGAAAAGAAAACCGTCTCAAAGAAAAAAAAAAAAAAGAAGAAGAAGAAGTGCAATGGAAAGAAATGAAATTCAGGAAAGTGGTGGTTTCCAGGCCTAGGATGCAGGGTAATGATGGGCAGGGTTCAGATGCAACATTGTAATGTTTCAGTTCTTAAGCAGAGTGCTGAGGAAATGATGTTATTTTATACTTTTTGGTTCGGTTCAAATAGTTCATCATTAAGTTAATGGAAAAAATGAACATGGATTTTACAGTCAGACAGACCTGAGTTTTAAGTTCACTTCTGCCACTTACTAGCTGTGTGACCTGGAGCAATCATGTAACCTCTCTGGGCTTGTTAATCATCTGTAAAACAGGGCTCACAGGGCTGTGTGAGGATTACCCTTGACATTCTTACACTCCTTCCGGGAGTCCCAGAGTGAGTGAGACCAAACCGGGACAATCACAGCTCTCCGCCAACCTCAGGCAGGGGCAGGTTGCTAACTGCCTTCCAGGCCTCAAACTTCGCCATCACAGAAAGATGGCACCACCTCCTCAGGCAGGAGGCCCCTAAGGCTGGGGTCAGAGCAAAAACACCCCTTCCTTCTAGGTTTCTTTTGTTAAGAACAGAAGGAGGGGGATTCTAGGGGAAGGCCGTGTAGCCCCTGCCCAGATCTGTTTGCAGATACCTCTGTGACCTCTGCTAAAGGGTGCAGCAGGGCAGGTGGCGGGTCACAGTTCTGAGAAGGTAACATACAAAGAGATCTTCCCTTAAAGATGTAGGAAGATAAGGGGGGGGGGGAGTTGCTGGGGAAAGCCCCTTCTCCCATAGCCCCTGTGGGCCCTCATAGAAATGCAGGTTGGATTGTGGTGCAGCCAGGCAGCCTGTCCCCTCGAGGACAGGACCCTGGGGAGGGCCCCCGGGGCAGGCAGGGTGTCTGCACATACGCACACACTCTCTCATACACAACACATGCCTGTATGTGTGCACAGGCCTAGCTATGGAGTAGGAAACGAACTCAGACGCCATTCTCATTTGGACAAGCTTAAAACACGATGTGGCTCGTTTTTATTTTATCTCAGAAAAAAACATTCCCTTTAGAAGGAAAGGCAGTTAGACAAGGCCTCTCACTGGGTAGCTCTGCGCTACTCAGCACATGCCAGTGGCCTGCCAGCCCCAACCTCTCCCCTGGGACCTGGGCCCATGCTCTGGCACTGCTCTGTTACAACTCCCTGTCCTTGATCCCAGCTTTGTCACTCCAAGAGATGGCCCTGGGACTGAGAAGTAGATGGCAGCTGTGACAGCAGGAGAGGACTGCCTGAGGCTCCCCGGGCAGAGGCTCTGGTGCCAGGTTAGCAGCAGGACCGACGGCAGACCCAGCAGCCAGAGAGTGAAAGGTAATAAAATAAAAAGGGTTTCCTCACACTTACATTTTTCCTGGAAAAAAGTCAAATGTCACCTCTGGGCCCAGCAGCTCCTGAACCCTAGGAGAGTCTAGGGAGAGTGGTGTGTGGGTGGCAGGAGGCTGTTGGAGCCACTCCCCAGTCTCAGGGCCAGGCCAGTCTGCTGTGCCCAAGCTGCTCTGTGGAGACAAGGTGGTGCTTCCAGATGCTTCTGCAGTGGAGGGCTGGGCCCTGCCCAGCAAAGATGCTGCTGGTGCTGTGGCCTCCACCTGGTGCAAGGCCTCACAGCATGAAACGTCTGCTTCCTCAGAACCCAAGCCCTTCTTGCTGGGCCTCATGCTGCTCCAGCCTGGGGCTCCCTTCTCTCAGTCCAAAGTAGGAACCGGCTGCCCTCAGGGTCTCCTGGCACTCTCTCTCTTCTCCCAACGTGACTGGTCAAGCCAACCAGAAAGATAAAGATTTCCTTCCCTTAGGAAGGGGCAAACTCCATGGATCATCAGGACACTCCTGCTCCATCCTGGGCCAGGGGGTCGTCTAGGCCAGGGGGCTCTGGGCACACTCCCTTGAGCTCATGGCTAAGGAGCTCCACGTCTGGGAGGCCCATGTTCCCCTGGGACTCTTGGGCACTCCCTCCACTCACCAGCCCCAGGGCGTAGCCATTGGGCCTCTGCTCAGGGTGGGGAGCACTGCCGTTGGCCCACACTCCTGGCGGGTGGCCGTTGAGACGGAGGCTGACCTGCTCTCCGTCACTGCCATGAGCTGCCAAGACCCGGGCACTGGTGCCAGCTGCCTTGAAAGGTTCTTGCTGCCTCAGGACGTGGCTGCGAATGATCTTGCGGAAGGTCTGGCGGAACTCGCGGATACGGTAGGCGTAGATGAAGGGATTCACAACTGAATTGGTGTGGGAGAGGACGATGGCCAGGTACATGAGCCAGAGAGGGGCGTGGCTGCAGTCGGGGCAGAAGAAAGTGAAGCAGTTGATGATGTGTAGGGGCAGCCAGCAGAGGGCAAAGAGCCCCACAATAATGGCCAGTGACTTGGCAGCATGGACCTCCTTCTGCAGTGTGGACCGTGCCCGCTCCCCCGGCAGAGGCTGGCTCTCCATCTGCTTCAGCTGTCGTCGCGCCGCCAGGAAGATCCGCAAATAGACACCCAGCATGAGCAGCAGGGGCACCAGCACACAGGCAAAGAAGTTGAAATACACCATGTAGTTCATGGGGACCACATCCTCAAAGAGACAGGCCACCTGGCCCTCCCCGCAGCCCTGGGAGTGGTTCTTGCCCTCCTTTGGCTGACCGCAGTTGTTCCAACCTAGCATGGGAGTCAGGCCGATGGCAAACGACAGCACCCAGCAGATGGCAATGATGCCCTTAGCCCTCGTGCCGGTCACCAAGCCATTGTACCTGGGGAGAAGAGACCAGCATCAGAGATCTGAGAAGCCAGGGTTAAGCAGGGCCAAGAGTTCAGAACCCCAGAGCAGCACCCGTTTCTGCATTTCCTGACTGTAAGGTCTTGGACCAGTCATTTCCTGCCACCTCGCCCCAGCATCCTCTTCCGTTAAGTGGAAGTAATATGCCTTGCCTTTTTCACAGGCTGCTGGGAGGTAACAGGAGAGCAGGCATCCAAGAAATGGAAACCCATGTACAAATGCCCAGATGGTCATTGAGTAGTTTTTGGAGTAGTCCTGGGACTTAGTTTGGTTGGAGGAAATTAACGCACAATTTTTTGAGGGGGAAAACATGATTTTTCTCTAAAGGGAAACGTGTCGTAGCCTTAACCAAGATCAATTACCTCCATGTTGGTCGCAGCCTTAACCAAGATCAGTCACCTCCATGTTGGTTGATCTTGGTTAAGGCTACAACAGGCTTGAAGGGGTCTGGAGGATGGCCTCACTGGCTAGGGGCAGCACCAGCCAGATCAGACCTGTAGGGGATCTAGGCCTCTTGTACTCCATACCCTGTCTTCTCTTCCCCATTTGCTATTTGACTTGCGGACTCCAGAAGCCCTTGAGGAGAGGCAGCATGGGGGGTAAAAGAGGGGAGGAGGTCCCAGGCCAAAGGAGATGCCATTTCTCCCCTCCAAACCCACCCACAGCCCTCTGGAGAGAAATGAGAGAATTACGTGTTAACATTTACATGGCCATCTTAACATTTGCAAGGAAATACTGAGGTCCAGGGGGACAGTAATCTGCCCGAAATCACTCAGTCTTCCTGAGTGAGAGCCAGACAGAAATCCAAGCCTACCGACTCCCAGTCTCATACTCGGGAAATGGCTGGATCTGCCAGCCAGGAAGCAGACCTCAGCCCTGTAGGAAAGGTGGCCTAGATTTCATGAAAGAATGGACAATAAAAAAAAAGTCTCCCTAATTTAGGAAGGCAACCTTGATGATCACTGAGGGATGACTTCTGTTTAACAGTTTTGATTCTGGCAAGACCAGACTACACTCCCCTCTACCTGGCAGAAACCCTACCCATCCTTCAAGTCCAGGATAGAGATCTCAAAGAAGTTTCCTACCGAAGTGCAGCAGATCCCCACCACATCTGGGCCCCTCGGGGGCAGGGCTTTCCTACATCCATCTCTGCATTGCCAGCTCCGAGACAGGGACACTCAGAAGGTGCAAGGAGGCCGGGCGCAGTGGCTCACACCTGTAATCCCAGCACTTTGGGAGGCCGAGGCAGGCGGATCACGAGGTCAGGAGATCGAGAAACCTTGTCTCTACTAAAAATAAAAAAAATTAGCCGGCCGTGGTGGCGGGGGCCTGTAGTCCCAGCTACTTGGGAGACAGGCAGGAGAATGGCGTGAACCCGGGAGGCAGAGCTTGCAGTGAGCCAAGATCGCGCCACTGCACTCCAGCCTGGGAGACAGAGCAAGACTCAGTCTCCAAAAAAAAAAAAAAAAAAAAAAAAAAAAAGGTGCAAGGGGAAGGATGTGCTCTACTTAACCGCAGAGCTGGGAACATCCACAGAAACCATCTCATTCACGGGTAGCAAACAGGCGCCTATAGGTAGCACACACAGGAGGCAGCTGGTGGGGCGTTTACCTGGTCTTCAGCGCCATGCAAAACGTACGCCTGCTATTACCAGATCTCAGGTGGGGCTGGGGAGATGATTTTCTGGGTAAAATCTCCCAAGATTTAAATTTTGTCAACTAATTCAAATAAAAGAGAAAAAGAGAAACCCTGGTGGCTTCCGATCTCTTATGTGGTCCAATCCTCTTGTTTTACAGGTGGGTAAATTGAGGCCCAAGGAGAGGAATGGACTTGCTGTGGACATTCCCAGAGCCCAGAGGCAACTCAGGCCAAGGCGAGTCTGTCTGTTCTGAATCTCTTAGGTCAGTTCTGAATCCAAACAGTAACCGGACAAGCCCATTCTCAGGAGCTCCTCAGCTCCATTCCGTGGGGGCTTGGTTACCTGTAACAGGGCCTCAACAGGAGGGTCATAGACTTGCCCATTGCTTCCAAGCAACAGGGAGCTGGCATTGCCCTGCCTCCTGTGGGACTCGCAAACATAAAATCTCAGGCTCTCTCATTCTCACATCTACATTACATAGCACTGACTCTGTGCCGGACACTGTTCTTAGTGCTTTGCAAATAGTAATTTATATAGTCCTCATTGACTGGGAAGCTATATTAATTTTGACATTATTCCTGAGAAAAGCATATCCCTTCCTGGGTTCTGGCCCTGTTAACAGGAATGTTTTAAAACTTTGTCTCTCTGAGCCTCAGTTTCTTCATTTGTAAAATGGGACCAAGTTGTGGACCTGTCAGCACTCTGCCCTCTAAGGGCAGAATGGAGAATCAGTGGGTGGAAATTATAGGGAGGCAGATTGTAACTCAGGGTAGGTTAAAAGAGTTTTTCAGCTGAGCTGTTCACAGGAGAGATGGCCTGCCTCAGGCAATAGTGAGTTTCCTGTCATTTGAGGCAACAGAGCAGAGCCAAGCAGCCACAGGGGTGTTGCAGAGCTGCCTGGGCCCTGGGCCACCTGCTTTGCTGGTTTTCAAACTGTTCTCAGCAGCAAACCTTGTCGCCCACATTCCCAGGCAGTCACAGAGGGGAAGCTGCTGGGGAAGGGAAGGGGCTTATTAAATGTTTATTGAATCAGTGAATTGGTGGGGACACCAGAGCCAACCCGAAGGCTTCTGGGAACACAGTATGGAAATCCCTGGTCTGTCCAATTATTTACTTGTACAGAAAAGGGAACCCACAAGGGGAGTCTTCCACTGTACTCTGCAAAGAAAGTCCCGTGTGGGGACAGAAACAAAACATACATTAATAGCACTTGCTTATATGTGCAAAGAATATCTCTGGAAGGATTCTTAACATGGCCTTGCAGGCAGGGAACTGAGGGTGGGGGACAGGGGTATGGAGGACAACTTTCTACTGTACTATACTCTTTTGTTCCTTTTTAATGTTTTAGAGTGGGCAAAACATGACTCATTTTTTTTTTCTTAAATTGAAAATAGACTAAGTTTATTCAAAAGAAATCCCCATAGGCTGAGAGCCCTGGACCCTGGTGCCCACGGGGTGGGGACAGTATCAGGGCCCAAATGGAATCACAGCTGAGCCTCAGCCAGGCCCAGCAGCATACCCTGGGCTGCATCTGTGACCAACACACTCACATCTTGCCCTCTTAGACCCCAAACATTGACCATCCAGCTGGAAGGGATGCGAAGGCTGTGTAGCGTGACACACCACCACTCTGGGGTGCCCAGGCATGTCAGAGAATGTGGGTCCCAGAGCTGCTGCCCACCCTTTGTGGAGGTGCCCTCTGCAGCTCTGTGTCCCCCGGCTTGCAGGCTGCCCCTTTCTGGGGATCTCCATTACCCACACTGGGGGCTCACCGTATGGTCCAAGAATATGCCCCATGATTCCAGCTGGGGCTTTATGTGCACATGTCCCAACCTGAGGAGTAGGTGGAGCCTTCCTAAGTTGTCCAAAGGAGTCACTGATCCAAGAATTGAAGAGCCATGGACCCACAGGGGAAACCTCCATTCCTTCCCCTGGTACGAACAGGCCTGACTTGGCCTCCACCTTTCCTGCCCACTCTGTTCATCTCTCTCTGTCACTAGGCAGCCAGGCCACCCTTCCCTACCCAGTGCTCACATGCTCATTCTTCCTCAGGGTCTTGTCCCAGGCTTTGCCCCCCTCCTGACACACCTGCCCCCACACTCATGCCAGTGAGACCCTGCCTGCCCGTCCTGCAAGACCCACTGGGTGACACCTCCTCCAGGGAGCCCTCTCTCCCAATCCTGCCCTCTTAGAAGTGTTAGGACTTCGGGCCTCACCACCAGCTGCCACCTGCACCTTGGCCTGTTCCTCAAACCAGCGAGAACATCCACCAGGGGCTGCTGTGAGAGCCAGGGGACAGTGAGGCAAAAATCCCCTGGGAACTGGGAAAAGAAGCCCGTGTCTCTCGCCCTGAATTCCCTATCCTTTGGGGACACAGAGCGCTACATCTCTGCCTCTGGCCTGAAGTCTTTCTCACAGAGTTCCTCGACTAGGCCCTGTGCTAGCCCAACAGGTTCCCTGAACTTGGAAAATAACAGATTTTTCCAAAACTGAATTCCTTTTTTAAAAAAAAAGTTAATGGAGAGTGGGGCAGGCCTGAGGCTAGACCCAGGGTTAGCCGAATGGACCTTTCTGAGTGGAGCAGGAAACGGCACGTAGAGGAGGCTGGATTCCCAGCTGAGAAAGGAGGAGGGAGGATCCTGAGGCAGGCTGTGACTCCAGCGCCGGCCAGGAGTGTCACCAAGTTCCTTTCATACCCCGCTTGCTCTCGGGAGCCCACATGGACACCTCCACATGCCCAGGGGCCCAGGGGCCCTGAGGAACAGGAAAGCGAAGGGACCTGCGGGCCAGGAACAGCCTGAAGGGCCCTGGAGTCCATCCACATCAGGAGACACTCGTATGTCCTTCCCTGCTCTGGCTCCCCATGAGTTTGTGAGTAACAGGAGGGTCAGAACATCCGCCTGGCCACAATGCAGGCCAAGAGGATGACAGGAGATGCTGAGCTGACACCCTTTGGCAACTGCAAAGCTCTCTGCCCTCAAGGGAGGATGAACATCATCGTCGTCATCCTCTCCAGGGCCCCCTGCAGAAGAGACCAGCCTAAGCCTTGCAGAGCCTCATGGAGCAGAGTCAAATGGCTCAAGGTCTGGGTGGAACTAAGGTCCAGCTCCAAGGAAGTTGGGATGAGATGGGTAGAGGACAGGGGGCAGGTCCATGGCTCTGAACCCAAAGATCTGAATCCCCACCCTCCCCACGCCTCCAACCCTCCTCAGGGTCCCTGTCACCCCATCCACTCACTGGACCTTCAGAACACCTTTGTGAGCTCAGAGGGGCAGAGAGACTTGTCCTATTTTATGGATGAGGAAATGGGCCCAGAGAGAGGCAGCTAACTTTCCACAGCCACACAGCACATCCTGTCCTACTACATAGGGAGTCATTCTCTCAACTCTCAGAAAACAGAGAAGGAAAGGGAGAGACAAAAGAGAAAAAAAGTCGAGCTCCTTTAAATTGAGAACGGCAGCCCTGATCATGCCCTTTGAATCAGAGAAAAAAGTGAGAGCTTGGCCTCTGCTTCCCCATAGAGCATCCCATCAGTGTGCAGACTCAGCTTGGTTCCCTGAAGTCCCCTCCAGTGCTTTGTTCTCTGGCCCACCTGGGCACCTGCAGACAGGGCCCCTCCTGGGCCTCCGTGTTCTGAGCTGCCACTGGACGAACCTAAACTCTGCTCTGCCCATCGCAGAGCAATGGATGGAGGCTCACCAGAGACTGCACTTGGAGTCCGACAACCCCTAATTCCACCCCTCTCAGGGCTGGCCAGGGTCCCCTTCTCCTTTGCCGAGGGTTCTAGACTCTCCTGGAATAGAGAGCATCTGACAGGGCAGTGTGAGGTCCAGATTCCTCCCCTTCCCTGGAGCAGCCCAGTGCAGCTCCTGCTCCCACTTAGAGCCCAGGTGACAGGGACGGCCACCTGGTGCAGGCTCTGCGAGACAGGCTGCTCATGACCGCTCCCCAGTGACTGAAGTCACAGTGGGGATCAGGCCACATTTCTTTCCAGGCCTAGCCCCAGCTCCACTACCAACTCGTTGTGTGGCCCGGAAACAGCTGGCTGTCTTCTCTGAGGCTCATTTTCCATCCCGAAGATGAGAGGAAATGACCTCTAAGGGCCCCTTGGCTTTGACGCTCTAAATTTCCATTTGCTCATCTAGCTGGGTCCTCCTTCCTGCTGGGGCACCCTCAACCTGAGTGGGGCTGCTGTGGCTTCCTCTTTAGGTAGGCACCCACCAGTTTCAGATAATTCACCGCAGAGATGGCGCACCCTGCTCCCTGACTCTCAAGAGGCACCACCTCAAGCCTCATGCATGGCCTCAGGGCCCACAACCACCCAGGCTGTGGAACCCAGCTCTGTGGCAGAGGGGCCAGGAGGTGGGGCAGAAGGCCTCTGACGTCCCCAAGGGAGGGATGCACTTTCTAGCCTCATCTATGGCCTGGGTAGGTGGAATCCATGACGAGTAATTCAGCCTCTGGGAAAATCTTCATTTACACAATTACTTGGCTGAAGTCACTTCACAAAAGATTCACCATAAAAATCCCCTCCAACAGCCAGCCCCTGAGCACACTGGCTGCCTCTAAGACGACGAGTCCTTGGTGACTTGAGGAGCAACAGAATTTGCATATAGGTCCAAGTGACTCACTGTGGCATTCAGCCAAGTCACTTCCCCTCTCTGGGTCATTTTCCTAATGTGCACACTGCAAGGCTGGCCCAGAGGATCTGGGGGAAGGCAGGTGGCGGGCAGCTCCTAACTCTGAGGTCCTGTGGTTTCCCCTGGCTCCCCGCTCCACCCCAGCATCATTCGGGAAGTTTTGCTTGTGTGTGAGGAATGGCCCAGACACACCCGCTGGCAGGCAGCACGTGGGTCACTGGGACCACAGCTCCCTGCTAAGCCCAATGCCAGACCCTGGCCACACTCATCTGCCAAAAAGCAGAGCACAGTTGGCCTCAGGCAGCCTAGGGGAACCCAGGACGCCTGGGAGGGCCAGGCTGCCCTGCGCCCATAGGGATCAGTCAGTTCGGCATGACTGCTGGCCACGTGCTGGCCCTGGGGAGCCCCTGCTGAGCCTGGGGCCCCATCGCCAGCTCACCATGCTGACACCGCAGACCAGGCCCTGATCCCAGGCTCACCCTGGCTCCGGGCACAGACCAAAGCCTGGGCACCAACAGCCTTTGCACAGATGTAACCCCGGCCCTGCTCACCGGAGCGGGATGCGGATGGCAATGTAGCGGTCAATGGCGATGGCCAGGAGACTGAAGATGGAGCTCTGCGTGAGGACCAGGACGAAGCAGGCAATGAAGAGGCAGCCGTGGCAGGCAGCGCAGAACCCGGTGCTGATGGTGATGGCAAAGGGGATGGCGAGCACACCCACTGCGATGTCGGCCGCCGCCAGTGACACCACAAAGTAGTTGGTGACGTTCTGCAGGTTGCTGTTGAGCCACACGGCCCAGCACACCAGCACATTGCCCAGGATGGCCAGCACAGCAATGGCCAGCTCCACCGTGATGTACACCGAGGAGCCCATGATGGGCACGGCCACAGACAGGCAGGCTCAGCACGGACGCGGGCTGGGCCAGCTCACGGTCCATTGCTGCAGCCCAGCCGCCTGCCTGGCTCCCAGCCCGGCCCAGGCGGAGGGGCCCAGGCCCCTGAGCCCCTTCCTCACAGGAGCCAAGTGCAGCCCTGCTGGGGCGCTCTCCAAGGGCTTTTTCACAGAGGACTCTGAGTCTCCTGAAACCAGGCCCTCTGCAGGGGTTCTGGCAGCAGCATCATGGCTCAGCCCAGCTTCAGGGTTCCTGAGGCACCTGCAAAGGGACAGCCGATGAGAAGCTGAACCATCTGCAGAGGGCGAGCCCTGCGGAAAGTGCCACCCCTTGCCCCACACCCACCCTGGCCCCCTGAAGACCCTATAGTTTCAGATCCCACCCTACCCACAGGCCAGGTGTCAGCCTGAGGATGGCCCCTGACCCCGCCTAGCCCCATGCCCTGCCCGGTCTGCTGTGGTCATAGCCAGGAGGCGAGAGAGGTGGGAATTTGACCCTCACTTTAGAGGAGGACACCCAGAGAAGTCACTGAGCAAGGCTGGTTCCCCTGGTCCAGTAGAATTCCCGCTAAGACTCCCACACAAACCCCTCCCAAGGAGGCAGCCCCTTCTCCCAGGCTCTGCAGAATGAGTACTGCCCTGGCTGGGCCCCTGCCAGGACTCCAGCTCACCCCAGCACTATCCATGGCTCCCTGCATTCCCTGCTCTGTGCATTGTTGTCACGGTGCCTCCCACTCTGGACTCAGGGTCCAGGATCAGATGTGGTCTGTTTTTTTCCTGGGGGAGCCAGAAACTTGTTAAAGTCTGTCAGTGTTGGCCCCCCATGCTCAGCCTCTCAGGCCTCCTGTGGCAGCTTGGCCAGTCTCCTGGGTCCTGGAGCTCGGCCAGCCCCATGACACTCCCTCCCAGAAAGGCCCCTCCCTGCCCAGGCTCTCCCAGTCCCACCCACCTTCTCTCGCCAGGCCAGCTTCTCAGCCCCCCTGGCCTGCTCCATCCCGTCAACTCTCCCAGGAACTACCAGCACCCACCTAAGGGACACCAGCCGCCCTGTGAAAGGACAAGCCAGAGACCCCTGGAGCTCGGATGTGGAAGGATGTGGGGAGCTGCCTGGTCCTGTCTCCCACTGCCGCAGAGGGTAAGCCCTCTCATACTGCGCCCGAACCCGCTGCCTCCAGGTGCCCCTGCCAGTCAGCTGCAGTCAGGGCAGGGGCGGCGCTGCAGCTGACTGTGAGCTTCCACTCGGAGGGAGCTGCCTCACCTCCCTCCTCCCACGCCCTCTCCCCCACCTGCTCCTCTGCCTGGCTGACACCAGGAATGACTGACGGGAGTTTGGTCCCTGGCAGAAAGCAGATACGGAACCAGGACTCACTGAGGGACTCTGGGCAAAAATGCTTTTCTTTTCTGGGCCTCAGTTTCCTCATTGATACGGTGAGGCAGCTGGACCCCAAATGACCTCTAGGGGCCATGCCAGCTCTCACCCATGATTCTATGAGAAGGAAATAAACAGATTTAAAATGGCTCCCCCAGAGTCAAAATGGAATTACTGACACCCCTCAGAAGCAGAAGTTTTGGTTCCCCAGCAGGCCTGAGCCCAGCCCCAACTCCCAGTGTCCCCTTTGACCCTGTGAATGGTCTGGGTCCAAATGGACCTCTGCCCGTTAAATTGCCCCTCTTTGAGAGCTTAAGAGGCCCCCAAATCTACCCCCTCCAGTCCTGAACCCTCATGGGGCCCTATGAGTGTGTGGCCAGCCGCCACCACCTGCCTGGGGACAAGAGGTCAGAGGCTGCCTTTCACGTGGACTCGGGCAGCCACCTCGTCTCTCTCTCTCTCTTCCAGGACATGAGGGATGGAGCAGGACTGGCAACCTAGAGAGGAAGTCACTCCTGGTCCTGAGCCCTGTTCAAAGGGCCAGGCTCCCCTCTACCCCATTGTCCATGTGACAGAGCTCAAACACACAGACCCCAACTTTCCCTCCAACTCCAATGCTGTCGGCACCTCAAGTGACTGGAACAGGATTGGCACGGGCTGCAGCCATACCTGGGACTGGAGGTTCTCCTGCACCCAGCAGGCCCTTTTGCCCCTACGAGGAGCCTGGGAATGGAGCATTGACACAGAAGCAGGAGGAGGAAGGAGAGAGCAGAGGCCAGAAACCCTGCAGAAACGGAGGGCCTGCAGCAGCTGGAGAGGGCTGAGTCCTCCCAAGCCCCTGCTTTCCATGGGGCACTTGCCAGGCAGCCATTCACAAAGTGTGTCGTTGGCAGGGATGCACCAGACCAGCTCTCCTGGCACCATCCCTGGCCACACTCAAGGAACACAGTTATCCCTGATGCTCTTGGCCTCTCTCCCTGAGCAGTACTCACCAGGGCCCACCTGACTCACGATAGCCCCTGCCCAACAGGTACAAGTGGAGCTGGTGCTGGTCCCGGGCTGCCTCCCACCCAGGTGCCTGGCCTGTGGCTCCAAGGTGGACTCCCAGGCCCAGCACCACCAGCAGCAGCAACAGGCGACTGTCCAGTGAGGCCCAGTGGGCCACTGAGGAGCCGCCTCTACCCAGGGATCCTGCCTCCCACCATGGCCCTCTCTAGGGCATCTGCATTGAAGGATGCCACAGCCTTCTGCCAATCTGACCATCCCAGGCTAGAAGGCTGATGCAGCCCCAGACCACGCTCCAGATTCAAGGGCCTTGCTGGGGGCAGACAAGGTGGAACATAACACGTCTGCCAAAGTGAGGGAGGACTCCCCAGTCCCACCACCCAGAGCCCTGCTGGTGGGGTCAAATCATCGGCGCCCGCCTCAGGGGCTGGACTGGTGCCATGCCAGCTGGGATGCCCAGTTTGGGAGAAGCCTGACCAGGGCCTCTGTTTGGCAAGGCTTCCCTGGCAGCCCTGGGTACCTGCCTGTGTACCCCCGTTCTCAGGGTCTCCCCACCTTCTGTGCTATGGGTCCCCATGCTAAACAGCACTAGATACCGATAACCTTCTTAACTATACTGAAGCCACCTTCCTGCTGCCCACCAGCCTCAGTGACAGCAACAGACCCCTCTGCCCAGGCCGGCCTCACACGGGGCTAAAGACACCCACGGCTCCTGCCGGCAGGGTCCACACAGGCCACCTCGCTGCCCGTCCTCTCCCTCAGCCCCTCCTTAGGCACTCCTGCAGGCTCTCCCAGCTGCTGCCAGCACATCCCGGGTGAGGCTTGCCCGGACCCACAGGCAACCTGGGCCCCTGCCAAGCCAGAATCCACTCTCAGCTGTGCCTTTCTCGGCCCTGAGCAAAGCAGATCGGTGGAGTCAGAGGCACCTTTGGGGCAGACAGGGGAAGAGGAGTGCATTCCTCGGGGAAAGGTTGGAAGCTACCCAGCCGTAGGCTGGCAAATCAGCTCCTGGCCGGGGGCACCCTGACTTACAGGCTTTGCCTGATTTCTGTGGTGTAAATTCTCCCCTTGTGCCCAGTTTCAAGCTACTAATGTGTCGTGGACCGTAACTGGGGAGCAACACAGAGTCAGCTGGCCACGATGCCAGTCACTGCTGAGCTGCCAAACCTTACGCGTCCCAGGGGGCACCTGCCTAGAGGCCAGGCACTGCACTGGACCCTCAGACACAGCTTGTGCAGCCTGCTTAGGAGCTTGGGAAATGACTGTCATCTGTGATCTTGCTGGTCCCAGGAAGCCCATTTTACAGATGAGGAAACTGAGGCCCAAAGGCACGAAGCGACCTCTCTCAGCCTCACCAAGAGCACTGGAAGGTGGCGTAGGGCTGGGGCCGTGCCCACAGAGAGCACAGCAGCAGGAAGGCTCCTGGGCCTCCAGCTCCCCTCCCTCAGAAGCCTCCCAGAGTGACAGGAAGGTCAGAGGCCCCGGGGAGGGGGCGGGGCCAGGATCTGGCAATTTCCTATCCCTCTCTGTTGGCTCTGTGCATCTAATTAATCCTTGAGTCATCTGTTGCTAACCAGGAGGGGAAATTAAATATTAATAATGTAATACTTGTCTGTGATTACCCCTTGTTGGGGACAGATCAGAGGGCAGACGCTGCCCCATACAGACAGGGGACACATGCTGCGGAATGTGCATAATGCCTCTTGAAAGAACCACCTTATAGGATTCCACGCGGTCAGACTCAAAACTGCTGCTGCTTCCTGCCTTCCTCCTCACCTCCCCCAACCTGGCCACTTTAATTAAAACTCCATTTAATCAAAACCCACACATCTTCTGGTTCCTCGTATGTCACACTAGCAAGGCCCTCTGTACACATGCCCAGATGGTGGCTATACCCCCCAGAGCCTGCTGCATGGAGGTGCCCACCGGCTTCTAGGCAGTGCCCTGCACATCTGCTCCTGAGTGCGGCTAAGAGCAACATACAGGACACAGTGCACGGACTCGGACCCGCTCCAGCCATGCCTGGCCTGTTCCTGGGCTCCAGAGTCCCAGCCTTAGAACCCTCCTGCTGCTTTCCCATAACAAATGTTTACCAAGTACCTCCACCAGGCCTGGCAGCACCCCAACTGCTGGGCCACAGGGAGGTGTGCCCCCGTTGCTGTGCCTGGCCCCATCTGAGCCCTGAGCATATGGCAGGGGACCTCAAAGGAGGAAAGGACCCAGGACATTCCTGGGAGGCGGCTGCTGCCCTGCAGTTTCAGGCAGTGCAGGCCACTCCCTGTCTCCACAACATTGGCTCAGCTAAGAGGAGTCGCAAATCAATTTCAAAGCGCAAGAGGTATATGAAGGCTAAGAAAGGTAAGCAACAGAATAAAAAATATGGAGATGAATTCATTCCAGTAGAAAGGAAGGTAATACAGTAATCTAATAATGATTTCAGAGACCTTTAGAATCTCCAAAGAGGCAAAGAAAGGAATGGCATCTGTAGACAAGAATGAGAACTTCTGAACCGACCGGCGGAAATGAAACAACGACAGGTGGATATGAACAAGAAATAATACAAAATCCAGGGACTGAAATAAGGGATATGGTGGGCTTCAGGCACACATACAGTGGAAGAGACGACTGGGGATCTGAAGCTAGTACTGAGGAATTCTCACAGAAACGCCATGAAGAGACCTAGTCTAGGAGGAAACGGTTGAGAGGCATGGGGTGGACTGAGAAGCATCAACAAGTGGCTTGCGGGAGCTCGGCAGGGCACGGCAGGTCATGGGCCCCACTATGACTGGCTTTTGGGATGGCCCAGGGGGGCCTGGGCATGAACCTCCCAGAACCTAGGGCCCCAGGATCTCCAAACCCCTTCCAAACTCATCAGCGCAGGTGCCTTCCTCACTGCCCAGCGGTAAGCAGCCACCCAGCAAGGGCTCCACTTCCCTCCTGACCTCCAGGGCTGCCCGGTGGCCCTTACTTCAGGTGCTGGGTGCAGGCTGGGCCCGGGACCCAGAGATATACCTGGCATCCCTCCCCCACAGCCCGGGTGCAGCTGCAGCTCTCTGCTCCTGGTGGCAGGATGTGGGCAAGATGGGCCAAGACCCAGCTCCCTGCAGCTGGAGGCTAAGGCCCTGAGCCTGCCTCAC
Source organism: Gorilla gorilla gorilla (assembly GCF_029281585.2). Classification (NCBI taxonomy): domain Eukaryota; kingdom Metazoa; phylum Chordata; class Mammalia; order Primates; family Hominidae; genus Gorilla; species Gorilla gorilla. Next base: position 21,962,957 of record NC_086018.1, on the reverse strand, counting down.
AGAGCAGCCCCCACATCGCAGCCCCGGGGCCAGTGCTGGGGGCCCCAGCTCCTGCTCCCCACACCCCCATGTGTCCAGGCTAGGGGCCAGGAAGGCCACAGCCCCCCCTCCTCCCCGCCTGGGGGCCACTCACCCCCTCACACGAGGCTTCACCTGACAGCCCTCCTCCGAGGGGCCACACCCCGCACAAAGGTGCTGGGGGCCCACGCTGTGCTGAAAGCAGCTTGGCTGGGGGCGGCTCCTGC